>NW_028084643.1:1509307-2024066 GCF_014824575.4 Sturnira hondurensis
CCTCCCAGTGTATTATTTATTTCTGATACTGCATTTTTTATTTATGACTGGTCCCTTTTATGGTTTCTATCCTTAGAGTATCCTTATAATCATTACTCTATAGTCTGTATGTAATAAATTGCTGGCCTCCATTTTATCTAGTTCTTCTTCTAGAGAATAACTCTTTGTACTTTCATTTGGGGTCTCTTTCTTTGTCTTCCATTTTCCCATATATTTTTTATTAGGTAGATCTGTAAAATTCTGGTGCATAACTAAGTCAACCTTGCCTGTTACTGGCTGTGGGCACCCTGCTTGGAGTTATCAGTGATCCACAGTGTGTGGTTCCCTTTGCTGGGCTTGAGTGTGTGCGGAAAGGACCAGACTGTGCACCAAGACCTGCTTTTCCCAGCACCAGGCCCAGGCATGGGTCAGCTAAAGTCTCAGAACTCCAAGCAATCTGCCTCTGCCTGCAGGCTCTCTGTAGGGTTAAAGAGTGAATGTCTTCCCGCTGTACTCCTCAGCAGCAGGGTGGTACATTAGCACCACATTGTGGGGCAGAGTAATCCTGTAGGCAGGGCTATTGCTTCTCTTCAGGCTGATGCCACTTGGAGGGGAGTGGTCTGCCTGAGAAAAATGACTCCTGCAGTACAGGTGAATGTCTCAGCACAGGATCTTGGTGACTGTTCCTTCAGCTCTCTCCCTAGAGCCACCAGCCCCAGACTCTCCTCAAGGGTCTCTAGTCCATTCTGCTCTCCCTCTGCTGGAGCCCAGGGTAAGTGGCTGCAAATGGAATTTTGTGTGTTGGCCCTTTAAAGAGGCTCTCTGAGTAGGTGGTCATTTCTCCTTGGCAGGCAGAACCCCCGTTGCTTTTTACAGCCATACGTTATTTGGGTTCCTTTCTCAGTCCTGGTGCTTTGGGCTATAGAGCCCAGCTTGGAATTTAGAGCCCATACTTCTCAGGGGGAACACCCCAGCCACTGAAATACCCCTCCTGCATTTCAGCTGCCACCCATGGGATCCCAGCCAACCCTCTTGCACCTCCTCTGCACTCCCTACCAGTCACATTGTGGTGGTGTGGCTTCTTCTGTCCACCTACGGTTTCAAGGCTTCTCTCCAGCTAGTGGTCTGTGGGTTATTCAGGATGAGTTTTATGTAATTTAGCTGTAATTCCAATTTGGTCCTGGAGGTTAGTGTAGTTTCCATCTACTCCTCCACCATCTTGGGTCTTTCAATATGGGCATTTTAGTGGTATACTAAAAATATATTTTTAACATAAAAGAAAGTAGTATTAGAAGAAATAAGAAGATATAAGACATATAAAACAAAAAGCAAAATGATGTAATTCCTATCTTTTTAGTCATTAGTTATTATATTAAATGTGAGTGGATAAAATATTCCAATTAAGAGGCAGAGACTGGAAGAAAAGGGGAAAATATGGTATAACTGTACACTGTCTGCAAAATACACGTTATATTCAAAGATCAAATTGGTTTAAATTAAATAAAAGAAAAAGACAATACTTTGTCATTAGTTACTAAAAGACATTTGGAGTAACCCTAAGATTATAAAAACAAATTTTAAAAACAAAATTTGTTACTGCAGCAAATGAAAGACATTTTATAATGGTAAGAGGGTCAATCCATCAGAAAGACATAACAATTGTGAACAAATATCTTATAACAGAGCATGAAAACACAAAGCAAAAACTGACAGAGTAGAAGTGAAAAACAATGACTCAACAATAAGAGCTGGAGACCTCAACATCCTGCTTTCTATAATAGATTCAACAAGTCAAAAGATCATGAAGAAAAGAGAAGAGTTCAACCCTACGAACAACTATACATAACATCTAAAGAACACCCCTATGCAACAAGAGGAGAATATACATTCTTCTCAGGCACACATGGAATATTTTCCAGGGCAGATCTTATGTTCCAGGCCATAAAGCAATCCTCAATAAATTCAAAATAATTAAAGTCATAGAAAGTATATTCTTCCTAATGGTGTTATAGTAGAAATCAGTGATGAGAAATTTGGGAAAGTCACAAATATGTGAAAATTAAACTGCACACTACTAAATAACCAATGAGTCAAAGCAGCAACCATAAGAAAGATTCAAATGATTCTTTTAGATAAATTAAAATGAAAACACAACATGTCAAAATGTATGGGATATACCTAAACCAGTGTTTAGAGGAAAATTTATGTTGTAAATGGCTATATTAAAAAGATCTTAAATAAGTAACTTTGCCTACCATCTTAAAAAACTAGATTTTTAAAAAATATTTTATTTATTTATTTTTAGAGAAAGGGGAAGGGAAGGAGAAAGAGAGGGAGAGAAACATCAATGTGTGGTTGCCTCTCATGTGCCCCCTACTGGGGACCTGGCCTGCAACCCAGGCGTGTGCCCTAACTAGAAATTGAACCAGAGACCCTTTAGTTCACAGCCTGTGCTCAATTTACTGAGCTACACCAGCCAGAGAAAAAAAACAAAACAAAACTAGAATTTTAATAGCAAACTAAACCAAAAAAAAAGTAGACAGGAGGAAATAGAAAAAAATAGAGTGAAATAATAAAGTAAAGGATTTTTAAAAATAGAGATAATCAATAAAACCAAAAGTTGACTCTTTGAAAATGTCAAAGAGGACAAAAGTCGTAACTACACAGATCAAGAAAAAAGAGAGAAGACTCAAATTACTAAAATCAATAACAAAAGAGAGATCTCACCTGGCTGGTGTAGCTCAGTGGATAGAGCGCGGGCCTGTGAACCACACAATCACAGTTCAATTCCCAATCAGGGCACATGCCTGGGTTGCAGGTCAGTTCCCAGCAGGAGATGCATGAGAGGCAACAATACAGTGATATTTCTCTCCCTCTCTCCTTTCTTTCTCCTCTAAAGATAAATAAATAAAATCTTAAAAAAAGAGAGAGAGATCATTACAGAACTTAGAGAAATAAAAAGTATTATAAACAAATACTGTGAACAACTATATTTTTGAAAATTCTGATGAAATAGGAAAATCCCTAGAAATACAAAAATCCCTTTAAATTGACTTAAAAGTAAACCTACAAAAAGAGATGAATTGGTAATTTTAAAATATTTCAGACTTCCAGCCAAGACGGAGGCATGGGCAGACACACTGTGCCTCCTCTCACAACCCAAATAAGGATAACAACAATTTACAAACAAAAAACAACCAGTACTGAGAGAAAATTGAACTGTATGGAAGTCCAACAACCAAGGAGTTAAAGAAGACACATTCATCCAGACTGGTAGGAGGGGCTGAGTTGGGCAGCTGGGTGGAGAGGTGTCACAGCAAAGCAGTGGCTGGTGACCCTGGGCACACAAGGTGACAGTGGGCAGAACTAGTGAGGTGGCAGATTGTGGAGGGGAAGGGCACACAAGGTGGCTGGCAGATCAGGTGGTCCCACATTCACACACAGATAAACCAGATGAAACTGGGGAGCAAAAGAGACTGCACAACCCAGGGTCCCAGTGCAGGGAAATAAAGCCTCAAAACACCAATTGAAAACACCTGTGGGGGCTGAAGTGGCAGGAGAAACTCCTAGCCTCACAGGGAAAGTTCATTGGAGAGACTGACAGGGTCCTAGAATGTACACAAACCCACCCAAATGGGAATCAGCACCAGAAGGGCCCAATTTGCTTGGGGGAAGTGGCAGAAGGGACTGAAATCTGGTAGAGAGTGGAGCAAGCACCATTGTTCCCTCTTGGACCCATTCCCCACATACAGCATCACAACTCAGGGTCTGGGTTGCCCTGCCCTGGGAGAACACCTAAGACTCCACCCCTCACTACATAACAGGCATGTTAAGACAAAAACAAAAAAGGCCCAAATGAAAGAACAGATCAAAGCTCCAGAAACAACACAACTAAGCAATGAAGAGATAGCCAACCTACCAGATGCACAGTTCAAAAAACTGGTAATCAGGATGCTCACAGAATTGGCTGAATTTGGTCCCCAATTAGATGAAAAAGTGAAGGCTACACTAAGTGAAATAAAGGAAAATACACAGGAAACCAAGAGTGATGGGAAGGAAACTGGGAGTCAAGTCAATGGGTGGACCAGAAGGAAGAAAGAAACATCCAATCAGAAAAGAATGAAGAAGCCCTGGCTGGTGTAGCTCAGTGAATTGAGTGCAGGCCTGCAAACCCCAAAATCGCAATTTGATTCCCAGTCAGGGCACATGCATGGGTTGCAGGCCAGTTTCCAGTGGAGGACGAGTGAGAGGCAACCATACATTAATATTTCTCTCCCTTTCCTTCCCTTCCCCTCTAAAGATAAATATATAAAATCTTTTAAAAAAAGAAAAAAAAGAATGAAGAAACAAGAATTCAAAAAAATGAAGAGAGGTGTAGGAACCTCTGGAACAACTTTAAACATAGCAACATCTGTATCATGGGGATGCCAGAAGGAGAAGAAGAAGAGCAAGAAATTAGAAACTTATTTGAACAAATAATGAAGGAGAACTTCCCCAATGTGGAGAAGGAAACAGACTTCCAGGAAGTCTAGGAAGCTCAGAGTCCCAAAGAAATTGGACCCAAGGAGGAACACACCAAGACACATCATAATTATATTACTCAAGATTAAAGAGAAGGAGAGAATCTTAAAAGCAGCAAGAGAGAAGGAGAGAGTTACCTACAAAGGAGTACCTATAGACTATCAGCTGACTTCTCAAAAGAGACCTTACAGGCAAGAAGGAGTTGGAAAGAAATATTCCAAGTCATTAAAGGCAAGGACCTACATCCAAGATTGCTCCATCCAGCAAACCTCTCATTTAGAATGGAAAGACAGATAAAGTGCTTCTCAGATAAGGTCAAGTTAAAATACTTCATCATCACCAATCCCTTATTACATGAAATGTTAAAGGGATTTACCTAAGAAAAAGAAGATAAAATATATGAACAGTAAAATGACAGCAAACTTCACAACTATCAACAACCAAACCTAAAAACAAACAGCACAACACAATACACCAAAAATGAACTAAGCAAATAACTATAATAGGAAGAGATAGACAGAAATAAAGAGCACATGGAGAGTTATCAGCAGAGAAGGGGAGGGGAAAATGGGGGGAAAGGTACAAGGAATCAATGGCATAGATGGTAGGTAGAAAACAGACAGGGGGAGGTTAAGAATAGTATGGGAAATGGAGAAGCCAAAGAACTTACATGTGTGACCCATGGACATGAATTAAAGTGGGGAGGGGGATGTGGGTGGGAGGGGATATTCAGGGTGGAAGAGAGTAAAGGGGGAAATGGGACAACTGTAATAGCATACTCGATAAAATATATTTTTTAAAATGTTGAAAAACTCACTCCAAATCTACAGTAATTAAGACTGAAGTACTGGAGTAGAATAGAAATAGAGGTCAATGGAATAGAAGTAGAGTCTAGAATTAATGATCATTTGTGATTACACATATTAGCAATTGATTTTTGATGGAGGTGGCAAGAAAATTAAATGGAGAAAAATAATCTTTTCCACACATGGTTCTAAAACCCTGGATATCCACATTTAAAAGAATGAATTTGGACCTTACCATATGCCTTATACAAATACCAATTCAAAATGGATCATATACCTAATTGTAAGAACTAAAACTATGAAACTCTGAGGAAAAAAAAACAGAAATAAATCTTCGTGACCTTGGTTTCTTAGATGTGACACCATAAGCACAAGCAGCAAAAGAAAAATAAATTAAAATCAATAACTTTTTGTGCTGTAAACTATACTACCAAGAAAGTGAGAAGATAATCCATAGGAAAGAAATGTTTGCAATTGTTTATCTCCTGAAACTTGTATACAGAATATATAAAGAACTCTTAAAATAAAAAGACAACTGAAAATAGGGGCAAAAAATTTGAAGAAATATTTCTCCAAGAAAATACACAAATGGCCAATAAGCACATAAAAATATGTTCAACACCATTAAATCGTTAGGGAACTGAAAATCAAAGCCATGAGACACCACTTTCTCCACTAAAACGATTGCGTGAAAAGAGACAATAACGAGTATTGGTGAAGACGTGAAGCAGTTGGAACCCTTTACACTGCTGGTTGGAAAGTGAAGCGCAGCCACTGAAGTGCAGCCACTTTGGAAAAAGTTTCATAGTTTCTCAAAAAGCTAAATATAAAAAAATAAGCACATGACACAAAAATTCTACTCCTATATGTATGCTCAAGGGAAATGTAACCATTTGTCCACAGAAAAACTACTACACAAATGAACAAATGTCCATTATTAATAGCCAGTAAAGGGAAATAACCCAAATGTCCATCACTGATGCATGAATAACCACAAAACAGAGCATATTATTTGGCAATATCAGGAAATTAATGATACATGCTATAACATTGGATAACCTTTGAAAATGTTACACTAGTAAAAACGTTAAGCTGGTCATGAAGGAATCACATAGGATTCCTTTTTAATGAAGTGAACAGAGAAACCTAGAACAGAGAGTAAATTACTGTTGCCTAGAGCCGGGCGATACAGACGGTTGGAGGAGTGACATATAAGGGACACAGGGTGCCTTTTGGAAGTGACAGACATGGTTAAAAATCAATTATAGTGGCCGTACAAGTCTATAAATACACTAAAAGTCACTGAATTGTTCATGTTAACTTGATAAATTATAGGTTATATGAATTATATCTCAATTCATTATCTCCATTCACAGATAAAGAAAATGAAGCTCAGAAATTAAATAACTTGCCCAGGACATTCAATTATTCTGTGGAAAGCCAGAATTTAGGTTCTTTAGTCCTGAAAACATAATCTCTTTTTATGTCTTGAAGAGGATTCTGTTGTCAGTATATACCAAGTACAAATAATACAGAGACTAGGGCAGAGAAACTTTGTGTTAAATAGCACTTTTTAAAACAAAAATGTTGAAGGAATTCTATTCACTGGAGTGCTTCTTCAATTTCTTTATATGTCATAAAAGACCTTCAGCATTTATAATATAAAAGGCAAGAGGTCCCAATTACAATACTTTGAAAAACTACAGTTGATTTTCCTTATTCACTATAGTTACGTTCTGTAGAGTCCCACAAACAATGAATTTATGAATGCCGAAGCATTAATCCAGGGCAGATAGGGAGTTAAGTTTGGGTGAGTCTCTGGTTACAACATTCTCGTCAATCAGTCAACAGCATAAGCTTGTTTCACGTGTGTTTCCAGTTAAAGACCCTTTGGTATATATTGCTGATTCATTAACACTGAACTTGTGTTCAACAGCCCAATAACTCAATGCCTGGACAAAGCTTACCTAATACACATATTGTCTCTGTCAGGGCACATTACAGCATTCTTATTCTTAGAACACTAGACAGTGCTATACTTCAGGGCCATTTCAAACAACAAAATCAACAAAAATGCAAAAAAATGGGGCAGTATACACACTGAGAAAAGGACACTTGTTAACAGCATGAGAGCTGACACAAGAAGGCAGTGAGTGCTGCCTTCTGTGGCCTTGGCTTGGAATGTGCACATCAGGAAATTCAGGTTTTTTACCACTACGCTTGTCTACAAAGGACCACTAAAGCACAAGTCTTGATTTTGAGGTTACAAATTAATTTTAGTGAGTAGGTGGATTTGAAAATACAGAATCTGAAAATAATGAGAACAATCTATTAATTAATGGGTAAAAGGCTATGCAATAACAATATATCTATTTTTAATGGAAATAGATACTGGGAAAAATAAAGGACGCAGAAAATGCTTACCTGGGGGAATGAATTTACTGACTGCCCCCGTGCGCCCCCCGGTGGATAATAGGACATAAGTACTAGACTACACTTCATGCATTTATAATGTATGAAGAGAAGAGAGAGGCAGGCTGAAACTAAATGGCTTACATCAAACTTGGCAGTGTGTGTAATTCTCTTTTGGGGGCCAGATATTTTTGGTAATACAAAAATACCAATTCCATTTGTCTTCCTGAGGCCTAGTAGGGAAAAGCTACAAATTATCCAATTTCAGCATAGTACAGGCAAATTTAGCGTGTTTCTTGGAGCCCCAGCAATCCAAAGTAAAAAATACTGGGCAACATTGTCAGAAATAAATCACACAATGTAATTTAATTTGGATGATTTGACATACATAGGTCCCTATAAAAGATTCCTCTAGTTTGGGAAATGAAAAGTTACTGTATGTAAAGTAACACCATGGCCTCTGGAAACCGTCAAGTCTGCAAGACACTGGCTGACCAATTATCAAGGCTTGTGCATTGTCATTCCAATGCAGGGTAGGAAAAAAGTAGCTTTACAGTTGTTCAAATGGAAAATAATACAATGCTCATTAAATAACAATACAATAAACGGTTCCATGTACTCACAACTGTAAACCTACTTTCCCCCACCCTGCATATTATTGATCACAAGTATTAGAATAAATATACTATATGTATGTTACATATATATAGTCTATCAAGTTTAGAATATGTAGAGAATATGTATTTGAGGGAACTCCCTTAGATGTAGAAAAAGGATTAAAAGCGATGTGTACCTACCTGCTCAGCATTCCCTCCCTTACACTCTTCACTTTCTGGGAATCACTGAAAATTCAAAGACATTCCTTCACACTGCCATCAGAGTCAGCTGTGCCATCTCCAGGGAGCTTCTTATTGAAATCAAATTCTGATGCAGAGATTTGGGGGTGGGTTCGTGAACGCTGACATACGGTTTCTTCTTTGCGAGTATCATAAACGATTTTCACATGTGGTTTGGTTTCACATGCAGTGAGGTTTTCATGAGTGACTTTAGTGGTTCTAATTTGTTACAGTCATCATCTATTGGTATGGTTAGTTGGTTTTACCTATTTTTTCTTCTTCTGTGCCTCTAATTTGAAGATTTCTCTCCTCGGAGGATGTTATATGGACACTTTCCTCCATATTCTGGTGTTTGAAGCCTCTAAATGGTTTAGCTTTCTTGGAAGTAGGCCTCTATCTACCTCTTGTGTCACATGGTCATCTTCATCAGAATCTTGAATATTTACTTTAATTCTTATTGCTGAAACAGAAGGTCTTTGGTTCTGCAGGATGTGTGACAATTTTCAGTTCCAGATTTTTCAGGTGGCAGAAGTGCTGAGTTTCAGGCTCATTCTGTTTGGCTTTTGATACCCCCAGCAGGCCCGTGGAATAACTGAACAAAGGATTGCATTCAATGGCAGTCGCTGGACACTTGTGGTCCATCCCGTACTTTCCAGGCTCTCTTTGTTCTTCGATGGTTCACTCCACTTTTCCTTTAGAATCAGGCTATTTTCAGGAAAATCGTGTCTCACACTTGAGTCACTCAATGCAACCACAGGGCTTTGCGATAGCTCCTCAAGAGGTCAACTCAGAAAGCCTCTTCGGCTCTGCTTCAGCCTCCGTCCTGGCTGACTCGATTTCTTTGTTGATTCTTTCCAGTTCTGCCACAGTTGTGTCTAGTGTTGTCAATGGTGGGTGAGTTTTGTTTTATCTTTAAAAATCACATAACATGAAAAGCAAACTCCAGGATATCCTGGACAAACAGTTTCCTATCATTAGCTCTTCTAAACCCGGCTTTAAACACAGGAAGGTGTCTACTAATTGACCAGTTCTTGGAAAAAAATGAGAAGTCAATGACTCACTATTCAAGCCTTTCACATGTCTAGCTTTTCCCATGACAGATCCCAGTACATTTGTGACTTATTACTAGGGTGAGCATACATCAGTGGAAGAGCACAGGTCTATACATAATCATTAAACTGTGTCAAATGTGACATAATTTGGATACATGTCATTCACCTCATTATTTACCAACCAGTGGCAATTTGGAAACAATTCAAATTGCTGAATGCCTCTTACACTGAACTATTATTCAGAGGAGCAAACTTTACTTACTGTAGTTGGCCCTAATGGTCTAAGGTCCCTGATATTCTACAGAATGTCTCAAACACAAAATAAAAGACATGGCCCCACCACCAACCATAAAGAATCGACAAATAAAACTTCACTCCAGAGCAGCGGGATCCACATCGGAAGGAAAACCAAGCTGGCGACAGGAGATAAGGCTGGCGGTGCTGGCTGCTCACACAGCACCTGGCCGCTCCTTTCTTTTCACTAAGGAAGTCACACCTCTTCCCCCTTTCCAAGATACACTTTCCTGGATCAGTTATGGCATAATCTACACACTTTCTCCTTCTTCCAAACAAGAGATTTCATATATGAGACGTGGTCCAAATTATGCTTCCTAGAACTCTGACTTGACTTTAGGTGATCTGTGTGTTTGGATAACATGCACGTGCTTCCTCTTTATACAGTGAGTTTTCTCCTGGCTCCACAGCCTTTTAATTCATCACTCATTGTCTACTAAGAAACTATCTCCGTTAAACCCAGAACAAAGTGTGCGATACAGATGCAGGGCACTTTGAGGGAGGAGAGAGTAGGGAACGCGCAGACACAGAGATAATTGTCCTGGGATTCAAACATAAACGCCTGGCTCTAATTTCTCTTTAAATGAACTTGGAAAGGGGAATAAACTCCGGATAACCAATCAGAGCTGCTTTTTGGCAAAAGCTGTGTTTTATTTGGTTGCCATGATTCAGAGAGAGCTGTTTGTGCCCTGGGGGTGCGATTGAAAAAAAAAAAGGTGATGATACTTTCCCCTCCTCTTCGCAAGGTAATATTTCTTTTGCCCTATCAGAAGCTAGATTTGGAGGATTAATTCTGAAGTTGGAAGGCACACGTGGGATCTTCGGTCAGGCTAGAGGTGATTGGAAACAGCTCCTTTGCATTTGTAATTTACTCCTTGCCCAACCTGGGTCCCAAGCCAATGCATTTTACCAGAGCACAGGAAACCCCTGACAATAATTTCACGCTGGGGATGTGTTACAGGGAGAAAGGAGAAAACACCACGAGACCACGCACATGCGTCTCACAACGGGCAAACCTGTGCACGCGTTCTAGGATTCCGAGCGCCCAGGGTTTGGCAAATGCTGGTCCTTGGAGGAGACTTTAAGGCCCAGAGCGCGCTCCCGGCAGCGCCGCGCCCCTCCCACCCGAGCCCCGCAGGCCTCTCTGGAAGGGCGAGGGCGGGTGCGCGGAGCTGGCAGTCGCTCCTCGGGGGAGGCACCCTCCCAAACACGAGAAAGAGACGCGCTGGCTGGGGCAGGCATTGCATGGCGACCAGCTTCTGCGACGCCACCCTCCCCGGGTTTCACAGTTCCAGTAAGATCACCTACAAGATCTGCGAAAAATACCCCTAAACAGGAGCCCCTTAGCACCCTCGCTTTTCGGGACACCTCCGAACACACTTTCCGCAGGAAGGACAGGGAAAGGCGGCCTAGGGACCAGCACGTGGGTGTGCGAGGCTGGGAGGACGTTCGCCCTCCAGGGCACTCTGGGACGACTGGGCTGCTAGTTGCAAGGCAAGTGCGCTGTCCCTCTCCTGCCCCCGTAACAGCCGCTCTGCAGGAATTGCCCTTAAATAGTTAAGGTGGAGGAGAACACTACCACCCTTCTCTGAGGGCTGGGGGAGAGGTAAGTTATGGGCATTAGAGAAAGCAAATACGGGTGTTTCAGAATGGGGGAGAGACAGATAGCTTTAAAAGGACACAAAACAGAGCAGAGTCCCGGAGAACCCGTTCCCAAAATGCAGGTGTAGCAATGGAATGGAAACCAGCAGGGAACACATGAGAAGACTGCCGTCCCCACACCCACACCCCACCCAGACACACCTCAGTCTGCGCCGTGTGACCCTCTTTTCACTTCTAGACCAGCGAACCGGGGGAAGAAATCGGTCACTGGTAAGGACTGTCTTCACATCCCTCCCACCCCTTACCTCGACTACACTTTACAGTGGTCCCTACAAGCGGTGCCAACTGAGGCTGACAAGCTAATTTTTAAAAATGCAGTTATAATTTCTTTTAGCCATTTTAGCTACGGTAATGGTATGATTTTCTTATGCTACAATACATAAGTACTGGAAACAAGTTATATGATTCAACAGTGACACTTACGCCTATTTCCAATGAAGAAAATTCTTGGCCCCTTCCAAGAATGGGAATGGCTGGCGGTCAACCCCTCCCCAAGCCCTGCTCGGTCTTCCCTCAAGCCCCTTCTCACCTTCAGCCTCAGCCTGGCCCCTCTGCGCCTGGAGCACCTCAAGCAGCTGCAACCATTTGCCTCACTCGGTTCCCACTGCATTTCTCAGTTCCACAGTCAGCGCAAACACTATCACTAACCCCTGGGCTTTCGCAGGGCATGGAAAATGACAAAAGCGACGCAAAAGATAGCATGGTCAGGGCCACCCCCACTGGGTCGGAAACTAGGGGTGTTATTGGCAGGACCAGGTCAAAAGCAAGCACCTGCCCGGATACTGCTTGTGCCTCAGGGTGGCATCTTATATAGGCCATGGCTACTCAAAGGTGTGGTGTCTTAGGTTTCCAAGCAATAGTGAGGCTGCGGTGCAGTCAGGGAGAAAATGGGGGGGAGCTGAGAGTGGATGGTAGGCAAGAGTGGAGCTAGACACAGGATGACAGATCCTGGGACACTTGAGAAATATTTTGTCTTTTTAAGTCATTAAAGCAAGCGTGATTGATTTTTAATCACATAGCCAGTGCTTTACATACATGACAATGTTAATCCTCACAGCAGCTCCATGAAGTTGGTATTATCTCCATTTTACAGATGAGAAAACCTGAGTGGGAAGTGTGCCTGTTTGACCTCTCAGTGCGGAAGGAAGGTCATAGAGACCTAGCTAGAGGTAAGAAAAAGAAGTTCCTAGGAGCTGAAAGAACCCTCGAATTAAGGAACTTCCTGCCTTGTGGAGGAAGGGCCTACCTTGCTCCTAAATAACCTCCTTTGATTTTCATTAAAAGTTTGTCTGTTGCCCTGGCTGGTGTAGCTCAGTGGATTGAGCACGGGCCTGTGAAGCAAAGGGTCGCTGGTTTGATTCCCAGTCAGGGCACATGCCTGGGTTGTGGGGCCGAGTCCCCAGTAGGGGTTGTGTGAGAGGCAACCACACATTAATGTTTCTCTCCCACTTTCTCCTTCCCTTTCCCTCTCTGTAAAAATAAAATAAAAAGTTTGTCTGTTAACCTTCATAGACCATGGTGAGAACCTCAATTTGGAAACACATCTTAGCTCTACCGTTCTCTAACATGTGGTCCTGGGCAGGGTACCTGACTTACCTGAGTTTTTGTTTCTTGAGTTATAAAAGCAACTTGCCTTTTATAGGGTGGTAGAATTCAATGTGACATCAGATACTATACCGAAGTGTCTGGCAAAAAGTAGGTGAGAATTTAGGAGGACAATGAAGCCTATCCAGAGCGCTACCCCTCTTCCCCATCCGTGAATATCCACACATATCCACATACTTGTCCCTAAAGTCCTTCCAGTTGAAACTAATTCATAAAAGGGAAAATATCCCCATTCCATTGGTCTCCTTTGCAAACTAAAATGGTCTTGGGATGACTGGCCTCCTCAGTCCCTTCAGACTTGAATTAGTCTTTGAGATGCTTTGCTTTTCTCCCAATAGAGCACAATGAGCCTAGGTGCCTGGGGGGCGAGGAGCAGGGCAGGACCTCCAGCTCTGGAACACTCGAGGAGGTCCATGAATCTCCTCTAAGAAATTATGTTCTGGGACCCCTTCCTCCTTTCTTTTGTTTTGAAACACCACATTATCTCAAATGCTTACGGATGCTTTGGAAATGGGAAAAATATGTTTTCTTATTGTTTGTTCAGTGAGAATAGCCCCAATGATGTTTAAAATCCTCATGCAAGGATATGTTTATTGATTTTGGAGACAGAGTGATGGGAATCTGTGCCCGCAGAACTCCCTGGTCATTGTGGATTAGAATAAAAATGCCCAACCTGTGATTTGCTTGGGGAGGAAAGGTGACCACTCCCTCAAAGGAGAAAGGTCCTGAACACCTTCTTCCTGCATTTTTATTGAGTTCAGCTCACACAGAGATACACAGTATGCACATAAAGCTCAACCAGTGCTCAAAATGCTACTGACACCATTTACAGAAATAGTTGAAGAAACACAGGGATTGTCTCCGGTCAGGGTTGGCTTTAGCTCAAGTGTCTGTTTCATAGCAACAGGGCAGAGCAGGTCTCAGAGGAAATAATGTATATTCTTTCTCTGGCCAGATTCACCCCTGGGAGCCGTCTGTTCTAGTACAAGGTCACAGCTGCCTCTGGCATAGTTCCCAGGTTGAGTCAGGCAGGGAAGAGCAAAGCAGCCAAGAGACTAGGAGACTTTTACAGAAAGACTGAAGACTTGGGCTATGACAAAACCAAGGGGTGAGGGTCTTTCTGCCCCTTCTCTGAAGACCCCTAAGTCCTTCCCTGATGGCCCTTCACAATAATGCCTGTCTTAGGTTGTCCCTCCTCATTTGAGGGATCTTACTTGTCATTGGCCTAACCAGTCATCCACCTACGGCCAAGCAGGGAGAAGTGAGGGAGGCAGGGACTGCACTCCTGCCAAGAGGTAATGTTCTGTCTCCTTAGTGTTTCATGCCCTCAAGGCCTTTTCACTCAGCTCTAGCTGTGAGACAAAAGGCTACAGTCCCTGAAACCAAGCGGGACAGCTCCCAACAGCAGAGGATGGGAGAGAAGCATTGATGTCGGAGAAAAACATCAATCAGTTGTCTCCCATACGCATGCCCCAAGTGGGGATGGAACTGGCAACCTATGTATGTGCCCTGACCAGCGATTGACCCTGCAACTTTTTGGTGTTCAGGATGACATCCCAACCAACTAAGCCACTGAGTCAGAGCAGCCCTGATGACTTTTAAACAATTTGAGACTGCTGGGAGTCTCTAATATTAATTTAGTTTTATCTCTTGATATGGCACAACTGTTTTGCCAGGAAAACATAAACAGGTGTATTCTTTTTGTTTTGGTGGTAGGAAGGTGCGTAAGTCATGGTGATCACCGTGAAAGTCCTCAAAATGCCCTTAAGTAAGGTAAATAAATATTTATGTCCACATTTAAAAGTGAAACAACCTAGACTGAATACTTTTCATAAGTCACTTTCTAGGATTATTTTTACCTGGTGAGTTTTCCACACCTTAAATTATTTTATTTTTCCATTAAATAATTTTTATAGATGAATTTTATTGAATATGTCCTCTCTTTAAGATACCAGAAAAATGTGAATGCCTCAGCAGTTTCCAAATCATGACATTAATGTGATTCACAAAGAAAGATATTTTTTGTAATGACAAAAAATTAAAGTTGCCTATTCATCGGGGCGACTTCCTTACTCTGAAGGCTCAGTCTTCATCTGAGACTGTGGAAGTCGCGTCCATTGTTTTAGATTTTGTGCCCAAAACTGTGCTGCTGCCAGCACTCCTGGAAAAAGATGTGTCTGATACGCCTTCTGCTGGTTGAAAATAGGAGAGGGCTGCCAGCTGCGGGTTGATGGCGTACTCACGTTCACGTTTCTCTATAAAACTGAAAAATAAAAACATATGTCAAGAATTGTTTTAAACTGTATATGTTTGCAGCACAACCCAAAATGCATCATAAAAATTAAAACAGTGTATGAATTCTGCCCAATATATCGGTTCCTTGGTATAATACTATGTAACTAAATGAAAACTGTTAGACCCTAAGCAGATGTGTTAGTGAGACAGAGCTCACAGCCCTTTTGTTCAGGCTATCAAAAAAGGATGCATATCCAGATTCTCTATATTCTTTCCGTTGATTAGGGCGATTTCTTGTTCTAGAATCAGGGCCGCATGTGTCCCAGGATGGCTGTGAACACAGCCCAACACAAAATTTCAAATTTACTTACAGCACTGAGTTTTTTTGTGATTACATGTCACAATGTATTTACTGTGTGGCCCAGAGACACCAAAAGATTGGACACTCCTGTGTCTAGGTGACTATTTAAAATATTGGGAAATGTTCAAGAGGGATATTCCCTAAGACAGTGCATTTTTCTTTCTGAATAGGAGAAGTGGAGACAACTGAATGCCTTCTAGATAAATTTGAAAGATACATTTTCCTGACAGTCGGAGACGTGGGTAAGAGCTGCACACCATGTCTGTTGTAGAGACTCCGGAGGTCTGTAGACTTACCTCGTTTTCAGTTTGTACAGCAGGGAACTAGATACTGCCAAGAGGATGACAAAAAGGCAGAGGGTCATCAATGAAATGCCCACCATTAATTTTAACCTGTTATCCTGCTGCTCTACTACCCCTTCATCTTCATTCGTAGCATTCAAGTCAGAGCCTAAGAGGAAAGAAAGACAATGCAATGGAAAAGAATAATTGGATGGTCCAGCATGTTTTTCTGGAGGAGTAAGGGTTGCAAAGCCACTGCAGAAAGGCCCTCACCCTCTCGAGTACTCACTGCTCACTCCCCTACCCACAGGCAATGCAAAGGAGAAGGACCTAGGTTACCCTCTGCAGCCAAGTACCTTATTCGTTTCAACTTTCACAGCAGCCCTGAAAAACTGTCCTCAGCTCCAGTTTACAGGTTCACAGAAGGTTATAAATTTGCCCATGACACAGGGCTATTAGGTGGCAAAATCTGGTTTCAAACACAGGTTACCAATGTGTGTATGTGGCAGACTTCCTCCCTAATATAAACCAGCTCAGAACTCTAAAGAGATTACTATTAAAAATGTGAATTTGCACACATTGTTCAAAAGAGAAAGACACAATTTGACTCTTGGGATATGCACTAATATTTCTTTAAGCTGATATGATGGTGTGTTAGATGCTTTCCCATGAGGCTGAAGAACTGAACTTGCCATTTTATTACTAAGATCAAACCTCATGTACTTGATGTTAAAGGAAGAAACTAGAACTTATTTAACTTTCTAAAATAAATTATATAATAAAAATTATGTCTGGATCCAGAGATGTCAAGTCTTTTTACTAAATCTATTGATGAAAATATATCTTTACTGTCAATTTTCATGTCATATATTTTTAAAAATATATGCCAGACTTAATAGACATTTATGTAATGATAGTTTTAAATACTTTAAATGATCATGTTAATATTTCTCCCCCTTCCCCCAACATCCTTGGAGAGTCTCAAGGGTATTCCTTTTCTTCTAGGTAGTGACGTTTTTGGTGATAAGCAATGACAAGCTCCCATGTCTCTATGCTCTGACTTTTAAAAATAGTCATTGTTAAAGTGGAGTCAAATGTGTACAATCGTGAAAGAATATCATCTTGACTCTGAGGCAGATTATTTTTGGAATAAACAGATTATGTTAAAATGGGCCATTCTCCTGAATTGCTTGCTACTTCTTAAAAAGGTTTTGGGAAGAATGCATGTTTGTTGAGGTGATGGGCAAAACTAGAGAAGGATTTGGGATTCCCACCCACTGGAAATTATGAAAACTCTAATGGCAAATTTGAACAGGTTTCCTCCATAAGCCTTGGTTTTCTCACCCGTAAAATGGAGATAATACCAACTTCATGGAGCTGCTGCGAGGATTAACATTGTCATGTATGTAAAGCACTGGCTATGTGATTAAAAAATCAATCACGCTTGCTTTAATGACTTAGAAAGACAAAATATTTCTCAAGTGTCCCAGGATCTGTCATTCTGTGCCTAGCTCTCCTAGGACAAAGATGCCTCGCTCCACTTTCCTGAAGCGCTGCGAGGCAAGTGGCGCGCCCATGTTGAGTCATCCGGGGCCAAACTGACGGAACGAGCCTTCCACGTAGTACCAGAGGCGGTTGCTTCCTTGGGTGGTTTATGTGCAAGACAGAGGTTTGAGGAACAGTAATATATTATCTTGTCATGAAATTTTCCATTCAAATCCGGAGTTCTTTCACGCATATAAATACAATTAATCCATTAATGAAAATTACTGCCTTCAGCAGCAGGAATTCTCTCATTCATTGCTGGCAAGAATGCAACATGGTGTGGCCACTTTGGAAAATAGTTCGGTTGTTTCTTACAGAGCTGAACAGTGTCTTACTGTACAATCCAGCCAACACAATCCTTGGTTATTTCAAATGAGTTGAAAATTTGTGTCCTCACAAAACCTACATCTGAATGTTTATAGATTTATTTATGTTGCCAAAGCTTGGAAGCAATCAAATGACTAGCTGGTGACTGGATAAACAAACCGGTACCTCCGTACAGTGGAATATTATTCAGTGTTGAAAAGACATGCACTATCAAGCCATGGAAATCTGTGGAGGGATCTTATGTGCATATCACTAAGTGAAAGAAGCCAGTCTGAAAAGGCTACACAATGTATATGTATTTCCAAATATATGACATTCTAGAAAAGGTAAAACTATGCAGACATGAAAATTTCAGTAGTTGCCAAAAGCAGGGCGGAGGAAGAGAAGGATGAAGGGAGCTCAGAGGGTTTTTAGGGCAGGAAGGCTATTCTTTGTGATACTACAGTGGTGGACACATGACATTTCCATTCATCAAAACCCATAGGTTTGACTGTAATTGAGCAACAGTAAAAAAAATTTTAAAAACCCAGATTTCTATAATACAAAAAGTGGACCCTAGTGTAATCTGTGAACTTCAGTTAATAATACAGTATTAATATTGGCTTACAAATTATAAAAACTGTACCACACCAATGCAAGGTGGTAATACAGAGATACTGAGCACAGGCAATATGTGAGAACTCTCTTTAATTCCTGCTCAATTTCTCTGTAAACCTAAAACTACTCTAAATACAAAGTCTATCAACTTAAAAAAGCTGCATTCTATATTTTATTCACTTGCCTACTCCTCTATTTGGTTCATCTGCTTCAGGAACATAAGTTATAAAACAGGAAGACAGAAACAGTAGTCTGCAATATGGTAACTGGAGAACAGGCTTAACAACCATAACTTTCCTAAAACGATAAATGCCCTCTGCTTCAGTTAGCCTCTGCCTTGCCCGCTCACATACGCCTTACCAGAAACAGTGTCACCATGCAGACACTACCCTGTGTGCAAATATTTATGGTTTCATTTAATTGAAGTATTTTGTTCTTACTTGGAATTGGTTGAAATAATTGATCTTTTGCTTCTTCATTCCCTTTTGCTTCATTTAAAGCTGTTAAAACAATAAATTGGTGTTATGGTAAACAAAATTCACTTACTAAAATAGTGTGTGTGTGTGTGTGTGTGTAATATATACAGTTTATTCTCATTATTCATGGTTGTTGTTTTTATAATCCCGAGGGAAATACAGAATTAGTTAGGTTCCTGTAACGTCACAACATTTTCATCAGTCAGTACAAAACCTTGTTTTATGCATGCTTATGTTTAAAGATATTTTATTTCAGTATATATTGCTGATCTGTTAAATTGCACTCACAGCCAACAAGTGCTCTAGCTCCCTGCTAAGTAAAGCTCACCTAACACACACTTTCTCCATGAGGCACATACACCACAGCCGTCTTGCGCTTAGGAACACTAATTAGTATTTAATGCTACACTTAGGGGACATTTTAAAGAGCAAAACTGCCAACAGAAAATATATGTAGCACTAAATAGATCACAAAAATGACACTCATTTACAGTACAAGAGCTGAAAAAAAGAAGACAGAACGTTACCTTTTTCTACCTCAGCTGCAAAAGTTAGTAACAGGCAATTAACATGTTTGGCTGCTCTGAGAATGTCTGCATGTAACTGCGAAAGTGCTTCAGGTATTAGTTTGGGGGGGGATACAACCACACCTTAAGTGTTGGTAAATTCTCAAATACAGAATATGCAAATAATGAAGGTCAACTGAATATGGTATATATTTTACATCGGTAATACATGCATATATGTGTGACATTACATGTACACATGCATGAGTTTACATTACATTTGCATATGCATATACGTATATGATATGCACATTACATTTATAATGTATGCTTGTATATTTATGATACATGCATTAATTTTATGCATGCATGTATTTTTATATGTATTTTGCACTTATTCCTGCATCTCCAGGTGCTTAAGTGCATACTGCTCCAAACACAAAGAGGAATTATATTGGGCAAGATCCTTATTTAAAATATTTAATCATAAATAAACTGATTGTAAATTGATAAGTTGTAGAAACATAACACTTATCGGGGGAGAATTAGAAGCAAAGCACTTGATAGACATTTTGGGTTTGTTTTGCATTTGCTATGACGTGATGGCAGCAAAATGTTGACATCAATAGTTAGTATTAGAACTATTGACACAGATCTTGGCTTTTGTACATATGACTTTAGTGCAACAAAACATTTTCCCAGCTACCTAACTACTATGAGTTTACCTTTAGCTAACATTGTCCAAAATGCAGGCTCATTTGGACCCTGGGTTGATTCTGTTTAAAAAAAAACAAAATAGAACAGGATGACAAAATAAGGTAATTTGGCTTTAGTAAATTTGTGATAGAACATTCATTCACTCATTTGTTAGTTTAGGCATTTAATAGTTAAACCTTGAGCTCCTACCATGTGCCAGACCCTGTGGTTGGTACTGAAGTCACAGAAATGAACAGACAGTCCCAATGCTCAAGGAACACACTCGACTTTGAAAGCAGTAAGAATCACTGCAAATTATGTTGCAGGATAAGGAGGGCTTTGAAGGGAACACACAGGCAGTACACATGGAGGGACCAAAATCAACTTGCAAAAATTGGACACCCTTCAGAAGGGAGATGGTGCTTCAATACAGGCACAGAGGACTAGAAATTGTTTGCCAGGCAACAAGGGGAGACAGTGGTTGTTCCACTGTGAGAAAACTCAAAATCATGAGCAGGATGGGTAAGCTCTCAAACTCCTGGTGGTCTAGAAGAAAGAATGTGGATGGGGCATGTGACTAGAGATGAGAGTGAAAAGTTCTTTAATGCAGGTCATTTCAGACTTGAATGCCTAGTTGTAAGTTAGAGTGTGACTCCATAGTTAAGTAGTGAGACTTACATTTTTACTCATATAATGATATGCTCCAGGCATGACTACAGTGTTATAACTTTAAATTTTTTAATATTTTTCCCCAGAGGGTTCTTTGTTCTTTTCTTCTTCATTTACTTCTAGTAAATTAAAACTTGAGTGTAAATTGCTAGATATTAAAGAAGGGAAATACCAGGATGATCAGATTTCTATTTTTAAATATATCAAAGACACTGAATAGGTTTTTGTTTTTATTTTTAATAGCATTAAAGATGCAAATGAATTTACACTAATCATATTGGGAACATACTTGTATTGCATGAACTGGAGAAAATAGAGTTTCATGTAACATTGTCCTCAATTAGACCACTCATTCAAGCCATCCTGGGTTGTTATGGTTTCACAAATACTTTATAAGGAACAATATTCTTGGCAGGAAAGTCAAATGATGATTTTGCTTTTGCAACCTCTTACTCCCACCCTTCCACCCCAAATAATCTTCAGAAACACTAATAATTGACTCATGCAGAGAAAAGTTTATTCCTCAAGCAGGTAGAAATTTTTATGTAATTATTAAAGGCTATGTTACAATGTATCATATATGTATATAAAATAAATTTATACCTATATTTATGTTGACTATATTTATACTAAATATAAATCAAATACATTTTATTAAAATAAAATTGTATCATAAAAAGAGATCACTTTCTATGCCTCATCATATAATCTAAAAATTGACCCTTAGATTTTCAGTTTAAAAGATTTTAGAGTAATTTTAAAGTGTAACAGTGCAAGTTCTTTAAGCATGCAATTATGAACTACTCAGAGTAGTGAAACAACTTAAATTTTTACTCATATTATGATATGCTCCAGGTACAACTACAGTGTAGAAACTTTAATACTTTGAAATCTGTGTTTAGAGTGATCTTCCTTGGATTTTCCAGAAGGCGGTGTAGTTGTTTCATTGACGAGTTTATCTAGGAAAAGGGATAATGGATTATCGGCATGTAGAAACATGGACCGGACATTTGTTATTTGGCATATATTTAAGCTAAAAAGTGGAACAAAGAAAAGGAGGAAAAAAACCAGAAAGATGTTGACAATTTTTTGAGATAAAGGAGGGGAAAGAAAAAATAAAGTGTTTGCCTGAGGTGCGGTTCACATGACTATAATACGTGAGAGAGAGGAAATCCCGGACTGCAGGGACAGGCTTCCCTTGGAGGTAAGGAAGACCCATTGGGTTAGATACTTTGTCTCGGACGGACAGTTCCTGCGCAGACCTTCAAATGATACTGTCAGCCCAGGTCAGTTTGGTTGCTGTCAGTGTAAAGACAAGAAAAAGGAGGCAACATCAGTTTCCATGTAAATTGGAAACATATTCATGTTTACTACCCAAGACAGAGTTTTGGATATAAAGATTTGGGACCACAAGTCGAGGATCTTTGGGCCTGATTTAGTACATATGTCAGTCTGGAATGTGTCCATCTGGAGGTACATCAGTGAGAGAGTATCAGGGGACAGTTGTGACTGGAGGACCATATTCCCTCCCCCCCCCCCCATGAAATTGGCCTGAAATTTCAGTTAACTTTGCTTAATTACAGGGTTCAACAAAGTCCCATATGCAGTACCCCAGAGGTGTAGTTCCACAGAGAGGCAGTGTATTCAGACAGAGTCTATCCAGCGGCACGAAAGGGTGGAAAAGAGAATGTTAGCAGAGTTGACATGGACTTAGGAAGGACTAGAACAATTGGTCAGAAATCCATAGACTCTGCATGCAATCCTCTTATGCCATATTGGGAAAGACTGTCTGGATTGCTTCAGCTACTTTCCTTCAGAATTTCAGGCTGAAAGAATTGTTATTCAGAATTACTCTGGAGATTCCACTCTCCTGAGGGGCTAGCTCCTCTAGAACATCCCATCCACATCAGCCCCGTTTGAAAGCCCCTCCCATTGTCAGAGCCCCATTTGACATGGCAGCAACCGATCCCAATCCAACTTTCTCTGACAATTCTTTGGGCACATGAACTGTGGGAAAAGAAGTTAAGGTTTTGAAATCATCTCCATAGGTCCTCAAAAATCCATCTCCTAAGGGAATTTATGGTCTGTTTCTTAAACAGACTCTTTGTGTCTTGTCCCAAACAACTTAAGATGTTTGCTTATACAAGCAAAATTCCCATGAATTACCTGTGTAATTAATGTATGCCCTTGAAATGTTCCAATGTTTGAAACTGCTCAAAATATTCCATTATTATCTGGTAGCTGTACTAATAATTAGGCTCACTGGGTCTGTCTTTTACCAATTAAAATCTCCATTGTCAGAAACACGCCAAGGTAAAAGATGTGTTGTATGTATTTTGGAAACTTTTACTGGCCTCCAAACTCATCTATCAAGTAGTTATGCTTGGTGCAAAGGTAAAAAAAAGAAAATAACATTTGGAGCTGAGGGTATAAAGCAGAGAACAGTAAAACTATGTGTCTAAGAAAGACATACAATTTTTTAAATCCTAAATTTAATTAATTTTTATTTTGATGCAAACCAAAAATATGAGCATAAGAAATGTAAGAACCTCCTTGCCTTCTGAATTTATCAGTACAATAGACCTGGAGTCTCCTTATTTAGGAACTAAGACTTCTGACATTAGCTCCTCTTAAAATCTTTTCTCTATGCAATATTCTGTATTGCTGTTTTGAAATCTTGCTTTAAGGGCTTTTCATATTTGCAGTGGTGCGTTTCAATACTTACAGTTTTTTACAGCAAACTTCAGATTAGTTGTTGCTTTCACAGATATTTCAGACTGGGTGCCATTTGGATTTTGTGTTGTGAACACATCTAAAATCATAAGACAAAAGTTTGCAGCCGCTAGCTAAGTTTAGACTTTTTGTTCCTTTACATTTTTCTTCATCTGATTAAAAAAATACAAAACATATGCAACGACTAATTGCAGGAAAAGAATAATAAGGTATTTGAGACATCCTTCATCTATAAAATAAGGAAGTAGTAGGACAAAGGTTAAAAGTACAATTCATGAAGAAAAGAGCTAAGTTAGTATCTTTTTGCTAATGACTTTCTGAGAAGAAACTACTGAGGAATTTATGGAAGAACATATGGAAATGCAAAATAAGTTCTGAAGTATGTAGATGTGTAATATTTTCACATCTACATTTGATAATGTATTGACATTATCAAAAAGCCAAGTAAGAAGCATTCATTTGCCCTTGACTCTTCTGTTAAACTATGAAACAGTTCAGCTTAAAAAGCATATATTTCAATAACAACCAGGGTCTCCTATGTACATTCATATTTATATATATACATAAGGGATCCTGCTCTAAGAGTCATCAGTGGGGTTGATTATAATTTAAAATTAATGGGCATATTCACCTAACCAGAGTCAAATAAATCAGATAAAGATGGCTGACTATATATATATATATATATATATATATATCCTTTTTCCAAAAATCTCATAAAGTGACAGAAAATTTTATACACACATGAATGTATATGTATTCAATACATATGTATACATCTATTACTCTCAGAACACACACACACACCCATACAACTGTGTTGTTAATGTATCTGTATAATTTTTTAGAAGTTTCTGAGCTAGCTCTATGGAGAGAAAAAGAAAATATCAGCCCACTATTAATGTGGTATTTTTGCAGGGAAAGACAGATCAAAGAAACATAAAGGTAGCAAGTGACTGAATTTCAAATGAGAATTTAGATTACATTAAATGTGAATTTTGTATCAATAGGGAATCGATGTTTGGCATTTGGTGATTCTCGTTGAAAAATATGACATTTTATGCCATATACAAAAATAACTGGATTTAAGTTAAGAGTTAGAATATGAAACAAAAAGGTAGGAGAATAATATAATATGTAATTGAATAAGACTTTTCTAAGCATGATACAAAATATGGAATTTATAGAGGAATTAATACAAAAATTGATTTTATAAAGTTTAAATTTTCTGTGACTTAGACCTAAACAGGTTTAACTGCAGAGCACTAGAGCTTCATTCCCACCCACCCCCACCCCCCGCCAAAAAAACAGGTTTAAAAATAGGCAATAGCCTAGGAAAAAATACTTGTTACTTTTACCACAAAGATTAATATGCCAGTTAAGAGCCCCTACAAATAAATGAAAATGCAGTCTGATAGAAAAATGGGCCAAAGATAAAAACAGACAAATCACAGAAGTAAAAATTAAATGCCCAATAAGTACAGAGAAAAATATTCAACTTCACAAATAATTGGGGTCCAAATTAAAACCGCTAATGAAATTTCTCACTTCCTCACAAAATATCATTAACACTGTTTATTATAGGTGAGATTATGGAGCATTCTTGGGGGATACAAATTGGTAAATACAATTTGGTGATATCTATCAATATTTTAAAGTATTTATTCTTTAGCAATCCCAAAATTTGGTATATCCAAAGAGAGATGTACCTGAGAGTATATGAGAAGAGCATTCAAGGAAGAAGTTTCCCATAATTTAATTCTTTATAAGACAGTGGATAAATTATGGAACATCACTTTATGCAATATTATATACCCATTAAAAATAATGAAGTAGATGTGAAAAGAGTTCCAGAGTTGTTAAATGAGAAGAGTAAGTCATAACACAATTTTTACTATGATTCATTTATGATTTTTTTAAATGCTGGTTTTAATTTTTTATATATTTTTTAAAATTGTATTTATTTATTTTTAGAGAGAGGGGAAAGGAAGGAGAAAGAGGGAGAGAAACATCAATGTGTGGTTGCCTCTCACATGCCCCCTACTGGTAACCTGACTGGCAACCCAGGCATGTGCCTTGACTGGGAATTGAAATGGTGACCTTTTGGTTCGCAGACCGGTGCTCAATCCACTGAGCCATACCAGCCAGGGCCCATTTATATTTTTATATAAATATATGTGTGTGTGTCAGAAATATTTTTTTCTTTAATCAAAGTAACCACCAATCTATTGATTTGTTTAGCCTCTGATAACTTCAAACAGAGTTACAACCTGAAAAGGAAATGATTGCACTGTCTGGCACGCAGTAGAGACAGCCCGATTCCACACCACTCCTGTCTGCCCCTTGGTATCTATGAAACCTGGGCATTGACCTCTCTGAGCATCAGAGTTGTTTATTTACATGTGTGAAAAAGGGATAACAAATCATCCAAAACAATAGAAATGGGTTGTAGTTTTGAAAAAACTTGAGTGTATATGTACTTCTAATTTTTCTTTGATTAATGTTAATAAAGAACCCAGAATAACTAGATTTAATCTTAAAATAATTTTTAACAAGAGTTTCTTATTAAATTTTCACTTTTTAGAATTGTAGGCCTTATAAGAACATGGAAAGAAAGCCTAACAGGAGGAGGGTAAATGAACTTTAATGGTCCTTGCACACACCTCAAAGCCATCTTGTTACGGATTGAAATTTGTCCCCCCATCCTCCACAACATATGAAGTCTTAACCCCCCCAAACCTTGAATATGACCTAATTTGGGAATAGGGTCATTTAAGATATAATTAGTTAAGATGAAGTCACACTGGATTCGAGTGGGCTCCTAATCTGAGATAAATGGTATTTTTAGGAGAAGAGGGAAATTTGGACGCAGAGACAAAGGAGGAATGCCGCACGAAAATGAATTGGAGATTGGAGTTCTGCTGCTGCAAGCCAGGGAATGTCCGCCGCTACCGGAAGCTGGAAGAGGAGAGGAAAGACGGTGCCCTAAAGGCTCTGGAGGGAGTGTGGTGGTGTAAAAACTTTGACTGAATTTCTGGCCTCTGGAATTGTGAGAGAATAAATTCCTGCAGCTTTGAGCCACAAGTTTGTGTTACTTCATTTATCAGCCCTAGGAAATTCATACACAACTCCAAACAAATTTTGGTTAACTTGCCACAGAATTAAGCCAATTGTTATGCATGTGAATAAATAACCATAATACTACAATGACACCTATGATGATTATGGGCAATTACCAAGAGAACCTCGTAAAACTTCATAATATGTCATGAAAAAGTTGCAGAAAATAAAAATTTCATTTTACACATTGAAACATCTATAAGGTAAATTACTATTTAAGAAGTAGAAAAAATAATAGGATTATAGTTTTTAAAAGAGTTAAATCAAACCAATATAATCAGCTTTTATATATGTATTGCTATTAGCTTTAAAGACTTACATTGTTTTGTATCTTTCAAATGATGGTCATTTTTTTCATTATCAGGAGCATTATCCTTAATTTTTTCCTTATTATTTTCTTCATCAATTATAGGTACCATATCAGACTCTGAAAAAAAAAGTATGACATGCCATAGATTTGGCACATGTTCACTTCTTTCACTACTTTATTTTCTAAACACATTATTTTCACAAAGGATTTGAGGCAGAGATTTAAATTCTAAATGATACCATATTCCTATATATTTCTTGTGTTATCCCACAGAAGATTGCCATATATATCGATTTTGTAGGATAACAGGTCACCTTTCTTATGTTATGTCTGTGAAAGCTTTAAATGCTTACTCACCTTTGTTACTGGAAGTCACACCGCTAATCCCTGAGAAAAAAAAACCAGATAAAAAAGTAAATAACATAAAATTCATTGGGATGATGGGATTTAATCACTAGTGAACTCTGTCTCTCCAGCGTTGTTGCCTTTCTGTTGCCCAGGTGCTGGAAGGGCTGGGACATTGTGACATCACTGTCAGCGTGAAAGAATGTTGGGAGCAGCTTCCAAATGCTTGTGGCTCAGGCAGATGTCTGCTTTATTGTTGGTGTTATCACGGCCTTTAGTTTAAAAAATAAACCATTATAAGTTTTCTTTGAAAGTTAAAAAATGTGTTTTCATGGTTCCTGGATTTTATTTAATTAAAAATATTTTCAATTATTTTTCAATATGTAACTCAACATTATAATACTGTCAGTTGCAAAGCTTGGGAGTTAGGCACTTATATAACTTATGAAATGATACCCTGAAGTCCCCTAGATTGAAATATATATATATATATATATATATATATATATATATATATATATATGATTGATTATGCTATTAGAGTTGTCCCATTTTTTCTCCCCTTTATTCCCCTCTACCTTGCAAATCCTACCAGCATCCCCCACTTAGTTCATGACCATGTTTTGTACATTTCCTATACTATTCTTAACCTTCCCCTGTCTGTTTTATACCTACCATTTTTCCACTCTTTTTAAAGTTTATTTTATTGATTATACTCTTACAATTGTCCCAATTTATTTCTCCCCTTTTCCTCCATCCCTGCTGCAAACACATCCCTACACTCTAGCATTCCTCCCTTTTAGTTCATGCCCCTGGGTTGTACACATAAATTCTTTGGCTTCTCTGTTTTCTATACTATTCTTAACTTCTCCCTGTTTATATTGTACCAACCATTTGTGCTTCTTGTTTCCTGTACCTTTTTCTCCCCACATTCTCCCCCTTCCACCTCCCTACTGATATCCCTCCATGTGATCTCCATTTCTATGATTCTGTTCCTGTTGTAGTTGTTTGCTTAGATTTTGTTTTTGGCTTTTTGGGTTCAGTTTTTGATAGTTGTGAGTTTGTTGTCATTTTACTGTTTATAGTTTTTTTTTTATCTTCTTCTGTTTCTTAGATAAGTCCCTTCAACATTTTATATAAGAGCTTGGAGATAATTAACTCCTTTACCTTGATCTTATCTGGGAAGCACTTTATCTGCACATTCTAAATAACAGCTTTGCTGGGTAGAGTAATCTTGGATGTAAGTCCTTATTTTTCATGACTTGAAATACTTCTTTCCAGCCCCTTCTTGCCTGCAAGGTTTCTTTTGAGAAATCAGCTGACAGTCTTATGGGAACTCCTTTGTAGGTAACTGTCTCCTTTACTCTTGCTGCTTTTAAGATTCTCTCCTTATCTTTAATCTTGACTAATGTAATTATGATGTGCCTTGGTGTGTGCTTCCTTGGATCCAACTTCTTTGAGACTCTCTGGGTTTCCTGAACTTACTGGAAATCTATTTCCTTTGTCAGATTGGGGAAATTTCCCTTCATTATTTTTTCAAATAAGTTTTTAATTTCTTGCTTTTCCTCTTCTCCTTCTGGTACCCCTATGATTTGGATGTTGGAATATATAAAGATGTCCCAGAGGTTCCTAAGCCTCTTGTCATTTTTTTGAATTCTTATTTCTGGGATGCTTATGTCTTCCTTTTGTTTCAAATCTTTGATTTGAGACCTGATTTCCTTCCCTTTACCATTGGTTTCCTGTATATTTTGCTTTATTTCACTTTGGGGAGTCTTTGTTTGTTCCTTCACTTCGTGACCGAGATCAAACATTTCTGTGAGCATCCTAATTACCGGTGTTTTGAACTCTGCATCACACAGGTTGTCTAGCTCCTTGTTGCTTAGCTCTTTTTTTTTTGAGTTTTGATGTTATCATTTGGCCCATATTTCTTTGTCTCAGCACATCAGTCTAGGTGAATGTTTCTTTAACTCCTTGATTGTTGGAGTTCCATGCAGTTTGATTTTATGGCACTTCTGGCCAAGATGGAAGCATAGGTAGAAACACCTCACTTCTTTGCACAACCAAAAGAAGGATAACAACCAATTTAAAAATAATAAGCAAACGGAAGTACCAGAAAATTAAAAAACATAAGTATTTTTGATAGTAGAAGGAGAATGAACTGTTTTGGTTTTTAGAGCATTGCGATATTATATGCCTTTTTGGATAACTGAAATGAAACTGTTTGTTAAAAAGCTATTCAGAGATACCAAGATCAATCCAAATGCCCTGCAAGTTCTGGTTCATGGGCTATCTTTACTATAATTCTTTAAAAAAAGTTTTATTGAAACTTACCTTTTTGGGGAATTTTCTTCATAAAACATAAAATATTTGTTTTACTTAAAATTTTTTTCAGTGAAACCCATCTTTTACCTCACTTAGAGATTGAGAAAGTTATCTACTATTTAGTCAAAAGAGGACTTTTATATAGATAATATTATCCATATATTAACAACAAAAATAACCAGAACTGCCAAAAACTTGAACTGTATGGAAGTCTGACAACCAAGGAGTTAAAGGAGAAACATTCATCCAGACTGGTAGCAGGGGCACAGTCGGGCAGCCAGGTTGCAGAGGACTTACAGCAAGGTGGCAGCTGGAGGACCAGGATGGGTGAGTCAGTGGCTGGCAGGCCAGGGGAGTGGTGGCTGGTGGACTGGGTGGTCCCACAGTTGCATGTAGATAAACCAGGGGGAACAACTGAGGAGCAAGACAGACTGCACAACCCAGGGTTCCAGCACAGGAAAATAAAGCCTCAAAATCTCTAACTGCAAAAACCTGTGGAGTGTATAGCAGTGGGAGAAACTTCTAGCCTCACAGGAGAGTTTGTTGGAGAGACACACAGGGCCCTGGAATGCGCACAAACCCACCCACACGGGAATCATCACTAGAAGGGTCCAATTTGCTTGTGGGTAGTGGGGAAAGTGACTGAAAGCTGGACAAGAGCCAAGCAAACAGCATTATTCCCTCTTGGACACCTCCCCCGCATGCAGAAACACAATGCAGTGATCAGTTTCACAGCCCTGGTGAATTCCTAAGGCTCCACCCCTTACTACATAATAGGCACACTGAGAAAAAAAAATATGGCCCAAATGAAAGAACAGATCAAACCTCCAAAAGTAGAACTCAGCAATGAAGAGATAGCCAACTTATCAGATGCAGAGTTCAAAACATTGGTAATCAGGATGCTCACAGAATGGTTGAGTATAGTTGTAAAACAGAGGAAGAAGTGAAAGCTATGCAAAGCGAAATAAAGGAAAATGTACAGGGAACCAACAGTGATGGGAAGGAAACCAGGACTCAGACCAATGGTTTGGAGCAGAAGGAAGAAATAAGCATCCAAGAAATAAGAATCCCCCCCTTAAAAAATGAGGAGAGGCCTAGAAACCTCTGGGACAACTTTTAATGTTCTAATCATATGATCCAATGCCTGATTCATAGGGGTGCTAGAAGAAGAAGAAGAAGAAGAAGGAGGGGGAGGGGGGAGGGGGAGGGGGAGAGGGAGAGGGAGAAGGAGAAGGAGAAGAAGAAGAAGAAGAAGAAGAAGAAGAAGAAGAAAATAAAAATTTATTTGAACAAATAATGGAGAACTTCCCCAGTCTGGCAAAGGAAATAGACTTCAAGGAAATCCAGAAAGCTCAGAGAGTCCCAAAGAAGTTGGACCCAAGGAGGAACACACCAAGGCACATCATAATTACATTAGCCAAGATTAAAATGAAGGAGAAAATCTTTAAAACAACAAGAGTAAAGGAGACAGTTACCTACATAGGAGTGCCCATAAGACTATTAGCTGATTTCTCAAAAGAAACCTTGCAGGAGAGAAGGGGCTAGAAAGAAGTATTCAAAATCATGAAAGGCAAGGACCTACATTCAAGATTACTCTATTCCACAAAGCTAGCATTTAGAATGGAAGGGCAGGAAATGTGCTTCCTAGATAAGATCGAGGTAAAGGAGTTCATCATCACCAAGCCCTTATTATATGAAATATTAAAGGGACTTATCTAAGAAAAAGAAGATAAAAATACAAACAGTAAAATGTCAACAAACTCACAACTATCAATACCTGAACCTAAAAAAAACAAAACTAAGACAAAAGCGAATTATGAAAACAACTAGAACAGGAACAGAATCACAGAAATGGAGATCACATGGAGGGTTATCAGTGGGAAGGGGGAGAGGGGAGAATAGGGGAAAAGGTACAGGGAATAAGAAGCATAAATGGTAGGTGCAAAAGAGACAAGGGGAGGTTAAGAATAGTATGGGAAATGGAAAAGCCAAAGAACTTATATGTATGACCCATGGACATAGACCAAAGTAGTGAAATGATGGTGTGATGGGGGTACAAGGAGAGGCAAATAAAGGGGAGAAAAATGGGTCAACTGTAATAGCATAATCAATAAAATATATTTAAAAAACAAAGTTTTAGTCCATAATGTGCTCATTACTTCATTGTTTATAATAAGAAAAATTTGGGAAAACCTAAATAACGAGTAATAGGATGATTGACCCAAAATGTTATGAATATTCACTAAAGTAGATGTTGAATAGATGTTAAAGTTAAGTTCGTGAGAATACTTTTATTATAATGTTACATTATAAATGCAACATCTTGATCCAGTATAAGTACAGCTTTTAGCTGGCCCTTCACTGCTGTCTTCTAGAGCTTTTATGTTTCATGTACTCCAGTACATGTACTGGTGCCTTAAGGTTGGATTGGCATTTTTGTTGCTTCAAGACCTTGACTTCCCTGCTCTCAAATACTCTTTGTCCTACAAGATTTATGCCATTTAGCCATACCACTCTTTACCACCCCACCCACCACTATCACCTTTTGTCATTCTCTATACCTGTCCTAATTCACTGAAGACTCCTGTACTGGTTTCCCACTATTCTTCTCATTTCCAGGTCTTACACCTCCTAGAGAACTTCATTGGCCACATAGACAATGCAATCAACTTCTTGGTCTCTCAGTTTGACATCCTGATGCCAACACTCTTTCCTTTTAATATAATTTAGCAATCTAAAGCCATGCACTTGGACATCATTATCATACTTCAGAGTTCCAGGATATGTTTATTGATTTTGGAGAGGAAGGGAGAGAGAGAAGGAGAGATATAAGAGAGAAATATTGATCGTTGCCTCCTGCACACACCCAAACTGGGGATTGAACCTGTAACCCAGGTATGTGCTCTGACTGGGAATTGAGGCCATGTGGGCTGAACCCATGCTTTTTAATATATATATACATATTTCCTCCTGACCTTGATTTGGTTCCAATAATTTGCAAGCATCCCTGCTCCTACTTAGACACCCATCTCACCCTTCTTGATTTCTGACAACCTACTCTGGGCCACCGGGGCTCCCTTTACCCCACCCTGGCACGGATGACTCCTGAGTTTGACCTTACCAAAGGCTTTGGGATGGAAATTCTCAGGAAGGTGAAGATGGACGTAACAATGTAGTTACTTCAAGATTCAGTGTACTCACAGACATTCAGAACTTTCTGGACACTCCTTTCTCTTTCTTCTCAGTGGCCACCCTTGCCACACATCCTGTTCTAAGTCCTTTCCCCCCTGACTTATATATTCTCATTCACTTTGGAGTGGTGATCAGTGTCCACATTTTCTAAAAGGTCAATGACTCTAGTCTTTTAATGAGATGTAGAGGCCTCAAAATACTCACTGAAATTAAGCGATTTCCCCCCTAGAAAAGTGGGGATGTGAAGGTCACTTTCAAATGTAAGTGGGAGCTTGGGCAGTGAACAAGGCTGACTGAATGAACAAGTTCTCATAATATTTAGACTTATTTTATTTGATATTTAGCCCATCTTATCCCAGAGAGTATTTTTAAAAATTTATCAGGTACAGGAAATAACTGGATCGCATAAAAAAATACAGAGAAGGGTAGGTTAGAAAAGTAAGTGAGGGTTCCAAATTAAGCAGGAATAAGCTTAAAAACACAAATGCAAACTTCAATGATCATGTTCGAGGTTGGCAAAGAATTAGGCCTATCCTTCATAGCAAACAAAAAGGAGAATCTTGTCAGTTATATGACCCATGGTGTTAAGAAAAATAAGAAACTCTTTTCTGTAGGATGAACACCTATTCTTGACATTGGAAGCAGATAGGCTCATTTTTCTGTGTGATCTGACCCCTGCTTAACTCTTCAGCTGCATCTGTGCCACCTGCTGCCTCTCTTGCTGAGGTCCTAGACAAACTCTTTCAGCCCCTTAAACATGCCACACCTGTTCCTCCCTGAGGGTTTTTCGCCACATGGCTCCTTTGCTTGGAGTGCTCTTTACCTTCTGTGTGCCTGGCTAAGTCCATACAAAACTGAAGGTATAAGCCTACGTCCAGTCTCCCAGAGAGGCCTTTTCAGACCCGAGGCTAGGTCAGGGTCTTTTGTTCTTATAGCACCTTGAGCTTATCCTTAAAAGACGCATCATAATCATAAGAAATTTTTTGCCTGTTTTTTTTTCTTCCTGGCAGTCCATGCTTGCTAGAATATAAACTCTGGAAGACACTGCATATCTTGTTTATTGCTGTATGCCCAGACCCTAGCACATAGTAAGTGCTAAAATAAATGTTAAAAATTTTGTAATGGGCTCATTACTGAATTTTCTAGGTGTGGGAGTCTTTGTCTGGAGAAGTCCTCCAGAAGTCCTTCTGGAGAAGTCTTGGAAGAAATGAGCCTTCCAAGACATGATCTGCCTGGGGAGAGAAGGCTGGCTAGTTTCTCAGAGGAGAAGAGCCTCAAGCACCTCTTTCCCTGCATATTTACTGAGTTCAGCTCACACAGACACATATTATGCATGTAAAGCTCATCAATCAATGTCCAAAAAGCTACAGTCATGAAAAACTGACATCATCTACAGATAATAACTGGAATAAACACAGAGATTGTCTCTGGTCAGGGTTGGAGAGATATGCTAATGCCAGAAGGTTGTTGAGGCGTGTATCGTGAAGGAGGGAGTTTCACTCCCTGCCCTTTGAGCACAAACATCTAGTTCATACCAACAGGGCCATTGAGAAAGCCTCAAAAGAAACAATGTACATTCTTTCTCTGGCCAGATTGCCCCTGGGAGCTGTCCATTCCAGTGCAAAGCCAAAGCTGCCTCTGTCATTGTTTTCAGGCCAAGTCAGGCAGGGGCAGCAAAGCAGCCAAGAGATTAGGAGACTGCTTACAGATGAATGAGGACTCAGGCTATGACAAAACTGAGGGGTGAGGGTCTTTCTGTCCCTTCTCTATAGTTCCCAAAGTTCTTCCCTGATGGCCCTTTTTGTGACTGTGCCTGGCTTAGGTTGTTACTCCCCTGAGGGATCTTACCCATCATTGACTAACCAGCCATCTTTCAGGGCCAAGCCGGGGGAAGTGAGGGAGGCAGGGGCTGCGCTCCTGACAGGAGGATAGATTCTGTCTCCTTAGTGGCTCATGGCCCCAAGGCCTTCTCACTCAGCCCTAGCCATGGGACTCTTTTGTCCATTAATGAGGCTACAGTCCCTGAAACCAGGCAGGATGGCTCCCAGCATCTATGACTGATCCTAATAACAATCCATCTTACAAGCTGAAAGCCCAAGTAATTTAGGCACTAAGTTGGGGGTGTTGGCAAAAAGCCATCCTAACACAGACCCCTGGGGGAATGTGCTTTGGATCTGGTCAGATTATGCCATCCTGTCCCTCTTCCACCACGGGACAGAGAGAGTCTGGAAGTGGACATGTGGACATGGCTCTTCTAGACCTGTCCATTCTGCTTCTCGGGGCTTTTCTTTCACACGGTGAAAGCATCAGAAGAGAGAGAGATCAGGCAACATAAAACCACAGATGTATAGTGTATTCTTCACACTCATATGACCCTACACAACAGGTCTGCAGAACTCAAGAAGGTGAGTGAGAACTTCTTGAGAAGTTCAAGGTGAGAACATCACCTCTTTAATACAAAAGTAGTTCTTTCTCTTATGGTCTGATCCTCTATCTGTTACACAAACTCCTCCCAAATACCTCCCTGACAGTTTCGTTTGGCACGGACTTACTATTTACTCTGCATGTATGCACTTTTCCACACGGTAATATACTTTGAAAAATGAGAAAGTTTCCTACTGTCTGGGCAACCAAAGGGAGTGCTTGCTGAGTTGAGTCTCCAGAGATCACAGACTCCTGCTTGGCTCTTGGCTCTTGGCTCTCCTCACTTATGAAGTTCCAAGTAGGTCAATTTTCTGCAGTTTTCTGTCCTTTTGCTCCATGACCAATAACACATAGTCACTCACTTTATAGATGCCTGTAACTCAATTCTATGCATTCTCTTCTGCCAATATAAGAAATGCCCCTCAAGATTAACACTGCGGAATGGTTGTGCCAGCTACACTCAGGAAAGCCTAGCCAACACCTTGTCCTGATTCCATTCCAGCAACTCAGATGAGCATCTCACTACTTGCAAGCTGCTCTATCCCCTCGCTGGTATCATGAAAAAGGGTCAATACCAGGAGATACAGTGGTTTCCCTTATCTACTACAGTTTTGCTCTCTGCAGTTTCAATTACTTGTGGTCTACCATGGTCCAAAAATATTAAATGGAGAATTTCAGAATTCATAAGCTTTAAGTTGTACTCTCTTCTAAGTAAGTAACATGATGAAATCTTACACTGTCTGCGTAGGATGTGAACCATCCCTTTGTCCAGTGTATCCACACTGCGTACACCACCCGCCCATTAGTCACTTAGCACTCTCTCAGTTGTCTGATTGACCGTCACCATATTGTGCTGCTTGTGTTCAAGTAACCCTTGTTTTACTTAGTAATGGCCCCAAAGCCATTCACATAACCTTTACCACGGTATATTGTGATAAATGTTCTGTTTTATTATTAGTTGTTATTAATCTTTTACTGTGCTCAATTTATAAATTAAACTTTATTATAGGTATTATATGTAGGAAAAATCATAGTATACACTATAGGGTTTGGTAGTATCTGTGGTTTCAGGCAACCACTGGGCATCTGGGAACATAACCCCCACAGATAAGGGGAGAGCACTGTACTAGTCTTTCCTGGAAGACTAAGTCTGGTTATTATCAAATTTGTTTTTTGGGGGGGTAACTGGAAGGTGTGACTCTCCTGGAATCAAAGAGCACAACCATTCCTGAACCCATGACTGCTCTTCCCACCCGAGCAGAGACCGGGCTGCCGTGGCCCGTCTGCCCTCCCCAGGCAGTCGCCTGGTCAGCAGCACCCGTACAGGGGCAGGCAGGCCATGTTTCCTCCCCTCTGATCCACCGATTTGACAATCTTAGCTTGCAGTGGCACTTTCATCAGACTCACTGTCCCTATGCTGTGAAGGAAACATTCACTTTACCTTCTGTAACCTCCTCATCATTGCTCTCCAAGGTTCCTTCGGACTTTCCAAGGGAAACTAATTTTATGATTCTCATGGTGAAAGAAGTTTTGTTATGAGGGTAGCAGGTAAATAGTCTAAAAGGAGGAATAATATTTTAATAGACAAAGTGTGCGGGTCAAAGGGACATAACATAGTCATTAAGAGTAGAGGCTGTGGAGGCAGAATGCCTGAATTCAAATTCCAACTCCACCACAAGCCATCTGCATGACCTTGAATAAGACTTCTGTGTCTAAACCACAATTTCCTCATCTGTGAAATGGAAATAAAAACAATGATATTTGCCTCATAAAACTGTGCTCAAGATTAATTCAGATAAACCAGGTAAAGCACTTGGCACAGTGCCTTGCACTAAACGATAGCAGGCACTCAGAGAATGAGCTCACCATGGCCCCCAGTTTGCAAGATGGGACTCAGCCTCTGCATTTGGAATGGATGACAGTGACAGTTGCCGTTGCCAACACCACCTCAACGAGCAGTTGTGAGAATGGCATGGGAGAACAAGGGTCAAGTACGGGGTTGGCCCAAAAGTCTGGATGTGTTTTCTATAAAATAAGAGGCAAGTTTTTCATTTTTACTAATAACTTTATTGATTTGGATATTTTCAGTATGTCAGCTATTTCCTGCATGGTATAATGTTGATTGTTCTCAGTTAATGTCTCGATTTGATCACTATCAATTTCAACTGGTCTACCCAACCATGAAGCACCATCTAGTGAGAAATCTCCAGCACAAAACTTTGCAAACCACTTTTAACACATTCGATCAGTGACAGCACCTTCTCCCTACTTGCGCAAATATTTTTTTGAGTTTCAGTTGTTTTTACCTTTCTTGAAATAATAAAGCATAATATGCCAAAACTTGCATATTTTCTTCCATCTTCTATATTAAAATGGCTACATAAAAATTTACAAATTTTGATATCTTTTTTAAACGCATGTTTATATGACAGCTATCACAATACAATCTAACAAAATCATTCCTAATGAAGTTAAAGACAACTAAGCACTACTAAGGCCATCTAATGAAAAAAACACAAAATTTTTGGTCAACTCAATACCAAGCACAGTGCTTGGTACAAAGTAAATTCCTAGTAAATAAATTCCCAGCTATCTTTCCCCTTAAAAGCCTTCTTATCTTCCCTTCAAGCATCTGGCATGCCCATCTGCTCTGCTTTTAGTCCTTTCCAATACAATAGCTCAGGAATCTGGGAGCAAAAGAGGATAGATATTTTAAAATTACCTCATTTATCTTCCCTTCCTCTTGGCAATGGATGAGGACCTTGAGAACCTTTCTTTCCCATTTCTCTATCTGAGTCACCCAGCAAGTTTGCAGTCACTTAGGAGAGATAATGCAAATTCTAATTAAATGTCATGAGCCCAAAGGCAGCACCATTTTTCTTCTGAAAAAAAAAAAAAGACAGCATGCCAATAATCAGTTTGTGGCTCTTAGGAACTTTCTAGATTTGCATTTCTTTATTTCTTGTATTTCAAACCCATAAGCTCACAGAGTTCTGCTGAATTCAATGTCCAGATAATGCTCTGCTAGTACTTAATATTTCAAAGCTCTACCTTATATTATTGGCACAACGTTGTGCTAAGAGTGAGAATGCACTAAAAATTGTTCCTGGGAGTGTGAAATGGGACTTGTGTTTTAAGTACATTTTCTTTAGTTTCCCTGGTTCAATAGTTGCTGCATCTAATGGTTTACTATTAAAAAAAAAAAACAACGACACCCCTATCTACTCCTTTTTTTAACAAATGCTACCTCCTTCTACCTTCTGTAGCTCAATCACTGTGTAGATGATTGGGAATGGGAAGGTAAAAGTCACTCACTTCCTCACAGCATCTTTATTTCTTCCACCTTAAAAACATAGACTAGCATTACCTCCCGACATATGAGAGGTCTCGTGATGGAACCAGAAACTGGAGGGCACTTATGGTCCACATAACTCCTGGTGACCTGAAAGGAAGCTGCACAAGTCAAGTGGGTGAACAGATGCTGCTTTTAAAATGCAATGTGACTCCTATTCATTTCTAAGTTTAGAGTACAGAATGTATGCATTAATAAAGTTTTCACAGCTTCACATGGCTCTAGCCTCTCAGTTGCATATTTCTAATTGTTCATGAACCTACATATTTTATATTATGGCTGAAGAATTAATGCCAGTTAATTTCTTTAGCAGAGAAGGAAAATTAGCAAAAAATTAATGGTGATAGTTCTGCAAACTTCTTATTATCAAAGCTAAGATATTCTTTGGTGCTCTGTTTATTCATTCTTAAAAGTCTGCTTGTTTTCCTATAAGAATGAATAAAATGCATGCTTTTTACCCCTCGCTTCACAGCAAAGAACAAAACCTAAACATTTCTTATGTACACTTTCAGTTGCTCATAAGGACATCCCACTCTCCCACCCTGGGTGAGTCCTCCTGGACTCTGAGATTGTCTTCCTATCTCCTTCCCACCCAGGAACCCTACCTTGGCCTCTGGCATCATCCTCACACGCTCAACAGCATGTGACACTAGTCATGCTGACCTTCTTGGTTTCCCCTGTTAGATCCACTGTCCCACCTAATCTCCAGCCCAGGGTCCACTCTGTATTTGTGAATGCACATCTTGTGAATAGAAATACTTTATGATCATAGAAGCACTGATACAAGGACATTAACAAATATCCAGAGAAGAAACTAAGAGCTGATTGCTACACCACATGAGCCCATGTCCATAGAAGGGGAAATGACTGAAAAGAGACCTGGTTGAAAGGAAAGTCCAATGCCTACCAGGTGAAGGTGATTTCCAGAGCTAAAGTGTGGGTTCTTGAGCCCACCTGTGGCTTTAAATCCAGCTCCATCACTTTCTTGCCTATGACATTAGGCAAATTACTTAAGTAACATTGACCAAAAAGTGTGAATAACATAGATAACCAACTTCATGGGGATGTCATGAACACTAGATGAGATTATCCATGTGAAATATTTGTAGTGTACTTAATCTATAGTATGCATTCAATAAATGCATGCTTTTAGTGTATCATGAAATTGATATTATCATTATCATATATTACCTTTAATTAACCTCTCTCTGATAGCAAACCTTAATTAGGTATCTGTTAGTTTTTCAATAATTCCTTCATTCATCAAAGGTTTATTGACCATCTACTGTGGGACAGTCTTCCAGATGTTTGTGATATGTCAATAACCAAAAAAAGGCAAAGATCCTCAATGTCATGGAGTTTATATTTCTAGTGGAGATAGACAATAAACAATAGCCTAATAAATAAACAAATTATATAATGTAAATGCTAGGAAAAAAGAAAATTTGAGCAGTGAAAAGGGGACTGTAAGTCTTTGTGGGCAGGTTGCAATAAGCAGAGGCATTATTGAGAAGGTGCCGTTCAAGCAAAGACTTCAAGGAGGAGAAGGAGTTAGCCATGATGCTCTCTGGGAGAAGAGCATCCAGGCAGGAGAACAGCCAATGCAAAGGCCATAAACATTGGTGTGCCTAGTGTGTATGAGGCCAGTGTGGAGACTGGGTGGGGACACAGGGGGTAGGATGGAAGGATAAAGGGAGAGCTTAGGCTTTTAATCTGAGTGTAAAGAGTAGCATCGCAGGGTTTTGAGCAGAGAAGGGGCTATCTTCTCACCCACAGATAGGGCGGGGTGGGCAGCACAGTTGTTTCCAGACAATGTTCGAAAGCTTCAGCATCTTTCCCAAGGTTCTGCCATAACCACAGACTTGTGTAGGCCAAAAGTCCCTATTGTGCCTCCATGTGATTTTACTTTTTAATACATATACATTGATTGATTGATTGATTATGCCATTACAGTTGTTCTAATTCCCCCCTTCATTCCCTTCCTACTGTTCTACCTACCATCTATGGTACTTATTTTCTGTACCTTCTCCACCCTTCTCCTCCTCCCACTCCCCTGCTGCTAATCCTCCATGTGATCTTCATTTCTATGGTTCCGCTCCTGATCTAGCTGTCCTCTTGGTTTGCTTTTGTTTTAGGTGTGGCTGTTAAGAACTGTGTTTGCTGTCCTTTCACTGTTCATATTTTCTATCTTCTTTTTCTTATATAAGTCCCTTGAACACTTCATATAATAAGGGCTTGGTGATGATGAACTCCATGAATTCGATCTTATCTGAGAAGAACTTTATCTATCCTTCCATTCTAAATGAAAGCTTTGCTGGATAGAGCAATCTTGGTGGTAGGTCTTTGGATTTCATGACTTGGAGTACTTCTTTCCAGCCCCTTCTTGTCTGTAAGGTCTCTTTTGAGAAATCCGCTGACAGTCTGATGGGTACTCCTTTGTAGGTGACTGTCCCCTTATCTCTTGCTGCTTCTAGGATTCTCTCCTTCATTTTGGTCTTGGCTAATGTAATTGTGGGATGTTTCGTTCTTCCTTCTGGTCCATTCCATTGATTTGAGTCCCAGTTTCCTTTCCATCACTATTGGTTTCCTGTGCATTTACCTTCATTTCAATTAGTTTAGCCTTCATATGTTCCTCTCATTTGTGGCTAAAATCAACCAGTTCTGTGAGCATCCTTATCACCAGTATTTTGAACTGTACATCTGATAGGTTGGCTATTTCTTGGTCGCTTAAAGTTATCAGCTCTGGGGCTTTCAGTTCTTCTTGAGCCATATTTTGGTCTGTTTGCACCTGTTACTTATGAGGAGCAGAGCCCTAGGTGTTCACCAGGGCGGGGCAACTAAGTCGCTGGGTTGTGACACTGTATGTGGGGGCGGGGTCCAAGAGGGGCAATGGTGGTCCCCTCTGCTGCTTCCCACTGCTGGGGTCTGCTTGGTCTGTCTCACTGCTCGCTCCTTTGCTGGCTTATCTGCTTGAGAATGTTTGACCGCGGTTAGCCTGGTGCCTTGTGCCCTCACTGGGTCAGCCAATGCTACCCCATACCTGGGATCTGCCCATGGCTGCCTGCACGCCTGGGTTGGGAGACCTTCCCTGCCCAACCCGCTCTGCTGCTGGCTCCGCCCCCTTACCGGTCTGGCTGAATGGTTCATTGTTTTCGGACTTCTGTATAGTTCAATTTTCCGTGTTTTGGCTGCATTTTTGTTACTGAAACTTTGTTGACTTAAAATTGGTTGTGAGAGGAAGCACAGTGTTTCCACCTATGCCTCCATCTTGGTGGAAGTCCCATGTGATTTTACTTTTGATTAAGACAACTTTAGTGAAATAATCATGCTTTAGACAAATAAACAAGTCACAATTTATAAATGTTCTAAGTGCTGCTGCCTCTTGTGGGAGTTGGTCAGCACATCATCTGCAACAATCCCAAGTACCTCATTGGGCAGATGTACTGGTGCACAGTCACAGAGAACAGTTGTGCACAATACTGTTTCTGAGTTAATAAACATAGAATTCTTTGCTACCTTTTCCCTCTATGTTCTATGTATTTCTTGAAAATGTTTAGATTCTTACTTTTTGCTGATTTGATAACATGTGAAGTCATGTCTCAACTGTATGATGTGATTTCCTCTGGAGCAGATGTTCAACTTAATCGAATATACAGTAATACAGTTAAAAACTCAGTGAAAGTTTAGCTAGATTGAATGGAATTTCCTCAGGTAGTTATTAACTTATTAAGTACTGGGAATTTTTGCTTGGTTTTTGTCATCATAGAAACTCAGAGATGATGAATATCACATTAAAATAATGAGTTTCAGTTAAAATAATGTATCCTAAAATCTACTTTAAAAGGAAGAGAAAAAGTCAGATAAAATATATTATCATTATAGTTGATGACACTACCATCACTTTTCAGTGACATTTGTAATTTTGGTCAATGTGGCAATGAAGTTTGCTTGGAAGCAGAGCTGAGAGTTGAGAATAATTGAAAGAGTGAATAGATGTAATGATCAGCTTAACTTCTATGGGAAGTAAGTTCCTTTTTTTTCTTATTGATTTGAGAGAGAGAGACATCTTTGTGAAAGCGAAACATTAATCAGTGGCCTTCTGTATGCACCCCAACCAGGGACTGATCCTACAACCCAGGCATGTGCCCTTACTGGGGATAAAACCTGCAACCTCTTGGTTTAAAGGACCACAGTCCTAATAACTGAGCCACTTGGCCAGAGTGGGAAGTAAGTTTGTTATGATAGTATCAACTTTTGCTGTTCTAGGACCACTGCAAGATGAAGAAATAAACTGAGCAGACACACAGAAAAAAAGATGGTTATGTTTCCTTTATTTGTGACATTTGGATTCTTAAGCTCATATAGAATTGATTTCAGAAATGTCCTTTAGTTTTATTTTGCTTTTCTAATTGATTTAACTGTGTTAGTACATCCTTCTAGTCAAACCCTTAATTTAATCACAAATGGAGCTAAAAACATGCTGATCATGTTTTTCTGATGCAATTAGAAAAGATATTGTAAAACTTTGGAATCAGAACACTAAAAGCTAATAGAACAGTTTAATTGTCAGACTAGAACTGGACTCTTCCCTCTAAAAGTTACAAAGATTCTTATTTTCTCACTGAAATCTTCTTACCCAGAATTAATAACTGCCTAGAGGGAAACAGTCTGTTATAAAAAGTTTTTTTAATTGATATACATTTTAAAGAAGCAAAAATGTATTATTTCCAAAACACATTTTGGCGAATTCTAAGAGAGAATCACCTACATCATCAAGGAACAAAATGATCCAAGAACCAATGACCGCAGTGTTATCCAAGTGACACACCTGACTCCTTTTAGGACTTTGCCTTTGTACACATTTCTCCACAATGTGCCCAGGCTTTTCCCATGTCGGACACCTAAGGGGTGTGGCTGTGGTGGAAGGTTAGAGACTATAGGAAATGCTGTGCTTCCATTCATGACCAACCAGGATGATGAATTGGCACAAATCACCACCATGAGCTGAGAAAAACTTTCTCCCAGTCCCTTAATACTCTGCCAATTAAAGAGGTGTTTAAAGCAGACAGTGTGATCTCATGAGAAATGTTAAATGTAGGAGGGAAGGAAAATCAAGAAGATGAATCAAAATAGTTGACTATAATATAGATATGAATTTAGTGTGGAAAAATATAACAAAAACTTGTAAATGTATAAAAGTCAAGTCAGGATTCAGCAAAGGCACAATAGAATTTGTAGAACACGTGCAATAATTTTCTCCAGGGTCACTGCTGGCTACATCCTAGTGCACAGTGGCAGGGAGAGGCCTGGCAAGGTTTCAGGTGGGGACACAGAAATGTTGGAAGGAGGGCGACAAGGCTTCTGGGGGGCTTTGTCCATTGGAGGGTCTTGAAGAAAAGCAGGCTGCAGGGCAATCGGTGTTGGTCTTCAACTACTTAATAGGCATGCAAATAAAGCTCTCATTTATTATGTTTTTACTTATTCTATTTAGTCTTTGGATCTTTTTAAAATGTGGGATTCTAAAAAGGTGAGTTGAAACTCAAAGCTAATAGTTTGGTTCAAGTTGAATGGAAGTTTCAGATGATGTAAAATGTTCAGTGTGTTATACTCAGGGACAATGTAGAATTTCTATGCCTGACAGTCTTTGAAAGTAGAATTGATTTTTTCACCTGGAATGTTACTCATATAGTTTGGGAAGATAGAAGGAATAGATTAAGAAATCTCTAAAAGTTGCTTTCATTCTATCCCTCAGAAATGAGAAAACACTTCAAGAAAGAAAATTAACCACTTTGGAAGCAGAAACTGATTCTACATGAGAATTCCCAAATGACTCCCTTTTAATTGTTACCCTCCTAAGAATCATTTTTAGACATTTAATTCAAAATCATCCTCTACCCCCATGAAATGATCATACCACATATATACTTCATATCTGTATACGCACTTTGTCCCTTTGTAATATCTACACCACCCCAATTTTGTGCTCTTGGGCACAAAATGCATGCTTTTCAATGAAAGTGCATGCTCTCTAAAATAAACATGGGTCTGAATGAGGGGTCATTGGCGATGGGGTCACTCTGGATGCAGGGACCCTGTAACTTCTCATTAGCCAGCATGCTCATGTACATTAAAACCTTTGAACACTAAAGCCTGCACAGGGAACCTTTGCCTCTGTTAAATGGAAAGAGATGAGTTCTTTGTCACTGCTGCATCTTCTAACTGCAATGGCTGCAGTCCTTGGGAGATCTTGGTCCTCCTTGAGAATAGTAAGAAGGGCTGTGCACATTTGTGAAATGTGTGTGCGCTGAGTTTCCATTTCGTAATGAATTACAGAACATTATAATGAGTGGGTCTGACAGATAACACCTGAACCCACTGATCAAGCTTAGCATCATGAGACAACTAGACATTATATGCTTCCAGATTTAATGCAAAAGAAAAAAGACAACATCACATATACAAGATTCTTGCTAAAGAAAAATGTTTATCCTGAATCTAATCATGAGGGATGAAACAGAAAAAGAATCCCAGATTGTGGAACGGTCTGCAAATAAAGCAGACTTAACTTTTTAAGGCAGTGTCCTGAAGGATACACACACACAGACACACAGACACGTACATGAACTCCAACCCATTAACTCAAGAGAATGGCAACTGAATGGCAATGTGTGATTCTTAATTGGGTTTTGGATTTAAAACAAAATACATAAACATTTTTGGGATAATTGATAAAGTATTTTAAAGTTTTATGATGTCTGCAACATATTTTGAAATGATTCATCAATAAAAAATGTACATTTACAGAGATAGAAAATATGGAAATGCTAGCAATTAAGTGAATGTTAACAATCAATGCAGGTGATGGGTATATTGATGTCCATTGAAGTATTTCCCTTTTGAAATTTCTCAGAAAGAAATAATAGTAGCTACATGTATAATTCAACTGAAACAATAATGGAAAATGAAGGGGAGCCAGCCAGGTTCAGAGGAAGAAGCGAGCTGTCGGTCTTCATCCCAGAGCGCCACTGACGCCTGCGGGCTGCCGGGAGCTCAGACCTTCCGCTTATAATGAGATGCACTAATGATGTGGTTGGCGGGCCAAGGAGACTAAAACAAAAAACCCGCCTGCAATGATTTTCTTTAGGATTTGCCAAACAAGGTCTGTGGGAATAAAAATACTCTGTAATTAAAAAATGAGAGTTATGTGCCAGAACTTATCCTAGAGGAGTTGATTAGAGCAATTAGCAATACAACCGGGAAGGAACTGTTCCAAGACGTTGAAAAAATGTTTGGATTTTTAAGTTGAATGAAAATTGCATATGCACAAACAGTTAATAGAAATAACATTAGAAACAATTAGTGACAAATCTCTTCCAAGTCCAGCATCTTATTTGATGGAAATGCGGGGAAAGACCCAGTTTTTAAGGCAGGACTCCAGTTTTCCGTGGTGCAGTGCTTCCCAGCTCCTCCCAGGTCATGGGCTCCATGCGGCCCCTCTCCACCCCTCTGTCCGGTGTGCCACGTAGCGTACTTACTGTGCATTGAGGAGGGTTCTTAATTTCTTTTTCTCTGGATTCTTAGCACAGTCAAATATTCTTTCAGCCAAAAGTAATGCTGAAAGATCTTTGCCTACCTTGTCTCAAAAATGGGGGTGGGGCAGTGCCTGTTGAGAGCACAACAGTTTGGAGAGAGGTAGCAGGATCTGGATTCCAAGAGACAGCTCTGACAAGATGCAGAGCAAGGGTTGGCTTGCCAGGTTAGGTCAATGCAGATAGTCCCCGTGCCCAACAGTCAGCCCTTTCTCAGTTTGGACCAAGAAGATTTCATGCTTTCTGGCTCTGGCAGCCGCCAATGGCTTCAATGCTTTACGTGAAATAAAACGAAATCAGAGTTGTTTAGTTATTCTTTAATCGGTATTACATTAAAATGCACTAATACATTCTTATCTACTTCCCTCCACCAATTGCTCTTTTGTCATATGCAAATGATCACCGGAAGTATTATCACTGCCTAGTCACAGGCTTTCAGGGTAACCAGAGCTTCACGGGTGAATCAGAGAAGGCAACATTCTTGAAGCACAACTCATGGAGGTCCCAACAGGCAGGGCGTAGCAAAAAATGTGTTATTGTCTACTGGACCACAAGACTTGGGAAGGGTGGAAGAAGAAAGTGAGCTCCAGCTCCACGGTTACCTTGGCAACTGTGGCACATTCATTGGGGCAGAAAGTAATTTTATGCCATAATATAATACAGCAGAAGAGGGGAGAATGTGGAGGGAGAGGAAGAGGAAGAAAACACGGGCTGCATTTAAAAGCTCAGAGGGCCAGCTAGGAAGGTTCCATGTCAATACTCAGAGAGTCTGAGCTACATGCACCAATAAGCAATTGTCCTTTTTTTTTTCTCTAAAATTTTAGTAATATGCAGAGACAGCCATGACTCCCTACCCCCTAATAAAGAACAAACACTGCACTAGTCTGGCTCAGGGCTTCTGATGATCATCCTTAGTCATTTATAACTTCCTTTTGTTCCTCTTCCGGGAAACAGGAAAAATATCTTGAATGGAAGAAACAGGGAGTGGAGCTGTCATAAAAGACACTCAGGGTGAACTGGTAATGTGGTAGCATTTTGCTAGAAACCAGTCTCTTCCCCGTAGTTAGAGGGTGTAGACCCTGTTAGGGGCAGAGACCAGCCACCCCTCAGAGTGTCCCTGATAAAACCGCCTGTTAGGAAGACAGTGCCAGTGCCACTGGGGGGCCTCAGGTCTCTCCAGGCCGTAGCCCTGGGCACAGCTGGGCCACAGGATCTGGGTGGGAGTCCTCAGGGACCTGAAAGGAAGGTTCGCTGTAGAAAAATTTGCTTTGCAACCAGAGATCCAAATGCACTTGGTACTTAGAAAGCACATACAGAAAAGTTGGCCAGTGGACAAGACAGATAGGTGGAAAAGTACAAACAGTATCTCGGTCTCATAACCTGAATTCCAACACAGCTTGGGTGCAAGTCCCAGGCAGAACTGCCATGCAATCAGGAGGCTTCCTCCAGAACCAGGAGCGGAGGGGCAGTCCTTCTCTCCCGCTGTGGTCAGCCGGGGCACAGGTCGTGGCTAGCAGCACTCAGGGTTAAGAGCACAGGAAGGGATGAGGGACGTCTCTCAGGAATCACCCCTTGTCTACAGCTGGCCTGTTCCTGAAGTCCGTGCACCATCTCATCCTGCGAGGTCTCCCACCTGCCCACCTGGAAATCCAGGAGCAAACAGCTTTCCTCTTTCTTCGAAGGGTAAGATGGGGCATTAGTGACACATCCTGTTCGTCATCTCTTTCTGGAAAGCAGGGGGAGAAGGATGGTTAGGGAAAACTCACAGCAGAGATGACTTGTGGAAGGGTTCTGACAATACCCTTGTGATCTCTGGAGTCTTTAAACAAGAGCTTGGAAGCACAGACCATGAAAAAAGCTTAGCTTGCAGATGTCTTGTTTGTTTTGTTTTGTTTTTAAATCAAATCAATGTTTAAAAGCACAGCTAATGCCAAAAATCCAGGTTGCTTGCTTTTCCTGAACTATTGCAAGATCGGAAACTGGCTGTCCTCTTCAGAGGTAGACTGTGCTTTCTAGTTTTCCTCAGGCCCCACCACTCCCAACAGCTGTCTCTCCAACAGGAACCAAGTATCACTTAGAGCACAGGTGGCAAACACAAGGCCCATGGACCAAATTTGGCCCTCCACCTTGTTTAATCAGGCCCAGCACCTTGCTTCTACCCAGTGGCAGCACTAAGCTCTTGCTTAACTGTTAAGGATCAGTTACATTTCTGCAGTCTTAAAATTGCATTCGGCCCTTTGAAGGCAACTGTGAGGCTGATGTGGCCCCCGGTGAAGAGGAGTTTGACACCCCTGATACAGTATGGCAGGATCACTGGATTTGGAATGCTGTGTTTCTTAGAGAATGACTTCCCTTTACTTGTTTCCACTAAAGATGGTGTAAGTCTAGACGAACAGGAGGGAAGACATTCCTTAATGGAGATGAACACTATACCAATGGTTCTGACATGCAGTCACGCACCTTGCCTTTCACACCCCTACCACATTCCTGGCTCTTGTGTGCTTTTATGAGTCCTAGATGCACCACCCGTTCTCTTTCTCTGGACCTCTCTGCATGGGCTGAGACCCTTGCCTGGGGCCTGCTCCTTCCACACCCTGCCCTCTTGCCTTGGCTAAATGTCATTCATTTTCCCAATCAGGCCAGAGGATTTTCACCTGCCTGGCATATCTGCTAAAACTCTCTCCCAACCCACCATGAAATTAGCAACTCCCTCCACTTGTGCAGACAATGAGCTGGAATGTACTTTGTGTGTGTGTGCACGGATCGTGGGCATATCTCCTAGCTCTGCTCCACTATGAGCTGTTGAGTGTCAGAAAAAAGAAGTGCTCATTCAACCACTACACATGCTTTCACCGTGTACCCTCACCCTTTTCAGTGCCTGGCATAGGGCAGCAGCTCCTCTTTCCACATCAAGCGTGGTCTGGGAAGCAGGCTGGAGTGAGCCCTGTACCACACAGCATTTGGGAGGACATATTTAATGCCATTTCTATTCATGAATGAGCTGTGTCCAAGTCCACCTGCTGCAGAACTGATGCCAGCTGCTAGCTCTCCAGCGACCTAACCCGGGGCCACCCACCCCTGCCTATAAAATAGGAAACACCTGAGTAAAAGGAGCCTGAGCAGGGGAGTGCCCAGGTGCTCAGAGACTCTTAGAAAATACATTGGTTAAAGAAGTAACAATATACATGGAAGTATTTAGGCACTTTCATACCCCTAGAATATTATTAGATACAGGCAAGTGTGCATGTGTATGTGTATGTATGTATATATATAATAGATGTTAATTATATATATATATAATTAGTACCTATTTAGGCTTATTATTTGTACTACGCAGCAGGTGTCTGGGAGATGAGTTTTTTGCTTACAAGGAGCTGCAATGTACCCTGGAGAAAGAGCTGTAGATCACAAGCTATCAATAAAATAACAAATATAAATATATAGAGGAAGGGAAGCCATGAGGCACAGTAGAACTGAATCCACCCATATTCAGCTCCCATATCTGCCTTCGCTAGCCTTAGGTGACCTCTCTATGCCCTCAGGTCTTGGCTGGAATGTCCCCTTTTTAGGGTGCCTTCCCTAACCTCCGAGACAGTGCACGTCCCCCTCCTCAACCCCTCTTCACACAGTCCACTATTTGTTTCATTCTTGACTCCCGAATTCATCTCACATCAGATCCTGTAAGCACCGTGAAGGACGGCACTGCGGTTGCCATTTGCTGTCATATTCCCAGTTCCTGGCCGTTGGTGTTTGACAAAAAGTGGTTTAACCAAGGAAGCAATGGGCCTGGGTCTCCTCACCTGAGACAGGATGGTAATAGCTCTCTGAGGAGGTGACTGGAAAGAGTGCAAGTGTTAACAAGTATGTGGACTCGACACACATGAATCCCCTTTCCTGATCTCTTCAGAAGCACACACATGGTAGCAGTCACTTGTGAGGGGGACTAGGGGCTTGAGAGCACCTCTCTGATCACATACCCACCGAGAACTCCGAAATGTAGAGAAGGAGAGTCAGAGGGGGCAGGAGAGGAACTGGAGAATGAAGGGGCCACAGTTTTGGGGAGAGTGGCTGAGGTGGGGCCACCAGCCATGTGCAGTTGCTGTGGCCGCGCAGAGGGACCTGGGCAGGATGGGGACAGCAGGGGTGGGGAGACAGACAAATGCACAGCTCCTCAGATGAGGACCCATGCACCTGGTGTGAGGAAGGAAAATGAATGCTGACGATTTTGAAGTGGATTTGCTCTTCCTTTTTTAAGCTGCCAAAGATTCTTGCCCTTTTTAATAATTGAGGATAGAGGCAGGAAAAATAAGGTGGGGATGCAGAGGGTGTGTGTCTGTTTGAGAGAGTGAGGGAGAGATTATGGGATAAACACAATTTTGGCTTTATAACTAATTCTGTAATAATTTGCAATGGGTCAATGCTTTTGGAAAGAAAGGAGCTACCATTTGTCAAGCCCCTAGGAGGTGCCAGGTACCTGGGAAGTGGGGTGGAATGTGTGTTCTCTCATTGCATCTGTAAAACTCTAGAGAAGGAACTTAGACCCTGTTTGAAAGAAGAAAAATCTGGGCCTCAGAGCAGAAGTGGTTTTCTCTGGGTAAACAGGTAGCTGCAGAAACTAAACAATAACAGCTGCTTCCACCAAACAGAGGTCTGCTGTCCCTCAGCCTGTGCCTGGCACTGCTCTACACAATTGCATCATGTAACCCTCATCCTAACCCTTTGCAGTCCCCATTGGACTGTGGAGGAAATAGGCTCAAAGATGGAGGTGGTGGGGCTGGGGCTTAAACTCAGGTACGGGTGCAGAGGCCAGATACTCACCTCCTCAGGGAGCCATTGCACTCCACCATGTAACTGTGGTTAAGGCATCTGAGACATTCTTATGAATATGCATTCAGATGATATTGACTTATGTATCATACATATATTACTCACAGATGGTCATAGTCATCCCTAAATTTTCACAATGCTAAAGAGATGTTCTTTAATTACCCAGACTAATGTCACTTTGAACTACAGGGGAAGTGGTAAATACTAAAACTGTTATGTCACTAAAAGACTATAGATACTTTTAAAAAGAAGAAGAGGGAAGAGTTTGAGAGAGAATGTGGGACTTACCTAAAGTTATTAAATTACTCTGTGAAAAGCCAGAACCAGTGCTTCCCTCATCACACCATACAGCCTCAAAATGCAGGAGAAAAACTGTTTACTGGGATGTCTCCTAACATTCTTATAGGGAAAAGAACAGTTGAAATGGCAGATCCAGAGACTTCAGTAAGGAAGGTTCAGCTGGATACACCCTTCAAAAGCCTTCAAGACTGTATTCTACCATGCTCCCACTGGGTGGCGCAAATGAGCTAGTTTAGAAAAACAGATTCTTCAGGAAAATCCCCAAAACTCCAAACTCTCTAGTACAGGATTTCCATACCTTCCCTCCTCAACAAAGCCCTCCCATGATTCCTAACGGAGCCAAACACATTTCTTCTTATGGAGGAGAGTGGCCTGAACAACTCCTGCCCAGGTCCCTCTTTAAAGATGCCATTAGAGTGCAGTATGCATTAAGGCACACCACTAAAGAACTCTTAAAAGGCTTCTGCAGCGATTACGAGAACTTTCTGAGAAACATTCTTAAGGACTATATTTGGCTTGTATATGAAGACTTCTTTGAAGCACCAGATTTTTAAAAAAAAATCTATCCTTAAAAGAATAAAGCCGGATTTTGGTTGTCCTCATTCAATAATGTTTGCTTTAATGCCAGGCAGTAACTGATTCTATAAAGTCCCTGGTTCCCCACTGTCGTCAGAAGCGATTCCATACTCCACAACCTGGCAAACGGAGCTGTTCATAACCAGGACTACCCCCCCACCGATCACCTCCTGTTGAATGAACCCCCACCCACTAGGGAAACTAAAGTCCTCCCTGGCCTCCAACAGGCCACAGACTATCAAGGTTTTTAGGTTTCTCATAGGCTGCTGCTTCTGGGACATGCTTTCTGCTCCCCTATGCCTGGCAGATTTGATGTCCTTCAGATTCAGGTGTGAACTCCCTCCCAGAAAAGGTTCATTAGCCCCCTTCCTGGGTTTCCCATCACTTCTTACACACTCACATCGCATCACTTTCCACCAGCATTACACCTCAGCATTTCATTTCATTTCAGCTTCATTCTGAAGCTGAGAAGACCCTTACAACTTTGTTGCATTTTAGTGTATGGTGAGGGATCTTTTGGTCAAGTCACATAATAGGATACGTGACAATAATTGATTAATTATTTTGGGAAAAAGTACAAATGAAATTAGTTTATCTTTGGGTGAATGGAATTATATGTTTTCTATTTCTGATTTTTTGCCCTTTGCATAGTCTTTGGATTTTTAGATGTCTTTAATACACATGTAATTTTTTCCAGTAATTTTAAATATAAAAAGAGAAACAGACCAAATCTCTAAACTGAAATCATATTTAGTTTTTAAAATGAGTTTTTCTTAGTTTTCGTGGGGTGTAGTGTTGGTAGATGAAATCAACATATCTTTTGCAAAAGATACTCAATCTCTTCAGTTCTGATTAGACACTTTTAAAATGAAACAGAGATATTTTCTAGTCATCCTAAGAAGTAGAACAAAGTTGCATGAACTTAAGAGTCAAATCTTACCCTTGTCTCAATTTCCCCATTTTTAGACCTGGTATTGGAGGGCAGGGGTAAGTGGTCCAGAAAAGTAAAATAATTTATTCTAAGTTGCACAAATAATTTCTGACCCAGCCCACACTACAAAGTAAACACCTGACTCCTAGTTTATTACACTATACCATCACACATGTTAGCAACCTAATTTTTACATGAAATATAGAAAAATAATCGATGTTTATTAGGTCCCAGTAATCATACTGGCATATAAATTATAAAATAAATTACAAAAAAAAGACAGAATTATGAAGTCATAGACTATGTTAAAGATGGGAGAAGCCCTGGCTGGTGTAGCTCAGTGGATTGAGCATGGACCTGCGAACCAGAGGATCACAGTTCAATTCCCAGTCAAGGCATATGCCTGGGTTGCAGGCCAGTTCCCAGCAGGGGACTCACAAGAAGCAACCATACATTGATATTTCTCTCCCTCTCTCCTCCCCTTCCCATCTAAAGATAAATAAATAAAATCTTTTTTAAGAGATTCTTTAAAAAAAAAAGAGGGAGGACATTTGGATATTATCTAGTCCAACATCTTCATTTCAGAGATGTGAAAACTTAGACCATAAGAAGGTAAGTGACTTGACTTAGGTGGCACCATTAACCAATGGCAGACATAGACTCTTCGCCTATGAACTCTGCACTTCATATTGATATGAAACAAGTGTAAACTTTCTGTAAACAAGTACCAGTATTTGTAGAGTTGGCTCAGGGTGCTTCAGGGAAAATCCTTCTAGCGTTAACAGCTCTCCTTAACCTAAACTCCTTCAATGGCTCTCCAAAGTTTTCAGACCCAGTCCCAAGCTTAGCCTACAGTGCTCTTCTTGATCTGGACTCTTCTCCACTATGCAGCCTCCCATCCCAACACTCTCCAGCTCTCCTTTCTCCTGCTAAACTCAGCAGTTCCCATACATGTGCTTGCATTTGCTCCTCTCTTCCCAGAACACCTTTCTCCCAACTCCAATACCCTTCAAGGCTCTTGATCCGTGTTGCCTCCTCAGGGACAAGCCCTCCTACCTCCCACCTCATCCCCAAGAAGTATTAGGCATTTCTTTCCTGGTCTCCCCAAGATAGTTTATTACTTCCTGGTTCTAGCAAGAGGTTGCACTTGAAGAGATGAACCATATCTTGTTCCTGTTTGGACCCTGGTGCAAAGATCTGGCACATACCAGGTGCTTAAAAATTTTGTGATAATTAGACGGAAATCCAACGGAGAACAATTGTTAGGTCTAGAGACCCAGCAAAATGAGAAGGGGAGAGAAATAGGCAATGAATACGTACTATGATGGAGGCGCTTATATTTATTTTGTGCATTTCTTTCTCAAAAGTGAACTAAATATTGTTTTTCCTAATTTACAGATGAGGACATGGATGCTTAGAGAACCAAAGAAACTGGCCAAACTTCACACAGCTGGCAAGGGAAAGAATAAGGATTTGCACCCATATTTGGATGACTTAAGAACAAAAACAAATAAACAAAGAACCCTACTGTTTCCATTACTCTGCTGCGGGGACCAGTAAAAAGAAGAGGGAGGGAAACTCTTTGCTTTTCCAGTGTTTTAACACATATTTGGACTAATGGTGCTACAATGGCATTTTATACCTCATTTCCTTTGTCTTTTTTAATTCATTTACTTTCTGCTGATTCTGTGAAACAAGAAGGGAAGAAGCCTAGAAAGAAATATGGGATAAAGACATGATGGAAGGTGGGTTTGGAAGGTGCAGCAGTGTCACTGGGAGAGTGACATTGCTGAGCTTTCTGAACATGACATTTTTGTGAAGGAGATGCTCCCCCCATGAACCACCATTAAAAAACCAATGGCTTAAATCTGGGTGGTTTGAACTACACAACTTACTGTTAGATTTGGCCTTAAGAGGGAAGTAAATTTTCTCTCGGCTAAAGTAACACACACGCACACCACACACACACTTGCTCCAATAAGGGTGCTTCATGAACATATTTTAATGGCAATATCTTAAGGTAACAGTTGCTCCCACCCACTTGGAATCAGCACCAGAAGGGCACAATTTGCTTGTGGGCAGTGGAGGAAGTGACTGAAATCAGAGCAAGAGCCAAGCAAGGGACATTGTTCCCTCTCTGAACTTTCCCCCACAAAGCAGAGAAGAGGGTTGTCCTTCCCTGGTGATACCTAAGGCTCTGACCCTTACAATGTAGCAGGTGTGCCCAGAAAAAGGAATACGGCCCAAATGAAACAACAGATTGCAACACCAGAAAAAGAACTAAGCGATGAGGAGATAGCTAACTTATCAGATGCAGAGTTCAAAACACTGGTGATCAGGATGCTCACAGAAATGACTAAGTATGGTCACAAAATAGAGGAAGAAGTGAAGGCCACGCAAAGTGACATAAAGATAAATATACAAGGAACAAACAGTGAAGGGAAGGAAACCAGGACTCAAATCAAAGATTTGGATGAGAAGAAAGAAAGAAACATGCAACCAGAACAGAATGAAGAAACAAGAATTCAAAAAAGTGAAGAGAGGTTTAGGAACCTCTAGAACAACTTTAAACACCCCAACATCTGAATCATAGGGTTGCCAGAAGGAGGAGAAGAAGAGCAAGAAATTGAAAACATATTTCAACAAATAATGAAGGAGAACTTCCCCAATTTGGAGAAGGAAACAGACTTCCAGGAAATCTAGGAAGCTCAGAGTCCCAAAGAAATTGGACCCAAGGAGGAACACACCAAGACATATCATAATTATATTACTCAAGATTAAAGAGAAGGAGAGAATCTTAAAAGCAGCAAGAGAGAAGGAGAGAGTTACCTACAAAGGAGTGCCCATAAGACTATCAGCTGATTTCTCAAAAGAAACCTTGCAGGCAAGAAAGAGCTGGAAAGAACTATTCTAAGTCATGAAAGGCAAGGACCTACATGCAAGATTACTCTATCCAGCAAAGCTTTCATTTAGAATGAAAGGGCAGATAAAGTGCTTCCCAGATAAGGTCAAGTTAAAGAACTTCATCACCAAGCTCTTTATTATAGAAAATGTTAAAGGGACTTATCTAAGAAAAAGAAGAAGATCAAAACTATGAGCTGTAAAATGATAAGAAACTCATAACTATCAACAGCTGAATCTAGAAAGAAAACAAACAAAAGCAAACAACCAGAACAGGAACAAAATCAGAGAAATAAAGATCACACGGAGGGTTATCAGCAGGGAGCGGGGAAGGGAGAACGGGGGAAAGGGTACAGGGAATAAGAAGCTTAAATGGATGGTACAAGATAGACATGTGGAGGTTAAGAATAGTGTAGGAAATGGAGAAGCTAAAGAACTTATATATATGACCCACAGACATGATTTAAGGGTAGAGGGACTCTGATGGGAGGGACAGTGCAGGGCAGAGGGGAATAAAGGGGAGAAAAAAAATGAGACAACTATAACAGCATAATCAATAAAATATACTTTTTGAAAAGCTAATGGTTGCTGAGAAGACACAAAAGAAAAGCAGTGAGTCCACAGAAAAGGCAGCCAGAGGCAGTGCTTTTTTTATAAAGTGCTTCCTTGCTCACTGCAAGCAGCACAGTTCTAGCCCCTCAGCTCCTGGAGCATCCCTTCCCCGCTGGCCTGCCAGCCTGCCTAGCCTTGAATCACCTACCAGTGTCTTCTCAAATAGAGACAGACTTGGGAGTGTCCCTTTGAAACGCTGCATGAAGTACAGGGCCATTTCCGGTTGGGCTGGGGGAGGGGTGTGAGTAACACCGAAGCCCTGTAATTGGGAAGACTTTCCTTTCCAACGGCCAAGTCAGGCAGGCCCTCTGGGGTGGGAGCCAGCTCAGAGAGGCTGTCTGTGGTACCTTTCATCCTGTAAATTCCATTTCTGAAAAGACCTGAGACCCACCACTTTGTATCCTTATTTTCCATTTGTTTCTTTTGTTATTGGCAATTTTTTCTCCTTCCCTAAAATTGTGTGAATTGAAAATGTTGACTATTGTGAAATTCCATTTCTCTCCTGAGTCCTCCCTCTTTCCCTCCTCCATTCCCAACAACCATGCTGGTGATGCCTCCGCCAAGGTTTCGTCAGAACCACCCCAACCCCTCGCCCTCCGGGGTCTTCAGCCCCACTACACACAAACCCCTGAGGAAATGTTTGAACACAGAGGTCAAGCAGATATTTTGCTCTTTCCTTACACGGTAGCAAAAGCAAGTCCCTTTGGAACTGTCAGAACTAGTCATCCCAAGATGTGCTTCAGTGGTATGGGGATTGTTTTGAGCTAAAGGCAACTTCAGCCTCAGGCTCAAGAGAAACTTCCGCCCCTCCCTTAACTTCCAAGAGGAAGTTGAATTATGGGCCTTGTCCATAATAAGAGATTGTCAGAGATAATTTTTTCTGACCTATCTATAAGACAAGAAAACTACTATTTACTAAATACCTGCTCTTTATATCATCCTGCAAGGACCCTTTGAAGCCCCAAGGAACCTTACCTCATCCCTAGCTCAGGGTGTCGTACATACCGCCTTTCCCTTTCAGTCTCTAAACCTCTCAGGCGTGTGGGATCCCTAAATCTCTCATGTCTGTGGATCCCCATACACATGTATGTAATCCAATTTGGTCTTTTTCTCTTGCTAATCTGTCTCATGCTTATTTGATTATTACACTAGCCAGAGCCTTGAGAGCAAAGTTTCTTCCTCCCTCACCATGAGAGCCAAAAGAAATGCAAGTTGGCATTGGCAAGGAATGGTGTCATGGTTAAATTCCATGGGTCGGTTTGTGGTAATTTCTGATTGTGGACAGGGGCAGGGACTCAATGAAGTTTCTTCTAGCATCAGGGCACTATGAAGAGCATGGCCATACTGGTGTGAAAAGAATTCCAGGAATGGGCAGGTGTGGTTTAGGAGCTGTGATTCCAAAGAGGAAGTAATAGTGTGTTGAGCGATTTGATAAGAATCAAAATCCACTGTTGTCTTCAAATCCTTCAGTTTGAAGGACTCAAGAGTTTCCTGTGATACCAGGCTGCCTTGTGATTCCAAGGTCAACAGTCTGCCGTCTCTAATCTTTCCTTGGTATCAACAAAGCAGGCTGCCATGGAGCTGCTGAAAATCCAGAGAGGCATAAAACTCATTCCCACTCATCTCTCTCTCACCAGATAAAGTCCCAACACGTTCAAGTGACTGCAAGGATTTCGGGGTCTGCCTCCCTCTTTCTCCAGCCAAGGCCTGTGCTTGTTTCTTCGGCATGGAGAGTTCCATTCCTTTGCCTGCCCAGAACACTACTGTTCACCCTTTCACGCCCTGTTTACACGTCTGTGAGGGTTACAGCTGCGGAGATGGGAGACAGGGATTCAGAGAAAGGGAAATGACCTCAGGCCCCAGAGACTGTCACCGAAACCTTGGTCTGGAAGCTAGCTGTCCCTCAGACAGGGGTAAAGCTCTGCCTTTAAGAGGCAACCCAGGAAAAACAGGCTACTTGCTACAGGGAAATTGCTGGAAAAGAGAGAAAAAAAAGAAAAACAAGCAAATAAAAAAACATCCCCAACCACTCCCCAGCTGGAACCCTTGAAGGCAGGAATAATGGGGGTGGGGTGAAGCTCCTGCCTGCCCTCAGGGCCAGGGAGGCCTGTGTCTCAGGCCCCTGGCTGTCCACATGGGGCCAGTGTTGCCCTCAATGAGGAGTCTCTCCTCTCGCGTTCTAGAATCCAAACAGCTGCATGTAGCAGAGGAAGGAACATCAGTCTCTTCTCAAATGCCTTGACAATTCCAGGAGAGGGCCACCTGACTCCAGCTCTCCTGGTTAGGAAAGTGGTCTCAGGAGCACTCAGTGTACCCGGGGGAAAAGGCCCAGAGAGAAGGATGACTCTGGTTCACCTGTAGCAGGGCCCCTCAGTATCTTCTCCAGGAGCGTGCACCCAGCTCCATCTCCTCCAATGACTGGACTCCCCAGCTGGTTCCTGGATCCTGGAAGGTCAGGAAGGTCAACCTCGCCTTGGAGATGATTTTGTGTTTTGCTCTCCCCTAGGGCTCAGAGCACTTTGTTCCTGTCCTCAGGGCCTTTGAAGCCAGGAGGATACGGCTGCAGCCCAGAGCAGGTGCCTTGAGCAGGGGTCAAGCACAGGATCTATGCATGTTTTTACAACTATTTTTCTTAATGTAGTTGCATCTGTTTAATAGAAATTAGGAGGAGGAATCCTCATAGGACACTGACACCAGCCACTTTAAGTGCATTTTGAAACAAGGCTTTATTCATATAAATAAGTTGGTGAATAAATAAATGAATAAATGAATAAATGAATGAGTGCCAGGTAAAAAAATGGAGTGAATAAGATGGGGCAGTGGTGTAAGAGCCTTAAATAATCAACACAAATGGACTGTGTGCTCATCTATCACTCTCTGCACTTTTTCCATGTGCCAGGCACTGTGCTCCACACTTCACATTGATTATTTCTCTCAGTCCTTCCAGCAGTCTTATGTAGTGAGTGGTATTAGCCTCATTTCACAGATAAAAGAACTGAGGTTCAGCACCTTGGTCAAAGGTGCATAGCTAGGAACGACGCTAGTCAAGGCTGAAACTTGAAAACCCATCTTCCTCACAAGTCCACTATGTCCCCCGGCATCCGGCCCATGCCGACTGGATCTGCCTTCATTCCCACACGGGAGTCTCTTTGAGTCAGCAGCTACGGGAGTCAGGACTTGGCTGGTGGAACCATTTTTGGTCTTTCCTTGCCAGCAACCCAACGTCTGAACTCTTACAAGGCAGGCAGGGCAGCCAAACGGCAAGCACTTTTTTTTAAATCCTCCCAAATTAAAGTATACATGGGAGCCGACCAGAACACAGGAATTAAAAATGTCTTTTCTGCTTTCTTTTAGGAATGTGGGTGGCACGTAAGCCAAAAGGACTAAAAATAGAAACATGGCAGCGTCCATCCACACGGAAAAACAGTATTCACTCGATTAATTCTGTTCCTCCACCGCAGCCCACATTACTGACATGGAGGGTGTTCTGCAGCTGAGGGGGGGGGGTGTGTGTGTGAACGCGTGCACATATATGCACACCCTGAGTACATGTGTACATCTGTATGGATAGATAAACACATGGACCTGCCACCCACAGGGAATATTTATTCAGATGATACACAAATCACACTGCTTTTCTTTTCCCAAATCCTGAAAACATTAAAAATAAGCCACCTTGTGTAAACATGTTCAGTCTCTTGATTTACACAGATCTTATAAAGGCAGATTTGCACATTTTTGAAGCTTTCTCACTCAACCACAGAAGACGGGTTATGAACACGAGGCAGGCTGCCTCCCCACAAATCCTGAAAGCAAGAGCCCGGATCAAAATGTTTCATCGTCACTGCATTTCTCAGGATTTCCTCGCCAAAGCCCCGCAGTACCCGGTTCCATGCCTTTTCACATCTGACTCCCTCTGCAGACCTACCTACCATGCCCCCCACCTCTCACGCTTCCCACTGGGGCACTGTTAGCACCTGACCATGTCAGTGCGCGGATCCAACCCGGTTTCTGCTCAACGTGACCTACCTGTAACCCAGTGAGGCAGTCTCGGACCTCTCTGGCTGTCAGCCACCCTTCCTCCTCCTCCCTCTTTGGCCTGCCCATCTCCTTCCTCCACAGTCTAACTGGAGGCCCCCAGAGCTGTCAGGGGTGTGACTCCCTCCTTCCCAAACCCTGCACTCGTCAGCGCAGCTGGACTGGTGTCTGGAAGATGCTCCTATACCCTGTCTTTGGGGATGAGCAAAGGGTGATCGAATGCACCTACTCCCTTAGGAGGGTGTCGGTGTGGGCCGGAGCCTGCGTGACCCAGAACCCACCTGCCCAGCAGTTTGAAGACTTGAAGGGGGAGGGCAGGGTAAGGGGATCCCTGTTTGCTTCGTCACTTGACCTTTCTGTGGGGCACTGGCTGGCGAAGCCGAGTTCCGCCAGGTTAGGCTACAGGCACAGGTTTTATTTATTCTAAAAGCAGCTTAATGGATCCGAGTCCTAATGACATCCAAGAAATCCTGAAGAAACATGATTTGTTATTTTGGTTGTGCCGTGAACTTTCAGGGCATGGGTCCCTGGATGAAGAATTTGCCTCCCCAGGGAAAACAAAGAATTCCACAGAAACCAGTTGGCCTAGCTAGATTCACCACAGGAGAGAGCTTGCCATCACTTAATAAGGACTCCATTGTGTAACTGATGAAAATATATGGAGCATTTTCTTCCTCAGTGAGCCTGTAATTTAGGAAGTTTGTAGTTTCTTAGCAGTCTCCTTCCTTTGACGGGAACAAAGGATTATGTTGATGGAGTAAATAGACATGAAACAAATTGAACTTTCATTTTAATAAAATAAGATCTGTTGCTAGGAGTTTGACTACCACCAATTGAAATGTGTTCTCAGGCTTCCCTAGAGAGAAATTGAATCTCCTCAGAGCTCTAGGGACTGATTCCCAGTTTGTGTCCCACTTTGTCACTGATTGTCATCTCCAGGGTTTGGTCATTATGCTTCTTCTAGAAACCTGAAACTTGGAGAGGTTAACGACTTACCAAAGGTTACATGGTTAATACTCAGCAGAGAAAATCTGAACTAAGATCTGTCATTCAGATCTTGTCAATGGGCCTTGGGGTCCTGTTTCTCCTCTCTATCAGGGACCTCGAAACTATGGCCTATGGACCCACGTCCAGTCCAGACTTGTTTTGTATGGGCAATAAGCTAAGAATGATTTATCTATTTTAAATAGTCAAAAAAAATCAAAAGAGTAGTATTTCATTACCCATGAACACTATGACATTAAAATGCCAAGCCGCATAAATGAAGTTGTGCACCAGAACACAGCCACATCCCTTTGTTTACTGGTTGTCCATGCTGTGTCCCCACGCTGGAGCCACGGAGCTGTGGAGGAGGCCACTCACATCCCCCGAGCCGAGGTATTTAGTATCTGAATCTCGACAGACTAAACTCTCGGCATCCCTTAAAGCTAAACGTTAATGGCTTTCAGAGCACAGAGGCGGCAAGCCCTGTTTTCTTATCCTCAGGTTCCCAAATTAAAAACCACAAAAACCATACAAATTTTACATAAAGGGCATATGCGTCATAGAACTAAATCAACTTTTACCTGTTAGCGCTCCTTCCTCTCTTGTTTTGATATTTTATTCTGAAACTGCAGTTGTAGGCCTTTCGGCAATAGTGGAGGTCATTTCAGGCTGTTGCCACACCGTGTTTTGCCCTCAGTCTGAGGGAATTTGTCCAGGGTATTGAGAGCCGGCAGCAGCGCTGCTTCGGTTGCAGAGAAATAAAAGCAAATAGCCTTTCCCTTTACATACTCTGTTCCCTTTCCTTAACTGCTCATCCTAAAGAACTGACCCACCCAGGAAAAATAACTAAAAAATAAAAATCACCCTTATTAAGATGAAGACTTCTGGAGGTGAATGGCGAGTATGCTGAATGCCACCAAACTGTACACTGAAAGGTAGTTAAGATGGTAAACTTTATGTTAAGGATAGTTTACTACAATTTAAAGTAAAACTTAAGGAAAATAACAAAAAAAGGCCCTATAGGTAACAGTTTTGGGAAAAAAATTCAAAAAATTTAAGGAAGGTTTTTGCATACAATTCCATCGGCAAAACGAAAAGGAGGAGGTGGGGAGGAGGAGGAGGAGGAGGAGGAGGAGCCCAGAGAAGGGGTTTGGAAACATGTGAAGTGTGACCAGGAAGAAATGAGCATTAAAGAGTGTGCTTGTGCTTGTGCCCGTGTGTGTGCACTCACACATGCATTTTTCAGAAAATATTCATGTCCCATTAACTATATTCCCCCTGCTATTACTATCAATGTTGGAAATAAAATGTTTACGAGAATTCTTCCATTTAAAATAATCTCTCTCTATGAATGCAAAACATGATCCACCCTTGCACCAGCGAGCGACAGAAACCAAATAAAAAGTAACTGCGTCTGAGAACCTCTCGGACCTCTAACATCTACACCAGTGACACCAGAGACAAAACCCACATCCTGTGAGTGCCTATTAAGATTCCTCTGTAGTACACGTTCAAAGGCTGCTGTCACCACCAGGGCAAGAGCAAGTTCCGAAGAAAGAAGAAACCGCAAGAGAAACCTTATATTATAAATGAAATTTAGAGATGAGAGGGACTGCCAACCTGAATGAAGGTTTTCCTCTTCAATCATTAAGTCATAAAACTAAAGCCAGCCTGTGCTGGATGTGGGCAAACATCTTATTTGACTCCTGTCCATTTGCCAATGCTTTTCAAAGATTAATATGCTACGGCCCCTGAGTGTGCACTGGGAGTACTCTGGGGCCTGGTGCCAGCTCCCTGGGCAGAGGTGGTGTGTGGCGGGCTGCTGAAGGCTCTGCTGTCTGCAGTGAGCATATACAATGGCAGAAGCCACTTACAGTCCAGGCCTGGCAGCGACAGGGTCAGCAATCTAAACGCCAGCTGGCGATGACACTGGTCGTGTCAAGTGAGACCCGTGACTAAAGAACAGATGTGCTCTGTGTCTCTTGGTGCCTGCAGCAACACAGTCACTACATCCCAGCGACGGTGATGGAGCGCAGAGCAGCACGATGCGAGGCTGTCATCTAGCCAATCATGTGACCACTGTCTTTTTGATTCATACAAACGCTCTACAGCCCCAGCAGGAGTGCATGCACACACACACACACCCCCGATGCTTCACTTCCTGTGTTTCGATGTTGGATGTTCTGGGCTTTCAGGATGAGGACAAACTCTACTAATAACACTTTAAGCTCAGACACTGTGGATGTGTTATATAATGGGCCAGACCCTCTGCTACCCACCATAGGCTCTATGTAAGGCAGGAGGGCAAAAGGATGGCCTTTAGGCAAATTGTGGGCAGAAAGAGTTTGTTAGGCCTGTAGGTTTAAAAATAAAATACAACAACTGGTCTAATCAGTTGCTATCATTTATAATTCTAGAGTTCATGTGAGATGTTAGAGCTCCAATTGTTTTTCATTTGGACACCCCGGGTCTCCACTCCCCGCCTGAAGCCATTGGCTGCAGGTGCGTGGTGGCGGCTCCCCTAGTTTTCTTTCTCACTACCTACTCACTAACTCAATTGGCTACCCTCTTGGCCTCTGCAGGCTTTGGGTCTGGGGCTTCTGATCTACAGAGAGCAACCTTTCGAAGGCAAGGGACATGTCTTTTCAGTTGCTGCAGTGCTTAGCATGAGCTCCTACACACTGTCAACTCATTTGAGTTATTCAACAACTCACACTCCATGGACTCAGAGAGCCGATGTGACTTGATGTGGCCTCCCAGCCAGAAGCTGCCGAGAGAAGGTCAGAACCTTGGGGATCATTCAGCTACTGTAGAGCATCAGGACCCCTGTGAGTTAGTGTGTCCCTGAGCAAAAATCCACCTCACATGAATTTCTTCAGCAGATGCCCAGGCAGACTAACCTGGGTTTGGGAGTCAGACTGCATGTGGTCAATTCCTGCCTTCACAGAGCTGTGTGGCATTGGGCAAGCTACTCTAACTCCTTGTCTGATTTTCTTCCTCTCTAAAGCAAAGATAAGAACAGCATTTATCCCATAGAACTGAGTGCCGATTAAATGAGGTGACACATAAACAAATTTCCTACAGCATCTTTAGTCCAAAGTCCGGCAACAGCCCATTGCTCCGCTCAAAACCTTCCCTGTTATGTCCTCAGAAGATGGATATATCAAATTTAAAAAGTATACAGTTATTACCGACCACTTGAAGTTCTTCTATGCTGAAATACTTAATAAGACATAATTTTCTACCATAAACCTCTGTTCTAAAGTAACCGTACAACAGAAACACATAAAGAAAAAGAAAGGCAAGACATCTATGTCACCGTGGATCCACAATGTGCCAGAACTGAACAGAAACCTAAATCGCCCTAATCCAGAGGATTTACAACTGACTTTAGGGGCAGAAACCATTTCTTTGATGTAATCCTACATGAAAGCCATTGCTGAGAGAGATGGGACAGCTTTGGTGGAAGAGGGGGTGCCGTCCCAAAACTGGGCGTAGGCTTCACCCAGAACGTTCACAGAAGCTGTTGCTAAGGTTCTGGGCTTCACCCAGAACGTTCACAGAAGCTGTTGCTATTACCACTAATCTAGGCTCTGCCCTCTCATTTTACCAGAATTAAGACCATTCATATCTCTGTTGACAGGCCAGTCACTGCATCCCCTGCACCTAGCCAAGTGCCTGGAGCACTGGACCCCTAGGTGGTGTGTTGGGGGCTGTAACACAGGTGAGGCCTGGGGTGGGGCTGGGGCTGGGCAAAAAATTTTGTTAAACTCCAATTCTTAAAAATTTGGGAGTAGCTGATATTAGTTTCAAAGCATGATGCCTGAACCACCTGCATCAGAAGTAGCTGGTCGTTTATTAATAGTGCAGATTTATGAGCCCCATTCTAGACCTGCCGGATCAGAATTTCTGGTAATGGAACCCATGCATTTACATCCTTCACAAGTTCCCCAGGCAGGAAAGAGTTTGGGAGGCACCACACTCAGTCTCACTGGGGCTCTCCCGTGGTGTCACGCAAGAGCTTCGCTGTGCTCGGGCTCTGCCCATGGAGATTCTGATTTCACAGGTCTGGGAAGAGGCCTAAGAACTGAGATAGTTTCTGAAATCTCCCCAGGTGACGTGCAGTGGAATGCTTTACAACCATTCACAACTGAATGCCTGAGGGGGGGGAGAGCCACCTGTCCCTGTGGCGATAATTACTTTTGTTATTATAACCTCCTGAAAACGTAGATATTCTGATGGGGCCTTAGAGACCCATTGCTACTTTCCTTTTCAGTTTGTCTCCTTAACCACGCAGGCAGCAGGAAGACAAGAGTTTTCCTCAAAAACCTATCAAACGTTACTCTTTGTGACTACTGAGGTGGTTTGTACAGTAAGTTGGATGCGTTTACCAGGAATACTTTAAAAAGGAAGTTTATTGAGGTATATTTTCCCTGCAAATGTACAGTTCGATGGATTTTGACAGATATGTGTTCCCATGAAACCACTGCAAGTAAGACAGGAAACATCTCTGTCATCCCTGAAAACTCCCTCCTGCTCCTTTGCAGCCAATCCCCCGCCCCAACCCGTGGTCCCAGGCAACACAGAGATGCTTTCTGACACTGAATTCATTTAGACTACTCTAGAATTTGATACAAATGGGATCAAATAGTATGTACTCTTTGTGTCTGGTTTCTTTGGTACAGCACAATGTTTTTAAAATGTATTCATACATCACCAGAATTATTAGTGAATTATATTTCTCTGTTTCGAAAGTAAGCACAGAGGGCTGCAGGGTAGGACTCTTCAGAAGGAAGAGCGGGTTTCCAGAGTGACCAAGGCCAAGTTCCGGTGAAGTGACAGGGAAGTAAGAAAGTGGCAACGATTAGCTAGGGTGTCTTCATAGTGAGCTTGGCTAGGGAGGGGAGGGGGAAGTGACTACGCTGAGGCAGTGGGTGTTTTCTTTGAGGCAGGTGATTTTTGGAGCAATGAGTGGTTTGGAGAGGGCTGACCTGAGCTGTAGGATGTGGGAAATGCTGGGAATCAAAAACAAACCATCGAAGGCAGGTAGATAGGCATGAGCAGAACGAGAATGGTGGGCCAGGTGCAAAGGTCACCAGGGCGGAGAGCCCCGAGTGCCTAGCAACAGGAAAACTACAAGCCCTTGCACAACCACTCCCTGAAGCATTAACCCCTGGAGATGACATCTAGGCCTCAGTTTTGTTTCAGCTCCAGGCCCCAGAGAAGCAGCAAAGCCAGACAGAATGACGCCATGGCTGTCATAGGACCAGCTGCATCGACTAATGACCCCCTGCCCTGGCATCGGCCAATCAGTGGAGACCACGATCCTGAGGAGACACACCTGGAAAGCTAATGAATATTCTATTGGGATCCTCCCCTGAGACTATCAGATAAAAGCCCTAAGGACGGAGGAACCAGCATAGGGTACACACCTGAACCTTTCCTTCCTTTTTTGTCTCTCATGAAGCATGTCTCTCTCTCCTCCCACCCTCTCTCCCCTAACCTCTAAGGGCCCTCTTTTTTTAATCCTTTTTATTGAATTTAGTGGGGTGACACTGGTTAACAAAATAATAGATGTTTCAGGTGCACATTTCCACAACACATCACCTGTACACTGTATTGTGTGTTCACCACCCCAAGTCAAGTGTCCGTCCATCACCATTTATCCCCCATATAACCTCCTCCATTTTCCCCCACCCTCACCAGCAATCACCACACTGTTGCCTCTGTCCATGAATTTTTTTCTCTTTTTCCTTTTTTGCTCAATCCCTCTCCTACCTCCCCCCACTCCAGGCCTTTCTGTTTCCTAAGCTCATTTCTTCTGTGGCTTCTTTCTGTCTTTGTGACTTTCTAAATAAACTTTCCCTTATAATTTGAGTCTTGGCTCCGAATTCTTCTCTTACCAGAACTCAAGAACTGCGGTTGCTGGACCGAGGTCTACCACCTGGTACTGCTGTTTTGCTGCTCGCAAAACATTACCAGTTATATATTTTTATACATTTTTGGTCTGTGTGGTGGTTTAAAAAACATGTCCAAAAATTCTTTGAAATTCTTCTCTTCAAGAGGTAGCGCTTAATGCCACTCCCCTTAAGCATGGAATGGATTTAGTGACTCAAGTCTGATAAACAGAAAATGAAGGAAATGGTGGTTCATTATTTCTGATATCCTTCCTTAAGATACCACGGCTTCCATCTCAGCTGTCTTCTTTGGGATCAGGGGACTCTGGGAGCCATCAGCAGAAAGCTGACACGGTACGGAGTAAGGCCCTCTGTGCAGAAGGGATGATTAAGCTGAGACTTTCAGGACAAGCAGGACTTGGAGAGGACAGGAGGGTGGAGGCAGTGGCACATCCCATGGCCTGGAGATGAGACAACACGGCCCATCCAAGGAACTCTGTGGAGTTCCCTTCGGAGTAGTCGGAATCTGTCTGTCTTCATCCAGACCTACCTGTGGGCATTTATTTTTGTTTATTGGTCCAGTTATGCTCAGACATGATGTAATAAGAAGCTACTAGCACTAACATCTTAGAACTAGTATGGATTAATACAAAGTTCTAGTACAATGGCTGAACTGGCTTTGTTCGTTGCTTATATAACTGATCTTTGTGTATAAAATTATTCCATGGGGAGAGATATTCTTAAGACCATGTAAGTGATCACACAAGTCCCTAGATTAGGGACTACCTATAACCTTGTCCTTGTGCTTTTATCATGGTGGGCAGGTGGGTGTGGAGAGAAGTGAAATCTTCCCACATTCAATACCCATGTTAATACTCATTTGACATCTTTTGGAGCCAAAGAATATACTTTTATCTGGCTGGGAAATTTGAATTAATTGAGACCACACATAGCAGCCAAGATTTGGCAGGCTTATTTATATATGGGCACCAAGCCACAATGACTATTCATATTTTCATGTAAATGTTTATGAAGATGAATTAATTCCTGCTGTGATTGACATTCTGCAGCAATTCCCAACACTGCAGACATAGTAAAGCGTGATCAGTATTTGGTGCCCCACAGGCCAACAGCATGCATGAGGTATTGAGCTCCTCCCTGAAATGGGGATTCTGACAGGAGAAGTAGGGAGAAACAATGAACAGATAGATGGTTTTGAGTCTGTTCTTCATCTGTAAACTGGGAGAGAAGTGGCCTAGCAAAGAGTAATAGATCATCCTAGGAGCTTAAAAAAACTAAATGGCAATGCCTCATTGAGATAACATAGGGACAATTCTGAACACATCTGGCAGCCGTGCATGGTGTAAGAAGGTGCAGTAGTGTATTTTAGGAAGTAAATCTTGCAGATAAAGGCTTTAATTCAGTGCTGCCTGAGAGATTGTTCCATGATAATGAAAATGTTCACTGTCTATCCACGATAATAGCCACCAGACATGTGGCTTTAGGATACTTGAAATGTGGCTAGGAAAATTAAGAAACTAATTTTTTATTTAATTTTAATTAATTTGAGTTTAAGTACTCAAAAATGGCTATTGGCTACTGCATTGGATGGTGCAGCTCTAAGTGATGGGTTGAAGGATATGATTCTTTGAAAACTGAGCTTCTTAAAAAATGGAGATAGACCTTATTTGACTGGCAGTCTGGCACTCAGCACAGTATCTGACATAGTGCAGGTTTTCAATACATGCTTAGAAGAACTTCAGCAGCCACAAGAGGACTGACTTTATAATACGGAGGGTAGATTGTATGAGATTGCGTGGTCAGTAGTTCCCAAAGGGTGTGTGAAAACCTTAAATGTAGAAAATGCTCTGGAGAGCAAGGATTTTCTTTTTTTTATTTATTTTTATTTAATTCTTGTTCAAGTACAGTTTTCTGTCTTGTATTCCCAGCCCTGCCCACCCCCAGTGCTCCTCACCTCCCTCCCATTTCCGCCCCCCCTTAGTTATTGTCCATGTGTCCTTTATACTTGTTCATTTGAGTCCTTCCCCTTTTCCCCTGTGATTCTCTCCCCTCTCCTCTCTGGACCCTGTCAGCACGTTCTGCCTTTCAGTGTCTTTGGTTACATTTTGCTCACTTGTTTGTTTTGTTGTTTAGATTCCTGTTGAACGGTGATATCATATGGTATTCGTCTTTCACCACCTGGCTTATTTCGCTCAGCATAATGCTTTCCAGTTCCATCCATGATGTTGCAAAGGGTAGGAGCTCCTTCTTCCTTTCTGCAGCATAGAATTCCACTGTGTAAATGTACCACAGCTTTTTGATCCAGTCATTGACCAATGGGCATCTAGGTTGCTTCCAACTCTTGGCTATCATAAATTGTGCTGCTATGAACATCGGGGTGCATAGGTTCTTTGGGATTGGTGTTTTAGGGTTCTTAGGATATACTCCTAACAGTGGAATTGCTGGGTCAAAAGGCACATTCATTTTTAGTTTTCTTAGAAAATTCCACACTGTTTTCCATAGTGGTTGTACCAGTCTGCAATCCCACCAACAGTGAACTAGAGTCCCCTTTTCCCCACAACCTCTCCAACACTTGTTGTTTGTGTCTTTGTTTATGGTAGCCATTCTGACTGGTGTTAAGTGGTATCTCATTGTGGTTTTGATTTGCATCTCTCTGATAGCTAGTTATATCGAGCATCTTTTCATGTGTCTCTGGATCTTCTGTATGTCCTCCTTGGTGGAGTGTCTGTTCAAGGCCTTTGCCCATTTTTTAATTGGGTTGCTCATCTTCTTTGAGTGGAGACGTGTGAGTTCTTTGTATATTTTGGAGATCAAACTTTTGTCTGAGGTATCATTGGCAAATATGTTTTCCCAAACTGTTGCTTCTCTTTTTATCTTGATACTGTTTTCCTTAGCCATGCAGAAGCTTTTAATTTTGATGAGATCCCATTTGTTTATTCTTTCCTTTATGTCCCTGAGAGCAAGGATTTTCTGAGCAAATACATCTATAAGCCTTGCAATGGAGGGTTAGGGTGCCTACAGGGTATTGAAGAAACTGGAATACAGTTATCAACTCACTATTTCCCATAGCTATTTGCCATGGAAGCCCTTTTCACATAATCCTTTGATATCCCTTAGAACTAGTAGATTCTGAGAAAAATACTTTGGGAGATGCTGCAGTAGAGACAGGTATAGGAGGAAAACTTCCAGGGTATTCCTTGAAAATAAGAACCCGATTTTTAGCACATGGTTAGTGTTGGGAACAAGAAAAATAGTCTCAGTCCCAAGGAGCCTGCGTCCCTAGCAAACATCCTGTAAGTTGACTGCCATCGGTTTAGTTTCAAAATTTTCCTTTCAGTTGAGTCAGACCCCACCTTGTTCCCGTGCGCGGGCTCTGTAAGCCAATAGCTAACCGCCACATCTGCTTCTGTGCAATGCTTGCTTGCTTGCCTCTATATAAGGACTTAGCTGTAAGCGCTGGGCGCCACTCTTGTTTGCAGCCCCTGCAGTCACCGTGTCTCCAGACACTTTGAGAGTTCGCCCCTGCGCAGGTTAAACTTGGCCAATAAAGTAACATCTTTGAAACCCTGAAAGTCTCCGACATTTGTTCTCACGGTTGGTGGATGCAACATTTGGAGACCCCAGCGAGATTCTCCCTTGGTGGAGTTTTGGTTTGGAGACTGGACGGGTAGCTCGAGCTAAGTAAGTATTTTGGTGAGAATTCTCTTTAGTGTTTGTACTCTGGAGTAAGAAACTCTGTGGTAGTAGGTGGGATGCTGCCTGTGACCTACCTAGGGACTTTCAGAGGTGGAACGCCGTCCTCTGAAATTTGGTTTTGGTAATTTGGATTGTGGACGGTCATGTTAGGGTTTCCTTCCCCCGCGCCACACTGTGCTGCGTTTAGTTTCAGTGTTGTATGTCAGGCGCGTCTGATGGTCTGTGTGTTCTTGGAACTGTGTTATTTGTTTGGATGTTTGTCTGTGTATTTGTAAGAGTGACTGTGCTTGTGGCTCCACGGGTGAAAAACCTATGGAGCAAGAATGACACCCCCCCTTGCTGTAGGGATGGGAGGCGCCGCCATTTTGCCTCTCCAGGAAGCGCCGCCGGCACCAGATACTCCTCCGCGGGGCGCCTCCCCGTCTAGTTTATGTGCCCTTTTCCACCAGTGACTTATGTAATTGGAAACATCAGAGTCCCCCGTTCTCTGAGAAACCCCAAGGGCTGATCTCCCTTCTCGGCCCCCCACCTGGGATGCTGATGCTACCAGGGGAAGGGATGCGCTCCTCCAGTATCTCCAGGCTCTGTTGAGGGGATTCAAGGCAGCTGCGAGAAAACCTACCAACTTTAGTAAGGTCAGTGAAGTCATCCAAGGCAGAGAAGAATCCCCAGCAGCGTTCCTGGAGGGGCTTGTGGAAGCATATAGGGTATATACACTCCTCAATCCCGAGGAACCAAGAGTAAAAAAGAATGATAGATAAATCTAGATAAGTAAAAATATGTATAAAAGATGTGAAAGTTTTAAATCTAAAGTAAAGGAAACCTCAACCACTTGTTTTCTAGTTTCATAGGAAAAGAGCAAATTTCTCACATGTGGTTCTGTTTCTAATCAGAAACCTGTATTGTAAAACCTAGGAAAGGTTGCCGGTAGCCAGTTGGGGAAAATGCCTTTGCCACCTGGGACCCAGGAAGGGTCAATTGGGGCTGACGAGTGCTTCAGCCTAAGGCAAAGCAGCATGTCTCTGCCATGAGACTGGGCCGGAAGGAACATGTTTCTGTGAGGCACCAGTGGACACACTGGTGCAAGAGAATGCCTGTGTGTTGTTTTTGGAACTCTGTGTTTTGGCTCAGTATTGGATATATGGGTATTAGAAAAGGGAAGAGAAAAAGCCCACTGGCAGGCAACAAAGACCAGGGTTACAGGCACCTACAGCCCTCAGCCTAGCTGGCTTAGACCCAGACCAGACTACCACAGAGCTTCAGAAACTCTCCCACTCCCCTTGGAGAGGCCCTGGCCAGAGATCTAAAATCATTCACTGAGAAGGAGACTGGATGACCTTGGATAGGTTTGCTGCCGCTGGCGCTGCTTAGAATTAGGAATGCCCCTAAGTATTCAGGAGACCTCCTCCCATCCTCAGAGTAGATTAAGGGGGGAGATGTAGCAGGAGACCTGTTTAGACAAGCCCAGACAAGTCAGAGGGACTGGGTCCTTTTGCTGAGCCATTAAGATAAGGAGGGGTAAACAACTAAGTAACTAAGAAGTAAGAACAAAAGAATATTACCCTACCAGTAGCCCTGCTTTCTTGCTTCTGTAGACCTGCTTAGCTGTGTGCTGCTGCTGTGTGGACCCTGCAGCAGTCAGATTCTCTGTGTAACTGGTTCTGATAGGAATGGCTCCAGTTTTGAAGGTCATGAACTGAGGTCCAAGGCTGACCATCTGATTTATAGGGTGTTTGCAAGGTCTAAGCTTCAGAAAGGTGAAAAAATATCCCTGCAAATCTAGGGACTTTTAGCTGCCAGATACTGAGTTTATGGATAAATCTGGATACGTAAAAAGGCTATAGAAGGTTTATGAATATTGCAGAAAGTCTGTGGGAAGTTATAAAAATAAATGGGAATATGAAAGTTTCGGAAAGAAATTATGTGGTGTTAGTAATAGGAGGTATAAGGCATGGAGATGCATCTTGATGGGTATTAGGAGAAAGATTTTCCTTTAAGCTTTGTGTTTTTCTCCCTACCTGATCCCTCCAGAATTTGGCATTCTGAAGGAATGAATAATGACATAAGGTTTCTTTGCATAAAACCAGTAAGACCAGTCATTAATAGTGGTTTTGTTAACCAGGACTTTGACTGGAATGTCACGCCTGAAGGAGGTATGTATGGGTTCTGGTCATTACCAGAGAGCTCAGAGGAACTGGGATTGACCTGTGAAGCTAGCAAAAGCCCATGAGAAAAACCCGGTACTTTGGTTGGTTGTGCGGTTCGTGCCAGTCTTTCCGGGGAAGGAACGAAGGTTGCCTTCCTGAAAGATGGCTAAAAGGAACCTATAGGCACAATGCAGGCTCAAGGATTTGAGTGAAATGACTGGTACAGGCAAAGCCAGATGGCGGATGTGTGGCTCTGCTTCTGTGCCCCAAGGGGCAGACTGAGAAGTCAATCTGAAGGTTCCCTGTATGAGTTCCAGCAAAGCGGACTTAAGGATCATAAGTGATCCAGGCTGCTCTTGATGTGTTTATGCAAATGAACAGTCAAAATCAAAAGTGGTCCCTGTAATAACAGTAAGGGTGATCTTAGGGAGAAAAATTATAGTTCAAGGAAAATCACTATGCTCAGTATTGGATATCAGAATGGCACAGCTAACTGTCTTAAAACTGTCTTATTTTCATTTAAGAGTTGAAACCATGTTTGTGATGTCACCAAAGATGTACAATTTACAGGTGCAAAGGACCTGTCAATTGCCACCGTTAAATGTCATTTCAGGAAGGGCCTTACAATGGAATGTCATCCCAAAAGACAGTCTCACAGGCACAGCAACTGGTTTGGGAATTATTGTGTGAATTAACCTGTATATTCTTCTGTTTACATAGGCCATATACCTATGACCTGCCAAATCTGTCACCTCCAGAATATGACCTGACCAGAAGGCCAACGGTCCAGTAATGCCAGCCTTTGGACACCAAGCCTGTGACTTCCTGGTGACAGCCAACTGACCGGGACCCTGTCAGGACCTTCCCCTTACAGGAAGGACTCCCGCTGTGCTGCACCCACCTCCTCCTCTTTCAGGGTACCCCGGACCCAAGGGTAGGTAGGACGACGTCCATGTCCAGCCTGAAGTAGTTATAAGAAGATGAGACCTCCGTCCATTGTCCTTTATATGATTCCAGAAGGAGAAAGGAATCTCAGAACCCCTCCTAATAGTTAATCACAGGAGCAGAAAAATGATGAGGAAAGAAACCTCATTAATGCTCTGAATCCAAGAACAGGGGGCACCTATATATTCCTAGGAGAAGAGTGTTACTATTTTGTTAATGAAAGTGGCTTAGTTGAAGAAAACTTACAATGCATAAATAAACTTAAAGATAGACTATGGCCCAGGGCCAGGACAGGAGCGTCCTCCTAGTGGCAGGACACTCTTCTCTCCTTCCTAGCCCCCGGTCCTAGGACCCCTGATCATCCCAAATGAAGAAGAGGCAAGGGTTTGACATACCCCCAAAGAAAACGGGGGAATGTTGGGAACAAGAAAAATAGTCTCAGTCCCAAGGAGCCTGCGTCCCTAGCAAACATCCTGTAAGTTGATTGCCATCGGTTTAGTTTCAAAATTTTCCTTTCAGTTGAGTCAGACCCCACCCTGTTCCTGCTCGAGGGCTCTGTGAGCCAACAGCTAACTGCCACATCTGCTTCTGTGCAATGCTTGCTTGCTTGCCTCTATATAAGGACTTAGCTGTAAGCGCTGGGCGCGACTCTTGTTTGCAGCCCCTGCAGTCACCGTGTCTCCAGACACTTTGAGAGTTCGCCCCTGCGCAGGTTAAACTTGGCCAATAAAGTAACATCTTTGAAACCCTGAAAGTCTCCGACATTTGTTCTCGCGGTTGGTGGATGCAACAGTCAGCAAGCAATGTATGTTACGGAATGATCTAGAAACGGCTCTGCCAGTCAGAGCAGGCGGCCTATAAACTGTTCCCACTCAGGAAAGGTAAAGAGAGAGGCAGTGTGCAACTTGTAAGCCTGCCATCCTTAGTGTGCATCCTGCAGAACTAAAGTGTAATCTGACATGTAAGAATTAGATGGAGGTGTGCGATAGCAAAGTGGAACAGAAATAACAAGAGCTATGGGAATATATTAATAATTTTATAAGGCTCTGCATTTTAAAATTTAAACCAAGCAGCTAGACACTGAGAAGTCATTGTGATCAGAATATCAATCCCCATGCAAATGAATCACAAGACCGGAAAGATAAGGGTGGTATAAATCAGGACGGCACAGGGATTCCTGAGGACTGGAGAAGAGATTGGTCCTCTTTGAGAAGAAAAATAATACAACAAAAATATGATTAAGATCAGAGCAGAGACATATTCCTTAGACACTTTTGGTCTTGAGATTTGCTAATACAAGTGTCTGTGTAATAAGGAGTTAGAATTAACTCTAGACCCACACTATAGTTTCTGCTAAAAGTTATTTGTAGTTATTATATATACACTATGCTTAAGTGCAATAAATTGTATATAGACTATCCTATGGTATGAATTGATCTCTTTTCAACAAATTCCTTTTGTTCTCTTTTAAAACTTGAAACTTTAAAAAACCAAAAATCTCTTCAATTCCAGTTAAGCAGAGAAATCTGGATGGGAAAACCCCCAGCAACACCCTCAGTCAAGGTCACAGTGCCTTTGCAGTGAGATGCCTGAATGAACCTGTCCCTGCAAGGCTGGGCATGTTGCAGATGAGCAACCTGCAGGCTTCTTCATGTGCTATAGAATCACTGAGATATGCCCACTTAAAATAGGGCTTCAAAACTCTACTTTCTAGAGGGGAGCACCCCACATCCAGGGAATTATTTTGTCCAAAAGGATTGTGCACATCCACCTCCCACAGCCACCAAAGGGTCTACATGATGCCCGGCTTGCTCTCTTGAGCCTCTGTCGCCACAGCTCTGTACAGGAGGGAGCAGTGCCACGGTCAAGACAGGGGTGAGCCACCTGGCCACTTGGACCTGGGCACACAGGCCGCTTGTCATGTGCATTGATGGTCTTTGTTGTTAAGGCCTTTTAAAGCACATGGTTTGATTTTTACAATGATTATGAAAGTGATATATGTTTGTAATAGAAAACTTGAAAGCCCATATAGGTATATGTAAAAAATAGCACTACCCATAATTCTACTAAAAAAGAACCAGTCTTGACACTTTTTGCTGTATTTCATCTCTGATCTACCATGGTACTAACAGACAATACTAAAAAAATAGACATATGGGTACAGTGATTTTCCAATACAGTTTTAAATCCTGTTTTTATTATTTAATATTATATGCCAACAGTATCCCCATGGCCATTGTCTTCAACTCAGATTGATTGTATTTTAGGCCCTGAGATAAGCCAGACCACATTCCACCCTGACCACCCCCCAAAAAAGAAACCAAAACCATCAAATGAAACAAGCACCTACCGTTTCACAAATACGACATTAGCAAAGGATGAGAAAATAGGACTGACAAAGGCATGTGGCTGATGCTGCCACATCCTCAATATCCCAGCACAATGCAGTTCATTGAAAACAACCCCACATTTCTTTGCTGTTTTTCACATCGACACTTCACAGTATGTCTGCCAAGGCTCCTAAAATGGTCAGGCTTCCCCACTCACCCCTGGGCATTTGGATTGCCCTGAATAACTGCCACCAGCTGTTGCCATGCTGGACACACACATATCCATACCCCATCTAAATGGTCAGAGTCCCTTGAATGGAATCTCTAGTTACTCTCCGCACCAGGGATACCCTCTCTGCTGGTGAGCTTTACTTCATGAAGGCCTTTCTAAGCAAAGAAAGAAGGTCTCCTTGAATGAAAGAAGACAACGCTAGTGAAACATCATGTCAAAGATCATCATCTCAGTGAGACAAGCTGGGAGGAGGCTCTGGACATGATCTCTTTCATAAATGGGGAAACTGAGGCACAGAGACATGACATGAGTTGCTCAGGGTCAGACAACCAGTGTGGTAATAAAACCATGGAAACTCTATTGTAAAAGCCAACTGCTAGGCCCAAAGGCTGAAGCTCTTTCTTTTTGACGCCTGTGTTCCTACCAGAGCCATCTGGCTTGACGTCAAGAAACCTGTCTGATGAGAAGCAGCCCAGAGGCCTTTGCCCATGATGCTTTAGAAGAAAAAAGTCCTTTTAAAAGCCCCACAGTGGCTCTTCATTGCTGGCTATTTTGGGGGAGCAGCTCTGGCTCACGTGAGGGGCTCTGCTTCTTTTCACAGTCCTGGCCTGATCTCACCACCATAAGCCAACCTTGGCTACTGCACTCACCCAAGTGTCTCCGAGGAAAGTACAGGCATGACCGGGCCACCTCTTAGGGGAACACAAGGTGAGCATATGCTTGGACCTGGATGGGCTGGGTCTCTGTGAGGCAAGGCTTCCCAAATCTTTGGGATTCAAACTTTTTCATCCAGCTGGTGCATCACTTTGAAAGGAATGGTTTTGGTGCTAAAGCTGAAACTCATTTGGAGCATGAACTTCAGTCATGACCCAAGAGGCACTGACTGCAAACTGGGGGAGGAGGGGAAGCTTTGGTGTGACCAAATGGCAGTAAGAAGCATCTTGAGGAATGGAGAGGGACGTGGTTTGGACGTTGAGAAGTAACATCTGTTTGAAGTAAACGTAATAAGTGTGAGGAAAAGATGATATAATACATGAAAAGAGCTTAACATAACATCTGGGACTCTAGAAATGAAGCTAGTGTTTATTTCTTGGAAATGCCTGTGTGCCTTGCACACGGTAAGCACAGAACTCAGTAATGAGGTGTTGCACAGTGATGTGGGAGGGGTAGGAGTGAGCAGGGATGGGCTTCTTTCCCCCGTGAAGACCTCCCTTATGAGCTTCACTTCCCTCCCATCTTCCTCTTAGTCTTCTTTCTTTCTCACCCCAGGAAACTGCTGTGGGTGTGTGGCTGGGGCCAGGGTCGGGGCAAGGGAGGCAGACCTCGGACTCTAGACACACACACAGATAAACAGTGTTGCCTAAACTGTGAACCATGTCCATGGATTGTGACCTCTGTAAGATGTTAATGAGTGATAACAGCAGAAAAAAGATTTCAGGTGGGCTACACAAAACCGAACCAGTCTCTCCATGGTATGGTTTCTCAAGGCCTTTCATCTGTGACTGTACATTGTGAGTATTCCAGGGTGGAGGTGACGTAGCCTTTCGTAAACTCACCCGATCAAGGGAAAAAAGCCTGCTTTCACAGAGCATTCTTTAGGACCGGCATTTTGAGGAATACTTTTAGCCAACACTGATCCTTAGATTTTTTTCTTTGCTTTATTTCCCCATCTCAGTGAGCTAAGAATCCCCATTCCTAGAATGGGGAAGAGACGATGTGTGCTAAAAGCAGTAATTCTCAAATAGGAGCATATTCATCATCTACAGTCTTGCCCTTCAGGATGTGGCCTGGGAACCAGCAGCATCAGTCGCACCTGGGAGCGAACTGCACAGGCTCACATCCCATCCCAGGCCCAGGTGCACTGAAACAGAGCCCAGGTGGGCACAGGTGGGCACATTCAAGTTTGAGATGCAGACCAAGGGTGCATGGTGCCAGGCACCAGCCCCAATAATTCTGATATCTTTATATCTGTGGTGATGTCTAGGGGTGTACATTTTTAAGTAATCTCCAGGGACTTCTGATGTAGCTGGAATGCAGAGCCCTATTGAGAAGCACTGACTTGGCCCAAGCACCCTGCTATAAGGTGACAGAACAGCCCTGTGATGTTGAATGAAAGCCAACAGCCCTGCTGGGTTTCACAGCAGCACTTCTACAAGGCAGATGATGGTATAATCACCTTTACTGTTAGAAATAAGGAAATGAAGCCCTGGAGAGAAGATGAAGGCCCTAGATCAAGGTCATCCAAGGGTCAGCAGGTGCATTAGAGTGACTGAGAACCCTACAGTCTTTGCCCTCCCCCCAACCCCTCCCACTTTCCCACCATATCCTCCTCCCCAATCAGCTCCTTATTCAGTGGCTACTGCCTTATTGACAGCTATCTCTGAGCCTGCCTTTGTTTGTAGTGAAAGGCCAACAAAACACTGTTGGCTGCCTGTACTTGCTAACAATAATTCTGATTAGCTTAATTCTGTAAGCTGACTCCCAGACTGCCAAGGGCCAACAGCAGCCTGCTTATTCAATCAGGGCCTGGCCCATTTTCTAATTACCAGCATCATTTGGACTCCTTCCCTCCAACTGTGAACTTGCTTGAGTTCAACTTACATTTACATGAGAAACGAGTTGTTAGTCATGGCTGTGTCTATGTTAGTCCTCCAGCCCCACCTCCCTGTTGGAGACCAAATGAAATGGCATGTAATTCCCTGGGTTCCCAGGCTGCTGCTGACCAGCAAGTCCCAAAGGGAGCCATGAGGCAAGCCCTCAGTGTGCGGGCCAGGGTGATCTCTTTCCAGCTTCTGAATTCCAATTTGCATTCCCACTCAGAGGCCTGATGGAGTGACCACTCATCTCAGTTTGCGAAGGACTGAGGTTTCCCAGGACATGAGATTTTTAGTACTAACGCTTTGGAGGGTCAGTCCCCTTATGCCCGGCACACCATGACATACAGGCAGTGTGAGAACATTTAGTATTTTCTGAGAGATCTAGCTGGAATCTAGAACAGAGAACTGAGTAGAGTTAGGGTCCCATCTTTCTGTGTCAGGCCTAAGACTGATGAGGTATATCTTCATTGCTCTGCACCTTAATTTGCTTTTAATCTCTATGGCTAATCTGAGAGGATGAAGCATTACTTCCAACAATGGACGAGAGTAGGTCTGCAGGCATGTTCTGAGATGAGGGAGGGACCAAGGAACCAACATCTCATGTGTAGTCCCTTTGAATGGAAGTATGTCATCCACAAACTACTCTTTTCAATTCAAAACTACAGTTAGCATTTATTATGCACCAGGCAACACAGGCAATGCAAGCTTATGTCCTGTATACTGCCAGCCCTCAAAGAGGAAAACACTGATACAATGAACTCTATCTACTACAAGGCTACCTATGGGATTACTAAGATGGCAAAGGCTGTGGGATCTAAGGAAGAGAGCACTGGGGTGCCTCTGCTTACTATATGCCAGCTACTTTACATTCTTTATCTCTCGCTTCATAGCTGACATTTCTTAAGGACTTACCATGTGACTAATCCATTTGATTTTTACAACAATTCTATTATTACACTCATTCTATGACTGAGGAAGATGAAGCTTTGAAAAGTCAAGTATCTTGCTCAACACTGCAAGTTAGGAAAGGAAGTCTGAACCCAGAGAGTTGAATTTTGTCCCTGGCACAGTCTGAGACTGAATCTCTACTCTCATTAGGGGGCTGGACTCTCAGCACAACATCAAATGGGTGGGCTCTGGGAACAGGAGAGTGTGGGTGTCCATAGTATAGCCATGAAGAGAGAAACACGTGGTGGGGTGTCTGATTCTGAACTGCAGAACCCCAAGGCGTGACACCAGGAATGTTCCACTAGAGGTGTGGGAATTCTGGGCATGCTGATGGTCTAAGGGAAACTGGTGGAACAAATGCTGTCCTCTGTCCCTCTAGCTGCAGTTGAGAGAGGCTAAAGAATGTACAACTAGAATGTGAAGCCAAGTGCCTGATTTCTTTGTCATCCTTCAAGGGCCGAAGATGAGTGACAGTCATTGTTTAACATTTCTGAGTGTTTNACCCCAAGGCGTGACACCAGGAATGTTCCACTAGAGGTGTGGGAATTCTGGGCATGCTGATGGTCTAAGGGAAACTGGTGGAACAAATGCTGTCCTCTGTCCCTCTAGCTGCAGTTGAGAGAGGCTAAAGAATGTACAACTAGAATGTGAAGCCAAGTGCCTGACTTCTTTGTCATCCTTTAAGGGCCGAAGATGAGTGACAGTCATTGTTTAACATTTCTGAGTGTTTTTGTAAATTCTCAAAAGTATATCTTTCTTCTGTACTTAGAACATCTGAGCAACTTACTTTGCATATATAGGGTACTTGATATATGCAAATCAAATAAAAATAAAAATGTGTTGATCTGACATGCTGTGACCGATTTTAGATTAACATGTGCAACGCAATAGTGGATTTAGAAGTTAGGTGTTCTAGCACTATTAAAAAAAAAAGAAAGTCCTCATTTCAGTAATAGCAATCTGTAAGTATAGTATTCTTAGTGGGCACTGGACACTGGACACTGTTAAGTATAATCAATATCTTTTTTGTTTTGGTTTGTGTAAAATGAATATATAATGTCAGACAAGCATTAAAACACTTGCCATTAATATATAAAAGCACTCCAATTAGTCTCCCTGTAGTAATAATTAACAAAGCATAAAGGTAGGAAGGACACTATTTGAAACAAGACAAAGAAATATAAGCTTCTGGGAGGGGACAAAAATGGATACTCTTTGCTCAGCTTCACTGTTAATAATTCTTGGTTAATTTAATTGTAGTTTTTTCCTCCAAAGAGGCTTCTATCTGAAATATTGGGTTGTGAGGGGCCTTTCTGTGACTCTGAGACTTTGGTCAGTGCCTGGCACAGCCAGGTGTTAGAATCTCTGTTGCCTCTTCTTTAGAAAATAACAAAGTTGTCTTACGGCAAAGAGAAAAACTTCCTCTACTTGCTGACTTACACTCAGCTTTGCACTACAGTGGCCTTTATGTTTCTGTATAAGTAGAAACTGATGTTCAGATCTATCCGCCCGATGTTTCTGCTCCTGTAGCTCAGTGCAACCAGAACCGTGCATGCTTGGGAGAGCCTCTTGCTCCTGGTGGACCTTTGGGGAAGGTGTTTCCCCTCCATCTGAACAAGTCAATTGAAGAGAACAAAAACTAAACTACCAAAACCAGAACCATCTCTGGGAGATCAGAGTGGTTTCTCCACTCTCTTCACTTCCACGGCCCCTATCAACTCTTGCCTTTGTCCTTGACATTTTCTAAAATTAGCTTTATCACTCTTTCCAGCATTTTAACTCCCTTGAGCTGTTTGCGCAACCTTTTCTGCTTCAAGTGGCTGTCTACCCACAGCAGCCATTATAGAGGACCAACTAGTAATACTCATTCAAAATGTATTTCAGCTTCTTTCCCCACTAGTTATTCAACCAATTCAGAGACAANGTTTCTCCACTCTCTTCACTTCCACGGCCCCTATCGACTCTTGCCTTTGTCCTTGACATTTTCTAAAATTAGCTTTATCACTCTTTCCAGCATTTTAACTCCCTTGAGCTGTTTGCGCAACCTTTTCTGCTTCAAGTGGCTGTCTACCCACAGCAGCCCTTATAGAGGACCAACTAGTAATACTCACTCAAAATGTATTTCAGCTTCTTTCCCCACTAGTTATTCAACCAATTCAGAGACAACTTAGTTCTTGCCTCCAAGAACTTTCTAGAAAGCAGTTGTAAATAAAAATGAAGAAAATTGGCACTTCTTTAGCCAATGATATACTTCAAGTGTACACAGAAAGTCTTACTTTCTTTCAGAATTCTTGAGTGACACAAAAAATATACATATTTTACCATGTACTCTCATGGCATTGTAACAGATTTCAAGTCCAGGGGTTCTAAAGGAGATATGTGACATTCACCAACATCTTTGCCAGGTTCAGGTACTGCACTGTACTAAACTTGTCTTTGATTTTTTGTGTTTGGATTCTCTACCATCTGGGGTCTTGCTGACCATGAAGGTCCCAGGACTAGCAATTCCTCGAGACAGTAAATGACTCACCCTCCAGCGGCTTACTCACTAATTGATACGAACCAACAGAACATGCACCCCAACTCCCTCCTCTCACACATCACCCTGGGGCCAGGTCCCAGACACCCAGTGTAGCCCCCGGCTCAGAGCCACTGAAATGATTCTAACTAGTTAGTCTCCAACTGGCTTGCCTGCCTTCCCCATTCCTTCCCAGGAAAACCACAACAAAGGCCCATGTCTCCCTGCACCCTCTGCCTCTGACCAACCTGGCTGCTGCCCTGTGTGGCCCCCATGACATAAAGTACCCCTCTCTTGGGATCTGTGAGCGTAACAAACAGTCTTTGGATAGTTTGATTTGTTGGCCTCACCATACACAAATAATAGCAAAATCTATATTTTAGAAACACGTAGATGAAGGGAAAGGAAGATGGTGGAAAAGATGATAGCCTGCCCCGACGTTCTGGCCATCACTCAGATGGACGTGGATGAAACGCAGTTGCTTTATCAGCTACATTTAGTAAAAGTGCCACTTTTACTGTTTCAGGAAAAAAGCGTGATTTTACTGTAAAGCAGTGTATTATACTGGCTACGAAAGTACTCAGCAGAGCCAACTAGAATGAGCTGAGATGGGGCATCCCAGGAAGATACCACATGTTACAAATATGATGTGGTTTTTCAGAGTCCTTGACTTCAAAAGCTCAGATTGAGTCCAACTACAAAAATAATGTATGAAGAAAATAAACATAGTCCCCATTCCCCTAAATGATAATAGTAAAGTTTTATATCAAATGTTCTAGGTCCTACTTATCCTATTAAAATTGTGTCCCAGGGGATTCGGTATGAAAGCAAAGTCCCTGTGATGCTGCACCCCTGTCTGGGCTCCTCTGTCTCTATCACTGGAATCAGAGCTGCCCAGTAGTTGCCACACAATAGGTGTTCAAAATGTATTTACCAACTATGTGCTTCTGATCATCTCTTTTGATAACAGTGTAAGAGACAACGGGAGAGATCAGAGATGTTCATAGAAGAGATTAAGTAATTAGGTGACTGATTTTTGAAGTTGAGAATTAAAGCTACTCCCTTTGGCTGAAACCACCATCATCCCATCATATTCTGCCACCTCTCAGAGAGAAATTTAGAACACTTATCTGGTGGCTGTGGACATCTTGGCATCCTCTGACCTTTAACTGACTTCTTAAGCCTATCGAATTCTGCAGCCTCAGCCAACAACTACCCATTAGTGTGCATTTTGCATGGGTCCTGGGGTGACCTGGGTGCCATTACTGCCTGGTGACACTCACCAAGGGCTCCAGCTCCTTGCGGTCTATGAGGTTCATCTCTGTGACGAAGTAATAGAAGTGTTTGTAGCAGGTGTTGACGTGGGCCTCCGCGCCCATCACAATGACCCGGTCGAAGTGGTGAATGTAGACGTGGACAAAGACCCGGAAAAGGCGGCACAGGATCTTCTTGCAGATCTGAAGGAAGTTCTTGGGGAAGGGAACACCTACAGAAGGTGAAAAAAAGAGAGCAAAACCATGATGGGAAAGCTTCGGCAACCCCCTGAGACCACGTGCGAGGCTGAGCAGCAGTCCCGGACCCAGGCTCCCAGGCCGGCCTGCAGACACCCAGCTGCGTCTGACACCGCCTACAAAATGTGGCTAGAGTGCTGCTAAAATCAAATGCCAACAACCACCAAAAAGAGGGAAGGGGGCCTGGTTTGTATCTTTGGTTATATCTTATTTTGGTATGAATAGATATGTAGTAATACTTATTTTTATATAGAAATGTACACTCTTTCCCCTATTGCCTTTTAATCTTTTCCCCACTTTATAAACCCCAAGAAAGTTCATTCCCTTCTCACCTCTAGTGTAAGAAGATGGGTGGGAGCAGGGTGACGCTACAGGGAGACCGGCACGCCCTGTCACAGGGTACTAGGGAGCGGTGGGGACTGTGGTGGCCGAAACAGCCCCAGCCCACGGGGCCATGTGTGGATGGAGGCCCACAGCCATTACAGATGGTGATTTTTGAGATAATTAAGAAATCTGGAGCTCTGTGTGACTTGCTGCATGAAAAAAATAGCAATTTTAAAGATACCACAGGTCAAAACAAAACATCTTTCTAAGTTAGATTTGCCTGCAGGTTGCCAGTATGCAAATGCTAACACAAACTTTTCATGAGACCCTGAGATACACTGTTCCTGAGGTGGGAAAAAGCAACCAACTTCATAAATACCTCACAGTACATTCACTACCACTCCATTGCCTTGAGGTCGGTAAGAGCTGAGGGCTGTTTTTCATGACTCAGACACCCAGGTTCCCCGTCTGACCATTGCTGTTCCCAGCTTAGGCAGGAGGCAAATGGCAGATTCCCAAGCCTACTTCCTCTCAAACACTGCTTAAGCTCTTGTTGTTTACACTGTCCTTAAGTGGTAACATATTGTTAGGGAATCCTAAGTGAGACACACTTTAAATCCCTACTCTTCTCCTTTTCCAGCTGTATTTGACCTCGCTGACCTCCAGGTTTTCTACACGCAGGGTGCAGATAAAAATTTCAGTGGTTGTGAGGATTAGAAGTAGAACCTGTACAGCTTTGGTTTCCCATCTGTAAAAAGGGGATCATGATAAGGCCTCCCTTGCATGGCTAGGAAGGTGTTAACACGAGTAAAACCCTCCTCCAGTCCCTAAAACAGAGTAAGCATCCATTAAATGGGAATGGCCCCCCTTTTCTCTGCAAGGGAAGCTCACAGCATCTAGCTGTTGCTATAAGGAAAATAATTAACCTTACCAAGAAAGGTAGACACGATCACTGGCCTCTCAACAGAATAGCAGAGCTGTGCTCAGGGCGTGGCCCTGGTCCCACAAAGCCTGGAATTTGCTGTCTGTGCCTCCACAGGGTCCTGGTGGCAGCTGTCTGGTAAGAGACACTCTGTAATGGGATCACCTCGGGCTCCCAGGGCAAGATAAGAGAGACGGTACATGGCTGGCAGTTGGCAGAGGCAGAATCTGCCTCCCCAGGGCCTGGCACTGACACCGGCTTTTCTTCAAAAAAACAAAGTGGTAACATATCAAATGAACCCAGGGAGAGACTTGGCCACAGCTTGGCAGCTGACTGTCTGAGCAACAGATGCTGGGGAAAGGCAGAGGTAGCTGGGGAGGAAGTGTAGGGCAGCCCCTCAGAGAGTTTATAGGCTGTTTCCTTTGCCAAAGAGGGGCCAGTGAAAACCCCTGCTGCAGCTTGGACGAGTGTCTGGCGTCTTCTAAGAAGCTCAAGTTGCAAAGGCGATAGAATCCCCTCTAAGACAAATATGTTCCCATCAGAAGGGGAGTCCTTTAACCACACAGTAACAGTGCCAGCCGACTGACGTATGCTGCCTTTTCAGCCCACCCGTGAAGTGGGCTTCCCTACTCCCATGTCACAGATGGACAGCACTGAGGCTCTGAACCATGGGTTCACTTGCTCCAGGCCACTTAGCAAGTGGCAGGGCTGGGACTTGGACCACGTCAGCTTGCCTCTAAAATCCTAAAGATCGGGTGTGTGGCTCTCTCTGCCAGGGACAGAGGCATAGCTCAACAGCTAAGCACAATGAGGCATTTAAAGGTTACTGTTTGGTGGCACAAAAACACAACTTAAGAAAAGAAAAGGGAGAGAAGGGTGAAAAATGTCCCCACCCCAGGGAGCCACAGAGGTGGCTGGAGGTCGGCTAATATGATCTGCAGTCCTTAAGGAGAAATGTGTTTCCTCTGTCAATGCCTTGAAACCACAGATGTGAGATGAAGGGTAAAAGCCAACATTTACTGAGTACTTACTATGCTCTAGGGACTGTGGCAAGTGCTTTACATGGGTTACCTGATTGAATCCTTAAACAACCCTTAAAGATAAGTACTATTACTGTTTTCATCTCACAGATGAGAAAATAGACTAGCATCACGACCTCTGATACAATCTGAGCTCTTGGCTCTGCCCTCTATTCCACATCTGGTATCTGGCCTTGCCTTTGGCCTTGACCATGGTTTGCTCTCGCTTTTCCCCTTTAGGTTATGGCTGGGAATCATCTTTAGAGTAGCTGAGAGGAGCTGGTTTTGAAGTCTGAAGACCTTCTTTAAAATCCTACCTTTACAACTGACTACTTTGTCTAGGCAAATCACTTCAGCACTCTACTTCATCATGGAGAAAACATTTACTCAGCAATGTTCTTATCTGTACTATGCCTGGCACTTAGTGGGATCTTTGGGTCTAGGTTCTACTTTTGTTATTTCCCACCTGAACTCCTTGGGTAGGTAGGACCTCAAGCTCAGAACCTCTTTGCTCTGGCTGCTAAGTTGGGCCTGAGTCTTCTATCATTGTCTCCCTTACTAGTAATTCATTCTTCTAAATGGAACACTGCAAACAACTCAAGTGAGGATATGCTCAGCATGCACCCTAATCACCCCAGGCCCGCTCTGGAAGCTGAGAAGTCCTAGGCAGGGAGTCTTAGGGAGCCTAGGTTCACTGCTAAGCCAGAGATAAAATCTCAGCTCACAGAACATGAGGTTAAGAATAAGAAAGTTTCATTGCTCCTGGCTCCACAGCTAAAAGGAAGCTCTAAAATGCAGGCTCTTCCTTCCACGTCTTGATAGTACAGGTTCCACGAGGCAGCGAACTCACTGCTCAGATGGCCATTTTCCACCTGCACTTAGTTCAGTACCTGGCTTGTGGAAGAAGTTTAAATAATGTCTGTTTGTTTATTTGAATTGAATATAGTCCAGCAGGAGGAAGAATAAAATGCTAATAAATCACTTCAAATGGACACTGGGCTAGTTCCAAACGGCAGCCTGAACCTGAGGAGGCTGTGCAATGTCTGGGTCTGGGCCAAGGGCCGAGGCTCTTGGTGTGGCCCCTACGGCACCACGGACCTAGCCAGGGCCACCTCCAGCCCCCTCCTTCTGTCAAGTACATAAGATACTGTGGGCCTTCCACATTAGCGATGTTTTAAAAATGACTAATCCTAGGACAACCCTGGCTAAAATAAGAAGGTTAAGAGGTCAAGTATATTTGCAAAAATGCTGCTTTCATAGAGGTTTACAGTATTCCTAAACATAGTGAATGGTCTGAGAATTCTTATAGGAAAAAGTCCTCTTTAACTCTGGAACCTCCTCCCCCCATAATAATTATTGATTTAAAGCACAGAATCTGTAATCAGACATCTCAGGTTTCATTTCTGGCTTTACTACCTATTAACAATATAGCCAATGCAAATGGCTTAGTGTCTGTAAGCCTGTCTCCCCATCTGCAATGAAACAGAGATGTTTATGTTATCTGTAGCTCAGGAGGTTGATGTGAAGATTAAATACACGCATATAAAAGGCCTTGCTAGTGCGTTGCAGATAGTAAGCACTCTTTTGTCAACTTTTTTAGTATCTCACGGAGACCAAATGTTCTTTGTAACATATGTCAGAATGAAATTCCTCTGACATACTTATTTTCAGGACTGTAGTCTTGGTATTAATGCATCAATTCTGAACTCGCAAAGAACTTTAGTGTGGTAGGTACTCAATTAAGCATGGGATTATATTCTGCCTTGAATTACTTTCTATAAATGTCTCACACTTATGTCTTGTATTACTTCAAGTTCCCTGAACAAAGGAACAGTTTCTACTTCTTTTCCACCTTTAAAAGCACCTAGCACAGGGCGAGATAGGGGATACGCATCAATCAAAATCGAATCATAAAAGAGTAGTGATCTTATTTAGTTAAGATGTGAATCCATCGTCTCCTGTCTAGGGGAGGAAAAAAGACTACAGCAGAAATGATAGCTTTCTGCCAGGGCCTGGGTATGGTCTTGGCACGGAAGGCTGCACAGCGCTTTTGGTGTGAGGGGAGGAGAGCTCTGTGGTAAGGACATTTTGATCTAGCTTAGAACGTGGGAAGAAAGAAATCTGAAACTGTTCTCCTTTTAATCATTAAATCTTCCCTTCTTTACCTTACAACGTAGTTTTTCAAATGCAATAGTTAATTTTGCCTTATACTCAGTTAGAAAGTTAATGCCAGACGATATTAACCAGCAGTCTTAATAGGTTGTATGTTTGAAGAATGTGGAGTTAAACTTTGACTAGTCTTGTAATAACCTGGACAAACCATCCGATCCTAATCCCAGACAGATATGTGCTGATGGCACAGAAAACAACCTTTGATCAGAAGGTCTCTTTGTAAGCATGAACTGATCTCTGAGCATCCCCTTTCTCCATCCCACCCTGAGATACATCCTATGACTCTCGGATTCAAGCAGGGAAATTTCAGACTCCAAGAAGTTGGCTCAAGATGAGAAAACATGTTGAGTGTTGCACAAGGAGGTGATGACAACTAGGTGCTAGACAACAAGGATGACCTTGAACCTGGAGGGCCTTGGGTCATGGGATGGGGCTTGGTCTTTGCAAATGGTCAGTACTGAAATGAGTAAGTGAACCTAAAACAGGGCCAGGCTGAGCTCAGATTCCACAGTAGCCCAAGGCAAGAGGCCTGGGTCACTTAGAGGTCAATATACCAAACCAATCACTCGTAGGAGGTTTCAGCAGGGACTTGCTCAACAGTGAGATCCCAAGCAGTGCTACTGTCTGTGGAGTGATCAGGCCAAGGAGGAGACACGCTGGAGAGTTGAGGTGAAGCCAATCAAGGAGGTGAGTCTGTGGGGCCTGAGTCTCTCTGGAAGGCCAGGCAAGGCAGCCCCATCGCTGTCCTGCAGCAACTCTTGAAGACTTGGTGCTCAGTGGGAAACCAGCATCCTACAGAGCCCTGTGGAGTTTATGAATGTGTCTAACCATGGCTTTCTGATCTCTAAGCCACAATCAGTATGAGAGCTAAATCAAGCATGGAATATAATAGTTTGGCAGGGGTGGGGCGCATGCCGATTTGCCTTTGACTTAGTAATCTCCTTTCTCCCAAACAAAAATTCCAGTAATTTATGAGCTTCAATCCATTTTCTTTCTTTCTTTTTCACTCCGTTTCTTCCCCCAAAGCCCCCCGATGCCCTGTTCTGAGCATCCCTGAAAGAAAGGTGTCTAATGGCTTGTGTTTTTTATTATCCCGTGCAGAAGCCACAAAGGGAAAAGCCCCTCCGAGAATGCAGAAATGTTTTGGATGACAGTGCCACATATAGGAGACAAAGGTCCCAAAGTCTGCTGCAGCCCGTTCTGCTTTCCTCATTTTCTCTTTTCTTCTGAAGAAAAAAACCCGATGCTGGGGGGTGAGACTGGTCTGTGGTCATGCTGGGCTGAACATGGGCTGTGGAGGTGTGGAGAGTAAAAGCTAAAAGGCTGTCTGCAGAAACACAAAAGCACTTCCCCCAAACAGCTCAGGTCCACAGCAGCTGGGAGATAGTTCACCTTATTGTCCACCTAGTTAATGCCTTCTTTTTCTGAAGAGCTTAGCTCAGAGGCTGTCCTCATTCCCAGACTCGAGTTCCCTGGCATCTCCTATGTGCTCCTGAAACTTCCCTGAGCATAGACTCCAGATGGTAATTCACACTCTCTGTGGAATTGAGGTCTGCCCTCAGAACTGTACAACACTGGAGGGCAGGGGAGCATCCGGGCTCCGCATGGGTGGATCCTCCATGCCCAGCATAGGGCCTGGAGCAGGAGTGTGTGTGTAATAAATACTTACGAACTGCTGGGTTCAGAGATGAACTCTTATGCCATTTGTTTACTCTAACGTGAAAGCTTGGAAAAGCCAAGGGGTTGTTGGCTCAGGATTTACCAATTCAGTTTGGGTTGCAAAGGGACCTAAATTCGAGTCTGTCTGATTCCAGGGCCTCTGTAGCTTCCATTCGGCCAGGAAACCAGACAGGCCTCTCCTAGCTCCTTTCAGGTCACTCAGTCCCACTGGCAGAATTGAGGAAGCAGAACTTGTGAAAAGACAAAGGAGGAAAAGGGAGGAGGTTTGGTTACTTCCCCAAACGTATGTGTCCTTGGGGTTGAGGATAGTGGCTAAGCGTCTGGCTCTGGAGCCAATTACACTTGGGTTCTCATTCCAGCTGTGGAACTTCCATGCCACTGGCCCTTGAGGACATTTGCACACTTCTAAAAGGCTCAACTACCTTACCTGAGGAGCAAGGATCATACTCCCCAGCTATGGGGAGCTTGCAGGGATTAAACAGGAGCACAGGGCCAGCAGAAGGACTTCAGTAACAGGCAGTTATGTTACTATTATTCTAAAGATGACACTTCCTCATCAAAGTCCAGAGTGGGGGTGGGGCTGCCTTTCTCCACAGGGCAAACTCTTTTCCTGGAAGGAGGTTTGGAGCCAATGTGATATTCAGAAACATCCTTTGAGCTGTCCAAGCAGTTTGCACATGAAACCTAAGGTCCTGGTCAACCCGTTGGGGACCCCTGATGGCATGTCAGTTTACAACAACCAAAAATGCCCACACTTCTCCTTAAAAAGGTTACCCATGTTGGATATCATTTGTCCAGTCCCTTTTGTCTTTGGAGCCCAGCAGCAGGAGTGCACAAGTGAAAATCCCTCCACGAGTCATAAAAGTCACTCATTCTCAAGAGCTCATGAATAAAAACAACATCCCACCCACGTGGGAAAAGAAAACAGCCCTCCTCTGGCAGTGTGGCCGAGAACATAACATTTCCAAAACACTTGCAAAACAAAATGCTATTGGATCACAAGGGAAAAAACAATAGTTAATAACACAGATCTGTTTCTTAAAAATACACATCCTCCCCCTGGTAGTTTACTGCGCTGCCCGCTCCCTGCACATTCTCCTGCCTTCTGTAAAATGTGTACGTGTTTATTTAAGGGAGCCTCCTGCTCTTGCTGATTCCTCCAAACAGATGTTTCGTGTTATCTCAGGGCGCTCCTCAAGAAAGTGTCTGTTCATCATGCCAAGGAAAACAACCCCGTGTAGCAAGACTTTGTTCCTCTGCCTAAAAAAAAAGTCCCCAAACAAGCTAACAGCTGCAGATGGTTAGAAATAAACTGACTACCACTCTGTTCTCCAACTCCCTCTGCCCTGCCCCAGCACCCCCGTGTTACCCTCCGACCTGTTGTCAGTGGCCAGAGTAAAAGAAAGAAAAATACACTAGCATGTGATGATGTGTTCTAAACAGATTGTTAATTCTTTCAGATACGCCATATGCTGGCAGAAGAAGCATTGTTTCAGCCACAGAAAGGACCGACTGTAGATCCAGTGTGCCTGTTGTCACACTTCCCCAGGGCTGCTTCTGGGCGAGACGAAGCCTGCTCCTTATCTGCACCGCCCCCCTCCAGGATGGCTGCCCTCACTCACCCTCTGCTGTCCTCGAGTGGAGTTGGAGGTAGATCAAGACCCACGAAAACCCGAGAAAGGTCTTCATTCATTATGGACTGACAGTAAGAGCCAAATGAGAGAGAGCTAGCTGAGAATATAAGCTTATTGGTAAGCTTATAAGCTAATAAGCTTATTGGTACTGGAAAGTTAGGCAGAAGGACTGGTCCTTTGATCGGAATTTGAAAATGACTCAGCCTCCTTGTCATGGATGATGTATTGTAAATATCTTAACCCACACAACTTTTCTTTATTTACCAGCAGACTGTTTCTTCTGTTATCTGAAGGGAACTGATACCAAATTATGTCTGAATAGTTTCTAAAAGTCTTATCTGAACAGTTTCTAATCTATAAACTTTTCTCCAACCTGAAGCCCCTTCTGTAGCTCAAGTTGCCATCACCTCCTTCCTGGTTGGCTGTACTTCCCCCTTAACTGAGCCCCCTTCCTCCGTTCTTGGATTTCTCCAACCTCCACCTGGCAGGTTGAGGATCTCCTATGTGCACATCTAACCAGGGCATTTGTCTTTCTGCATGGAATTCTAAAGCAGCTTCTTACTGTTTCAAGGTAAAATCGGAGAGATTTAATCAGACAGGAAAGACCCTTTATGATTTCGTACATGTGTGTGCCTCCATCCTCACCTCTGAGTCCTCCCAACTTGCATACAGTCCTCCAGTCCTCCAGAGCTAAGATCCTCTCACTGGCTCACTTCCGGGGCAAACGAGAGCTAAACTCACTAAGTGTGTGCCGTAGTGCCCCTTATCTATGGATACACTCCAAGATCCCCCAGTGGATGCTTAAAACCTTGAGTAGTACCGCACCCTGTATGTACTATGTTTTTTGCCTATACATACATACCTATAACAAAGTTTAATTTATAAGACACAGTAAGAGATTAACAATGATAGCTACTAAGAAAATGGAACAATGTCAATAATATACTATGATAAAAGTTACCTAAACGCGATCTCTCTCTGGAACAACTGATTTGATAACTGAGAGGGCTACCAGGTGACTAACAGGCAAGGGCATGCAGACCGTGGATTTGCTGGGTGAGGGGGTGGTTTGCGTCCCAGTCAGGGCAGAGTGGGCAGCATGAGATTTCATCATGCTCCTCAGAAGGATGCACGATTTAAAATGTATAAAATGTTTACTTCTGGGATTTTCCATTTAATATTTTCATACCCCGGTTGGCCGAAGGGAACTGAAGTGGTGGAAAGGGAAACTTCCAACAAAGGGTCGGGGAGACTGCTGTGTGTGTAATTTACACTTGAATACGATCTGAGCTTGGGCTCACATATCCAAATGCCATAAAGTAAGCTGGGTGTGATGCAGTGGAGACTGTGGCAACCCGGAGGATGCCTTGTGCAGGAAAGGAGCAGAGCCCCTCAGCCTTTGCTGACTGCTGTTGAGCAGGAATGAGGGTTCAGGACTGCTGCACCTTCTGGTCTTTCAAGACCGTCCAGAAGCCTAGATTATAACGTCAAATCTCTTCCTACTTAAATTTTGGTATGTCAAAAATATTAAGAAAAATTTTTAAACATTGTTTTTATTAACATTATTTATTTTTACGAATAGTTAACTCAGCCAGGAAAAGCTGACTGTCTACAAGACAACAACTGCATTTTAATTAAAATATATATTTAAAAAAAAAATAAAACTGGACTTCCGCCAAGATGGAGGCATAGGTGGAAACAATGTGCCTTCTCCCACAACTAAGTCTGAATACAACAAAGTTTTAGTAAACAAAGATGCAGCCAAACAATAGAAAATTGAACTATATGAAGTCCGACAACAACAAACCATTCAACCAGGACCGGTAAGACGGGTGGAGCGAGCAGTGGAGCAGGGTTGGTGAGGAAAGATCCCCCCAACCCAGGTGGGCAGGCAGCCAGGGTAGCATTGCGGACCCAGTGAGAGTGCGGGGCAGCCTGACCTCGGTCACACATTCGCGTGCAGATAAACCAGCAGAGGAGTGAGCAGTGAGGCGGACCGAGCAGGCCCCAGCGGGCGAACCCAGTGAGTGCGTAGGGCGCCTCAGTTGCACATTCACACTGGACCACGCAGCTCCAGCAGCGAGAGGTGGCAGAGGGAACCACCATTGCCCCTCTCTGACCCCGCCCCCACATACAACGTCACAACCCAGCGACTAATGAGTTGCCCGCTCTGGTGAACACCTAGGGCTCTGCTCCTCATACATAACAGGCACGAACAGTCCAAAATATGGCTCAAGAGGAACTCAAAGCCCCAGAGCCAATAACTCTAAGTGAAAAAGAAATAGTGGACCTCTCAGATGCACAATTCAAAACACTGGTAATCAGGATGCTCACAGAACTAGTTGATTATAGCAACAAATTAGAGGAACACATGAAGGCTAAATTAATTGAAATGAAGGGAAATCCACAGGAAACCAGTAGTGATGGGAAGAAAACTGGGACTCAAATCAATGGAGTGGACCAGAAGGAAGAACGAAACATCCAACCAGAAAAAAAGAATGAAGAAACAAGAATTCGGAAAAAATGAGGAGAGGCTTAGGAACCCCAAGGACATCTTTAAACATTCCAACATCCGAATTATAGGGGTACCAGAAGGGGAAGAGGAAGAGCAAGAAGTGGAAAACTTATTTGAACAAATAATAAAGGAGAACTTCCCCAGTCTGGCAAAGGAAATAGACTTCTAGGAAATCCAGGAAGCTCAGGGAGTCCCAAAGAAGTTGGACCCAAGAAGGAACACACCAAGGCACATCATAATTACATTAGCCAAGATTAAAATGAAGGAGAGAATCCTAGAAGCAGCAAGAGATAAGGGGACAGTCACCTACAAAGGAGTTCTCATCAGACTGTCAGCGGATTTCTCAAAACCGACCTTACAGGCAAGAAGGGGCTGGAAAAAAGTATTCCAAGTCATGAAATCCAAAGACCTACATCCAAGATTGCTTTATCCAGCAAAGGTTTCATTTAGAATGGAAGGACAGATAAAGTGCTTCTCAGATAAGATCAAATTCAAGGAGTTCATCATCACCAAGCCCTTATTATATGAAATGTTAAGGGACTTATATAAGAAAAAGAAGATGAAAAATATGAACAGTGAAATGTCCTGGTTAAGTGAAAGGACAGCAAACTCAGAGTTATTAACAGCCACACCTAAAACAAAAGCAAACCAAGAGGACAGCTAGATCAGGAGTGGAACCATAGAAATGAAGAACACATGGAGGGTTAGCAACAGGGGAGTGGGAGGAGGAGGTACAGAAAATAGCATAGACAGTAGGTAGAAAATAGATAGGGGGGAGGGCAAGAATAGTAGGGGAAATATAGAATCTAAAGAACTTGATACACGTGGTCATAAACTAAAGGGGGGAATGGTGGGGGAGGGGTGTGCAGGGTGGAGGGGAATGAAGGGGGGAATAGAACAACTGTAATGGCATAATCAATATAATATATTAAAAAATTTTAAAAATAAAACAACTGAAAAACATCCTGGCAGCAATGAGCACAAGCAACATCTAGATCTTAGTTTCTATACCTTCTTTAGTAAAGGAAATCACGGCCCCTTGGAGAATGGCTGCTGCTAGGGCCGCAGCAGGAAATACACAATGTGGCCTAAAACACCTGGTAGTGCCAGAAAGAAAGGAGATGAGGCCTCCTTCCTCATCCATGGGGTATGCTAGGGGACTTGCTTCCAAAGAGTACAGGGTGGAAAGGGAGGCAGGAAGAATATAGTGGAGAAAAGTAGTAAGCACTACGTTGGCCAGCGATCGAGGTCAATAACCTCAATGATAAGCCATGTTGACAGCTATGCCTTTGAGATCATGTGTTTGAAAATGTTATTTCACCTCCGTGGTCTTCTTCCCATAAATCCATAACCAAAATCAAACCGCTAGAAAAATGGTAAATAAACCCAAATTGAGGGACACCCTACAACATATCTGACAAGTACTCCTCAAAATTGTCAAAGTCATCAAAAACACGGAGAGTATGAGAAAACATTACAGCCCAGGAAAGCCTAAGGAGATAGGATGACCAAGGTAATGTGGTGTCCTGGATGGAATCCAGGACAGAAAAGGGCATTGGGGAAATTTTGGTCAAATCTGAATACTGCATGGAATTTAGTGAATAGTACGTAATGTACTGATGTTAATTCCTTAGTTATGATGAATGTATTATATGTGTAAATATAAATGTAATGTAAGATGTTACCAACATGGGAATCCAGCATGGGTGAGGGACACATGGGAGCTCCATGTATTGTATTTTCAACTTTTGAGTAAATCTAAAAGTATTCTAAATAAAAAGTTTATTTATATTAAAAATAACCATTTAGGGGACCAAAAATATTTGATCAGGTCCCGGGGCCATGAGTTTGTACCCTTCAGTTTATGCACTGACATTTCTATGTTTACTGATGAAACTCTCTGATCAGGACTCGCTACAGAATTTGCAGAGCCCCTTGTTAAAAATTATTAAGAATTTCAAGATGGTGACAACAGAGTATTAAACCAAGCACAGGGCTCCTCTGAGGGCAGGTCTGTGGGACCCTACATGTTCCACACCTGGGAAGCTGGCATTCTACTTGTCCAGCTAAGAGTCGCCCCTGCTGGATAAAACTCCCACTATATACTCTTTATTTGTCCCTTAGCCAATTTAAATATCTAGAAAACTCTTTTTTTTGGAATGTACTAGACATGAGAGATTCAGCAATAAACAAAGGAGTTAAATTGGACTGATAAATCATAAGATCGCCTTACATGTAAGTAAACTTGGGCACTGAAAGCTGGCCCTTGGGCCTCTCCCAGGTAGACATTCCTGAGGTTCATCCCCTTGCTCTCTCTATTTTCCCTTTTCCTCCCATCTTAACTGTCACACTGCCTACCACAATGAGATTTCAGAAGAAAGTGGGTTTTTAAAATTCTAATATTAAATGTATAAAAGCTTTATGGGTCTCGTTTTATAACATTTGCAAGCAAGATTCAATTACGTTGGCTCCTAAGAGAAACTTCACATTTCCTGAGCACCTAAGGGCACCAGATATTAAAATATCATTCATTATCCTAAACAAACCCAGGAGTTGTCTTCTGTGTGTATTTGTGTGAGTGTGTGTTCCTGTGGTCCCATTACACCCCAACCCGCTCTGGCTCTGCAGATGAGAAATGGGAAGCTAAGTGAGGTGGAGTCACTAGCCCAGTGATCTAGGCAATAGATGGCGAGCTGAAATTTTAAGCCAGATCCATCCCCCTCTAAGGCAAACATTTTCTACCCTCTGCCTCTCAAACACCAAGACAGTTTCTTCAACGTCATTTTTAAAATTAACCTCATCTTTGAGAAAGTACCTCTCAGTACAGACATACCTTAGAGGTATTGTGGGCTCAGTTCCAGCCTGCCCTAATAAAGTGAGGATAGCAATAAAGGGAGTTGTAATCTTTTGCTAGTGGAGGAGCTTGCCATTAATCTGTAAACAACACAACACCTATGAAGTGCAATACAGTGAAACATGATATAGACAGGTGTGCCTGTAATTAGTTTTAAAAATCCTCAACTGAAATAAATTACTGTGAGACCATTAGCCAGTTTTAAGGTTCCTGATGAAATGTGACCTTTGAGAAGTATCTGAGAGTTTGGAAAATTTTCTTTCGGAATTTGGTGGAAGTGAGTGGGAAGAGGAGTGAGAAGGCACAGGTGACTCGAGCAATGACCTCTCTAGGGCTTCAGACTCTAAAGCAGAGGTGAGGGCTGCAGACCAATGCCTACTGGCAGCCGTGTTTTCTTCAGACTACATGGTATTTCTGAAATGCTGGTGACATTTAGACCTTGGGAACTATAATTCAAAGATCAAGAATTCGGACTTCTCTTGGAAAAACTCAGGAGACCTGGCACAAACATTGAAATTTGCTCCTGGCAACGGCTAAGTGATGTCTGCTTCCTGCACATGGGAGATGCTGTATTCACCTGGGCAGCCCCATTCCTTTCATTCATTTATTTTGCCAGCTTGGATCCTTTAAATAAAATGTTGGGTGTGGTTGTAAAGTTGATTGCAGTAAATGGTAGGCACTCTGGTTACATGCCCTTCCTTGGGGTAGGGCATCTGCCTCTCACGGAGAACATGCCACTCCAGAATGGTGCCCACTGACCAGCTACCCATTCCTCTAGCCCAGGCCAGCAGTCCCAGCTGCTGTGGAAGCAGGTGGTTTGTTTTAGAAGACCAGGTAAGGCTTGGTTGCATAGAAAATACCTATTATAAAATCATCACCCTGGTAACACTATTCTGGAATATGCAATACTCCCAGATTATTCCTTCCTTCCAAGGTCCTCTGAGCATTGTAGTAGGACAGTCCTTCTAATGCTCCATTTGACAAAATGTGCAGAAGGCTACATTTGCTCGTTTTCTGAAGGCAGGGGAAGGAAGCATTGACAGACAGACCCCAGGGGGTGATGAAGGAAAATGGACTGGTGTTTTGCGACACAGGAGTTTTCTCCCTATGCGTTTTTCTTTTTGTTAACATGCATAGGGAGTCTTCAAGTTACATCAGCTTGACTTTCTACCACCTGTGTATTTGCACAGTATACATGGACATTGCTAAGGCCCCTTTAGTATGGCACAGTTAGTCTATTCTATATTAACTAACTACATTGATGTCTCAGTGATGTCACACAGAAGCACAGTGGACCAGCTGTACTCACTGGAGAAGAGAACAAAAGCCCCACCCCCTCCTGACACATGTATCCTGAGAGAGGCCTCTAGGAGCTTCAAGGGACCAACCTGCAGAGTATGTGTGCCCCGCCCAGCACCACCTCTGCTGGGTTCCTACAAAGGTTCTCACAACTCCGAGGTCCAAAGGTCCAAAGGAATTAACACACTCTGGGACAGTAATTAGCAATTGTTAGATGTTTTCTAGTTCTCTGGAAAAAACTTCTGACTTGTAAACCTATGGTTTGTATTTCATGCAGGTATTTGGGAATATATATTTATGAAAGTAAGTGACTGCCTAAATTCTTTTGGTCTAATCATTAAAGAAATGTTTAAAAATTATAAAATGCTACTAAGTACAAATATTATTATCACTCATAATCCCACCAAGAAATAACCACTAATAATATTTTGGGAGGCTGCCTTCCAGTCTTTTTACTTTGCACATATATGTTGTACACAGTCTTTTAAAAGTAAGATTAGAATCAGCCCTGGTACAGTGGATCAGTTGGTTAGAACATTGTCCTGTACACCAAAAGGTTACAGGTTTGATTCCCAGTCAGTGCATACTGAGGCTGCAGGTTCAATCCCCAGTTGGGGCATGTCTGGGAGGCAACCCATCGATGTTTCTCTCTCTCTCTTCTCCCCTACCTTTCTCTTTCTCTAAAATCAATAAACATATCCTCAGGTGAGGATTTTAAATATATATACTCTGGTTTTTACTCTCCTTTCTGCATTTAACATAATACCATGAGTATTAAATATTCTTTGAACAACCAATTGTCATAGACCCATTACACAGTTTAAAAATTATCAAGACAAAATAACATTTGGCTAACTCTCCTTGAGCATATCTTTGGCAGTTAAGTTAGTCTCTGACAATTTTTCTTGGTTAGATTCTTAGGAGTATGTTGAATGCCATAGTTTACATAAATAGTTATGCTCATTTTGCACTTCACAGCAGATTTGTTTGTTTTATAGAGAACATGAACATTTCCCTAAGTCTTGAACAAAATGCGTGGGCTCTCGCTATCCTGCAGCGGTGGTGCGTCCCAGCCCACCCAGAGCTCCCCGGCAGCGCGAACACCCGAGCTGGAGGAGCACTGACATTGGACTCAAGGACTAAAGCTGTAAACCACAATTAGTAGACTCCCTTTGAGTTTAGTGGTTCTCAACCCTGGCCACACATTAGAATTATCTGGGGAGCATATATTACACATGCAAAAGCATTTGCAACGTTCCACACTAGAGCAACTGAATCTGAAATTCTCCAGATGATTCTAACCTGCAGCCCTAGTTGGAAACAGTGGGCTACAGCAGGGAGTCTTAGAGCATGATCCGGGATCAGCAGTGCCAGCAACACCTGGGAACTTACAAGTTACAAGTGCAAATTCCACACCTCAACCCAGAGGAACTGAAACTGACTCTTTGTGACTAGGACCCAGCAGTCTGTTTTAAGATGCCCCCAAATAATCTTGATCTGCGCTAAAGTTTAAAGATCACCTGGCCTAGAATATTCCTTTATGCATAATCCCGGCTCAAGGATTAGCCTGCTTAACCAAGCAGGGATGCTTGTTGAAGATTCACAGACTCTGTTGTCAGATTCAAGTTCAAGGCTCTTGTCTGCCAGGTGATCCTGGGTAGCTGAATTAGCCTGAGGTTCGGTTTCACCAGCAGGATATGTGGGCAACTTTAACAGTACCTTAAATAACCCAGTACCTGGGTTATTATCAGGATTAAATGGGAAAAAAAAACAAAAAGTATTTACCAACATAAGCAGAGCTTGATAAATATTTGCTATTATCATTACCCATCAGAGATACCATAATTATTGGTCAGGACATCAAAAAGGAAGCCTAGAAAGGGGAAAAGCCAATTGTGCTGGTGGCTTGAACACCTCAAACAGATGTTTGTTTCCTGAATTTTCTCTAGTACAGACTTGGGTCTAGATTCTGCCTCCTGTTGGCATGAACAGACGAGTCTCCTGGGAGGAGAAAATAAATCATTCCTCCCAGGAGCTGCCTTCAAACTGTGGAAGTGCTGAAAGTACATGACTGGAGACAGAGGCTTGGTCCTCTGGGAAAACTGCCAGGGGTAAGAGGAGGGGGGCTGGGAGAGGGGCTCTGCTGACACCTAGACCAATGTCCCCAAACAGGGGCCAGAAGAAGTGCCTGGCTACTCGTTAACCACAGATTGCTGGGCTGCACCCCAGTGCCAGCATGTTTGGAGGTGAGGGGAATTCCGAGGCTTTCCATTTCCAATAAATTCCCAGGTTATGCTCATGCAGCCAATTTATCAGACCATACTTTCTATGCTAAACTGAAATTCATGAAACACTGAACTGCAACTTACAAAAGTTTAAGAAAGGAAATAATGTTCTCGAAGAATTTCATACTTTTGTAAAGTTCAAATTCCACATTTGCCTTAGAACAGGACTGGCCACCTTCTCAGATGTGCTGATGGCCATGTTTTTATTTGAACTCCAGGTCCTGAGTGGGCCATTGGAGAGGGGGTGTGAGGGGCAGCTACCGCCCTCCATCTGCCCTCAAGGAGGAAAGTCAGTCATTCCCAGTGGCACCTCCTCCTTCCAAGAAGCTGGCACATATCAATCCCTTGGTATACAACCATTTGTATGCACTATGCCAACTCACCTCTCTGACAATCCTGTGAGGCAGGTATACAATAAAGTCCTCACTTAACATTATTGATAGGCTCTTGGGAACTGCAATTTTAAGTGAAACAGTATATAAGGAAACCAATTTTACCATAGGCTAATGGATATACAGAAATACACTATAAAAACTAAACTCTCGTTTATATCAATTAGTCTATGGTAAATTGGTTCAAGTTGCAGTTTCTAAGAACCTATCAAAGACATTAAGTGGGGATTTACTGTGCTTGTATCTCAGTTTTACAGATGTTTTTCTATCAGTTTTACAGAAGAAGAAACTGAAACTCAGAGAGATTATTTTTTCTAGAGACACATGGTAATAAGGATCTTCAGAAATCAGATTGTGAAGCCTTTTCATTTCTCTTTGTGACCCATACAGTAGGAAGAAGAGTCCTTGGTTCAAGACCAAAAATACCATGTGCAGGGTCTGATTCCAACCGAGTCTGAGCTGGGGTGGGCTGAGGAAATGGGGGTGGACTCAGCATCTGGGTAAGAGGGGCAAAGCCCATATTCCTCACCTGGCCTCCAGCAGTTCTGGTCTTAGTACCTGGACAAACTGAGCAAGAGGGACAGTTGGCCCTGACTCCATCCAGTTCTTTGCTCACTACCCTCAAGGATGTGGCTAGGATGATGACATCTACCCCCTGTCCCAGGTCCAAAAAGACGCAGCCAGTGATTAGTCCCAAAAGCATCAGAGGTCACCTTAGCTGAATGACCGTGGGTTGAGGGCTGGGGATTTGTGTGCCAGGGTCTTTTCACGCTCACCTGCTGGCTTACTCTTTGGCCTCCTGGTTCACTTTCCCAGCCCTGATGCATTTCCTGACCCACCAGGGTAAGGGGGGGGGGTCACACACATCTTTGTATTGTATTATATGTCTTAGCAGGGACAGAGCCTGGGTATGTGACTAATGTCACAAGGGAAAATGAGGTCTTACCACGTAGGGAGGCTAGGAGAAAACTGGAAAGATAGGGTTCAAATACTGAAAGGGTATAATTTGGAGGATGAAAGGGAGAAGAAATAGCAAGCCACTGCCCAGGGCCAAAAGCTAACAAGCACTGCAATGGAATTCAAGCCCATTTCTTCCTGACTTAAGTTTGTTCTCTTTCTTCTACTCTATTTCACCTCCTTATAGCCAGAGGCAGACCTTCCTTCTTTTGGTCAAATTTTGTATTGCCAGAAGTGTCCAAGAGTGGGAAGTACTGACTCAGTTGGTAGAGAGCTCCTCACACAAGGAGGTGCCCAAATACAGGCCCCTGGCTACTGTTGTGGGAGAGGGGAATCCAAGAAAGAGAAAGTGGTTCCCATCACTGGCTGCACATTATCATCAGCTACATCGTTTGTTACAGGAGAGATTTCCAGCCCCCCCCCCCCCGCCCCGATTCCTGGGTCACAGGTACAGCTTGAGAACAGTAAATTTTAAAAAGAAACTTCAGGGATTCTAAGGCAGCCTTTGAGAAGCACTGGGGTTTCTTCAACTCTGAGGATCTATGACTAGGGAGACTCTGGTGTAAGAGAGGGCCGGCTACGTGGTATCACTGCAGGTGTCACTTAACAGTGACAACAATACTAGCTAACTGCCGAGTGGTTACTCTGGGCCGGACCAGTGCAGCACCTCACTAAATCCTCACAACAACCCATGAGGCAGGCTCACTGTCATTCCCATTTCACAGATTAGGAATCAGGCAGAAGAAGATTAAGTTCCCTGCCCCAGGTCACACCACAAGGAGTTAGAGGAATCTGAGCTATAAGCCCAAGCAGACTGGCTCTCAATCTTCACTTCTAGCCACATAGGAGGTGAAGGCACCAAATGAAACCCGACCCGCACCAGATTCTGAATAAAACCCACCAGCAAGGATTGGGTGGGTAAGGCAGCAGCTCATGGACCCAGCAGTCCTGCATTTGCATGCAGATAACCAGATAACGGAGAAGAACAACTGGGCAGCGAGACAGACCATGTGATCGGGGGTTCCAGCATAGGCAAATAAAGCCTCAAAACCTCTGGATGTAAAAATCTGTTGGGGTTGCTGGCAGCGGGAGAAACTCTGAGCCTCACAGGAGAGTGTACTAGAGAAATCCACAAGGTCCTGGAAATACACATGCTCACCCACCTGAGAATCAGCACCAGAAGGGTACAAGTTGCTTGTGGGTAGTGGGGAAAGTGACTGAAAGTAGGGCTAGAGCTGAGCAAGCAGCATTGTTCCCTCTCTGACCTCTCCCCCACATGTAGTGTGACAACACAGTGACCTAGGTTGCCCCAGTGAATACCTAAGGCCCCACCCCTCACAACATAACAGGTGTGCCAAAACTAAAAATATGGCTCAAATGAAAGAACAGGTCAAAGCTCCCAAAATAGATCTAAGCAATGAAGAAATAGCCAGACTATTGGATGCAGAGTTCAAAATATTGGTAATCAAGATGCTCACAGAAATGGTTGAGTATGGTTGCAAAATGGAGGAAAAAGTGAAAGCTATGAAAACTAAAATAAAGGAAAATGTACAGGGAACCAACAGTGAAAGAAAGGGAACCCGGACTCAAATCAATGATTTGGACCAGAAGAAAAAAAATAAACATTTAACCAGAACAGAATGAAGAAACAGGAATTCAGAAAAATGAGGAGAGGCTTAGGAACCTCCAGGACAGCTTCAAACATTCCAACATTAGAATCATAGGGGTGCTAGAAGGAGAAGAGGAAAAGTAAAAAATTAAAAACTTGTTTGAAAAAATAATGAAGGAGAACTTCCCCAATCTGGCAAAGGAAATAGATTTCCAGGAAGCCCAGGAAGCTCAGAGAGTCCCAAAGAAATTGGATCCAAGGAAGCACAGACCAAGGCACATCATAATTATATTATCTAATATGAAAGATAAAAAGAGAATCTTAAAAGCAGCAAGAGAAAAGGAGACAATTACCTACAAAGGAGTTCCCCTAAGACTATCAACTGATTTCTCAAAAGAGACCTTACAGGCAAGAAGGGGCTAGAAAGAAGTATTCCACCTCATGAAAGGCAAGGACCTACATCCAGGATTACTCTATGCAGCAAAGCTACTATTTAGAATGGAAGGGAAGATAAAGTGCTTCCCAGATAAAGTCGAATTAAAGGAGTTCATTATTACCAAGGTCTTATTATATGAAATGTTAAATCTTATAAAAGAGAAAGAAGATAATTAAAAATATGAACAGTAGCCCTGGCTGGTATAGCTCAGTGGATTGAGTGTGGGCCTGGGAACCAAAGGGTCGCTGGTTCGATTCCCAGTCGGGGTGCATGCCTGGGTTGTAGGCCAGGTCCCCAGTTGGGGGTGCATGAGAGGCAACCACACCTTGATGTTACTCCCTCTCTTTCTCCCTCCCTTTCCCTCTCTCTAAAAATAAATAAATGAAGTCTTTAAGAAATATATTAACAGTAAAATGACAACAAACTCAAAACCATCAACAACTGAACCTAAAAAATAAAAACAAACTAAGCAAACAACTAGAACAGGAACACAATCACAAAAATGGAGACCACATGGAGGGTTATCAGCAGGGTCAGGGAAGAGGAGAATGGGGGAAAAGGTACAGAGAATAAGTAGCATAAATGGAAGGTACAAAATAGACACGGGTAAGTTAAGAATACTATAGAAAATGGAGAAGCCAAAGAACTTACATGTATGATCCATGGATATGAACTAAAGGGGGGGAATGTGGGTGGGAGGTGGGGTGCAGGGCAGAGGAGAATAAATGGGAGACAAAAATGGGACAACTGTAATAGCATAATCAATAAAATATATTAAAAATAAAAGACACTAAAACCCAGCAACAGTGAACCCCCCAAATAACAAAAAGTGTTCAGTACAGGAAGCACCAAGAAAGTGTGACAGGCAGACCTTGAAATGACTCTAAGAACTGAAACGTAAAGCTCTCAGGTAGAAAGTCTAGACATCTCTTTGGCCCAAATGCAATATATTCAGTTTTTTAAATTTAAACGTTTCAGTATGGCACAAAGTTCACCCACGTAATTCCTACTGCTATTTCCTCATTTAAAAACAAAACTAAACTTGCTCCTTAAAAATGGAATAGTCAAACAAAATGGCATTAAGTATATTGACACAACAGTTAAAACATTAACCACAGTGAAACTCCTGATAGGCTAATTCAACAGAACCCACCCATGCCTTTCTGGGAAAAGCTAGGTCACCCCCTCTCCCTTGCAAGGTGAGTCCTAATCTTTACTCACCTCGTGGTGTAGAGGCAGCCACCAGAAGTGCAACTTGAGCCCAGAGCCTTTCTCAACCAAATATGTTCTTATTTTTCCCCTCTGTGGGCAGATCTCAAAGTCTTCGGAGGACCCAGCACAGGAAAGGAGATGGGCTCTCTATACCACGAGGGCTGAAGCCCCTGGGGGCTTCCCATGCCAAGCTAACCCTCACATTAAAGTCAACTTGGGGGCAAGCAGATGGAGGGGCAAAGGTGATCCGTTCTCTGACAGCCACGCCCCTGTACTCAGTACTGCAAATCACCCTTATTCTTGCTGCCAGCCCAGGGCTTTTAAGTTCTTCTGGCTATTTAATTGTCCTCTCTCTCAAATTTGCTAACTCCCTGTGAAACGGCTTAAAACAGAAGAGTTGCAACAGCTGCAATGGGGTGAGCAAGTCTGAGACAGCTGGGGTTTTCACGCTGTCTAAGGAAGCTCAGATTAACCTGGGAGTGGGAAGAGGCAGAACCAATGTCACTCTGGAGACCCAGAAATCACCTGAAAAATACCAGTTCACAGCATCTCACCAGGCAAACAAACTGTGTGAACTTCGGAGGTAATGGGGGTGGACTCGTTGGGATTACCCTCTCTAGGTTTCAGGCTTCTCAGCTGACAAACAAGAGGCTTGGCTGAGACAGGTCTGCCCCAAACTCCTCACGCAGGTGCTGAGGTGCTGCTGAGCTGGTGTATGTGGGGGGAACAGAGATCTCTTATTTCACCTACCTCTCCATGTCAATATTTGAGCTCTAAGTAGGATTTCACTTGACAAAATGAAAGTCTGAGAACTCCTGGCCTGAGTGATTTCTAAGGTTTCTTCTAGACCTAATGTTCTATGGTTTTGGTACTATTTCTCACGGAAACAGACAGCTGTCATCTCTTGGTGTTGCCTTCCAGTCTGTGCCCTTCTGAGGACTGCTAAAGGGTTAACCACTCTTCTTTGAGGTCCTGGGGCCACAAGTCTGTCTCTGCAGAGTGACTGAGAAGCAGCCTCCATTTTCTGCACAATGAGATCAGGTTGGACTCTCAGTGGCCCTGGCATCCTGCCATGTGTCTGGGCAAACCAAGCAAGCTGCAGACAGCAGGGGTCTGAGTGGAATGACTACTTTGGGCATCAAACCCCAGGCCGGGCCCTCATGGTACTGCCTAATACATGTATTTGTGATGGAACCAAAGATGTTTTCCTTTCAGGTATTGCCCCGAGTATGTGTGGAGGTAACAGGAAATTGAGGAGAGGTGGGCATAACCAGAGAGCAGTGGGTGTTTTCTAATGCAGTATTTTGAGATCAGAGAGCCCTGGGTTCATAGCTCTGGCTCCCTCGCATTCGAGTTACGTGTCCTCGAGCACATCATTTCATCTTCTGAGCCTCTGCTTTTTCATAGGTGACCCGGGCGATGAGGTAACACTGTGCATAGATGGCTTGGCACCGTGTCTGGCACTATAAATATTATTATTTGTCACTGCTGCTATACTTCATAGTGGGTCAACACCTGTACTGCCTTAAAATGATGAGTAATAAATGGAGCCAAAAAGTTAAGGGGCTGAAAGTGACCCAGCCACATGGATACCCACTGCCTCAGATATCAAATCAATTCTCTCTCTGTAAGGGTTTCTCTGCCTGAGGTCCCAGGCTCCCCAAAACACACTGAGCAGATTCAAATGTTCCCAGTCATTCCCATGCCCTGACTCACTCTTTGCACCCAGAAGCCAGAAGGTATGTGCATTGTTCAGAAGATCAAGGCAACTCTTTCTCTCATGCCTTGGGGCAGAAAAAACACCTAATAAATCAAGGCACATTATGCGTTCCTTCACGCTAACTCATGCAAATGCCTCCTCAGCTCCCACCTGGCCTGAGGAAAGACAAGACCAAGTATTTATTCCCAGGAGGATGCCCTTCCAGGACACAATAAAAACCCGACAAATGGGAACCTGTAGTGATTCATAGCTGGTTCTGCGGTGTGCCATGAGAGACAGCAGGACAGTCAGGGGTCAGTCCCAGTGTTACTCACTATAGAGCAGATCTGGCAGACGCGGGGTGCTTCCTGAAGTTCCCCCAGAGCTGTGAAATCAGCCCCCCGAAACCGCTGCAGTCCTATTCAAAGCCCTACAACCCCATCATGAACTTGCAGGACTTGGTGCTATGGGGTCTTTATGTGTTAAACACATGAACAATGAAAACCTCATTAAGCAAGAAGGCACTGAGAGACAATACACTGAATAATAAGATAATAAGAGATAGCAGCTGAACAGACGGAAGAGATGTGGATGAGAAGAAAATGTTCATCAATATACGCCTACTATGTGCCAGGTACTACTCAGGTACCTTACAGGAAAGGCGATAAGATGAAGTATTAAGAGCGGGGATCTGGGATGCAGCCTGCCCCAGTTCACATCCTGGTACACGGCCACCTGACGAGTTTTGTAACCTCTTTGTGCTGCCTTCGAGGTAATAACAGAACCTCACCTACAGGACTTGAGGAGGATAAAACAAATTTATATATGTTGGCTCTCTCACAATAGAGCCTGGTACATAGGAAATGCTACAGAAGAACTTCATATTACTCATAAGGTTTCCCATTTAATCTCTCCACATCATTTTTACCTTTATGAGGTAGGTGAGGTCCAAGTTTTATAGTTGGAGAAACTGGGACACAATAATATGTCTAGGGGTGCATGGGTAGTAAGGGGAGGTTTGGGGATTCAAACTCAGGCTCAAATGATTCCAAAACAAATGACATGGATTTGGGAAGGTTACCTGAGAGAGGACCAGACAACCTGCCAAAGGGGTCGAACCAAGGGGCTGAGGGTGGCTCCAGAGTCAAGTCTAGAAGGACATGGATGTGGCTGTGGAAGGGGACTTACCTGAGGAAGCAGAGTGGTTTTCTTTCAGATGAGGACAGAGCAACTTTATAAAACTTACTGGCTGGCACCTTTATGAATCCACACAGTTCCTGCTCCCGAGTTAGATGCCTGCTTCCTTCACTTGTTACACTGCAGTCCACCCAAGGCACAGTGGGCATCTCATCGCGGCTATGATTACCCTTACTTACTACTCTGTGTTGGTGTGAGTGAGGTTCACTTTGCATGCATTGTCTAGCATTCCCCAAAGTTCACTCCCACATGGCTAGATGTTACTTAAAAAAATTAAGGGTATCGGGGTTAAATAAAATGCTGTTTATTCTAGTCCTTTCAAGAAATTTCCTAGTGTGTGTAAGAATAATAAAAAGGGCTGTGAAAAATTCTATAGAAAATAAGTCTATTTACTTTTAATGCAATGTTTCCTAAACCTACTTGGTCACAGAACCCTTTTCTATGTAAGTAGAAACTTCGGGGAACATTGAAATTCCCTGAATAAATCTGACTTCCTCGTAAGCAAGGGATTATCACTTCCACTTTCCAGATGAGGAAATAGAAAGTCATCCATTAGGTAGAGAGGCCTCCTCCACATGCCCACTCTCGGCCTCCCCAGTAAGAATACAGTGGTATCTCGGTACTCGTCAGCTTCAGAACTCGCCAAACCTGGTAATCATCGCATTTTGATGAGAAAACTGTTTCAGCACTTGGTGCTTGTTTGCTACTTGTCACACGTGCTAGAACTTGAAGAGGTACGCCGCTCCCCCGCAAGAGAAAATGCTTCATCAACCCTCGCTGGTTCGCCACTCATCAGAATGAATTAACAAGTACTGAATTAACAACTACTGTACTCGCATTTCCAAAACACTGTGCTAGAAAAGCCACTATGCCAGAAACTGTCTTTTGCTTTTCATTTTTAAAACTTATAGGTAAAATTAATTCACAGAAGAATTAAGTGACTTGGCCAAAATCACTGAACTAGCTGGCAGGAGTGGAACAGGGAGCGGGCGTAAGTTTACTAACTTAAGAATCTATAAGCACAGAAACAAGCTACTATCCTTCATCATGAATGGTTTGAGTGCCCAGCTGCCAGAGCTAAGAAACGGGCCAGAGAGCTGATCTCTGATGATGCTGAGGGTTGGTTCCAATCATCATGACAACTAGCTGGCACACACTTCATTGGGCTAATGAAAATAAATCTGGTCATTTGCCAAGTAGACTCAGTCTCATTAACACAATTGTTCTGTGGTGGCTCATATTCTTCCACAGGAAACAATAGTGGAGGTGGATGTGCGTTAGGATGGGAACACACCCACAGCAACGCTCTCTCCATCAACACCTCCCTCCAGCATTTTCCTGGCACCATGAGCAGAAAAGAAGCATCCCTGGACAGAGCATCCCTGAGGCCAGCCAAGTTCCCCTAGCAGCTTCCCACAACCCACCCTGGCTATTCTAAAGACTAAATAGACCAGTCTTTCTGGCCATATTGCACCAGCCTGCACCTGGGGAGGGGAGCTTGGGTGAGAGAAAGAATGTGAGCTTGGTCTTTGGCCAGCAGCCTCCCATCCTCCAGCTAACCCTGCCAGGAACTCAGATCATGTCTCACAAGATCCATAGGTTGGCCAGGCCGTCCCTGTCCGGGGAGGTGGGGTGAGTGTCTGGACACCACCAACAGGCAGAGCTAGGCATCTTGCCCTAGCAATTAGCATCAAGCACAAAGTGTTTATTGTGCATAGTCCTGACCCAGGACAGGAAGCAGGAGAGCAAGAGGAAGAAAGGGAGAAAAAGGAGAGTGCAGAATATGTTCCCCTGAAGGTGTTTTCTAGCAAAGTACTTACCTGAGTTCATAAAATGTATGTTTTAAGGCAAAACAGGGCATACAAAAGAATAGATTATTGTCCCCAATTCAGATCAACTCAGTTAGAAAATATATTCAGCACTTCCACAGTGTCAGGTCCTGTGCTGGGCACTGTAAGACAGTGTCAGCCTGGTAAAGGTGGGACTGAGGAAAGGCTTAGAAACTGTGTTCTGCAGACATTACACATGTGCCGAAGGGGCCGCAAGCTGTGGGGCATGTGGGTGTGAGAGGCTGAGCGCGGGGTGCTCTCCTGCCCTCTCTCTAACGCTCTCCTCACCAGCTTAAGAAGGTCTGCTTTGATCTCTTCTCTGTTTCCATGCAGTGAGAACAATTGGGAGGCTCAATGTCTTGATGTTTAGAAATCCCTTGGGAATATTTGAAGGCAGTTTCTGAAGGACTGACTGGTCAAGGAACATGACTCTTATTAAGCATGCAAAGACAGAGGCCAGTATTCACTGTCCTAATGGGTTCTGGCAGAGAATACACACTTAACTTACAGTTAATTGTTTGCTGACAGCTCTTGAGCACACCCGAGTGCTGGCCCGGCCTGGCGCAGCCCCAGGCATCTACGTGCTCCATTTGACAGCTTGCTGTGGCAGCTGCCGGGACAGGCCCTGGAGCGGCACCTTGAGGTTTGGAGACTTCTGGTGCCAACTGTTATGGGGATGGGTGCCTCTGGGCCTTGTGCATGGGAATGAAGAAGGTTCTCAGAGGCTTTCCCCAGAGACATTCCATGGTGGTTTTAACCTCGCAAGCTCTGGACACCTGGAACGCAGTATAGACCTGCGCAGCCCAAACTACCGCTGCCTTTCTTTTGGCGTGTGGTGTTCACGGGTGGGAGGTGGCACGGAGAAGACACTGGGTGCCCAAGAATGAGTGAGAAGTTCAAGTCCTGGCCCCACTGCTGCCACACTTGTGACCTGGAACAAGCGACCCCTCTCTTTAAGCTTGTATTTTCTCATCTATAAATCAGAGGGCAGTGATTTATAGAAGGGGTGAAGGGGTTAAATTATGAATGCAGTTGATGAGCCTCTTAGGTAAGTACCTGATATCTCTCAGCCATTTTTAGCATTATCATTAGCATGGACACATCTGAGAGGAAGGACTGGACAAAGCCCATGGAAATGTCCCACACAGCAACAACCATTTGATGGTCTGGATCTGGAAGGAAGGCTCATCAGAATGAACATCTAAAGCAGACTGGAGGAACTGCTGTGTTGAGGACAGTTTTCTATAGTCTCAAGAACATCTTGAAAAAAAATTTATTACAGATGCTAGAATGCATAAATGCAAAAAACTTCTCTCCTTAGAGAAATCAGATGGAAGCTCTTTAAAATAAATTTCAAAATCTGTAAATATAAAACAGGGTCAGGTGTAGCCCCCTAGCAGTTGCCATCACATTCCTGATGTCCCTTAAGGACCTGATGGACAGAGTTTCACTCACGTTTTATTAGCTACAGGAGTTTCATTTCTAAACAAATTTTGAAGAAAAATGTCATGAGCTTATCTTTCCTGGTTCTGAGGCATCACCGAATCAGCTCATGACTCAGGTTCTATCTGTCATCCAAACACATTCTCCTCTGCAATCCACTTGCTCCTGGAGGGGTTCTGAGAAAGAGTGTGAGCATTCATCCTAGTAAATCACATGAACTCAGCATACCTGTGATATCACAGCTGCCTGCAGTTGCCACAGTCATGAAAATGTTTCTGTTGGCTTCTCCATGCCACCTGGAAGAGGCAGCAAAATGTGGCAGAGTTGCTTCTGGGCACCAAAAATAAAGTTACATGCCTATAAAAGTGAATCCCTGTGACTTAACAAAATCTGTGACCTCAATGATGTGTTAACAACAACAGAAAGTTAGATGCCTCTCCTCAACAGAAGGAAAGGAGAGAAGTGGATGAATAAATGAATACTTGCATAAAATATTTCTCATCTGTGGGAATCACAATTTCTAAAGTACTTTGGAGTGTGGAAATTGTCTACCGAAGAGATTTTGTATATTTGTCAGTGTGATTAAGGATTAAAGGTTGCGCATCTTAGCAGGCAGATCATTTCACACACCCCCTGCTCCCATTCTCTCCCATCGGATGCCCTCCTCCCTTGGAAACACAGTAAAGTTATGAGAATGGACTGTGGTGGTTGTGGAGGGTACAGATTGCCTAGGTTTGAACCCAGCTGTTATTTAACTACCTGTTAAAGGTGGTTAAATTTACCCAAGCTCTTGGGTAAATCTGTACAGTTCAGTTCCTCATCTGTAAAATGGGGTTGATGCTAATACTAGCAATGCCATAGTGTGACTGTAACAGTTTTGAAATACTTAGATTTGTGTATGGCACATTTCTATATAAATGTTAGCGGCTGCCATTATTATTATTGTTGTTGTTGTTGTTATAAATCCTGATTGTCATGAGATTCTCCCATTGTTCCTCCTGCAGATGGAACTGCCCCAAAGTTCCCTGAAATAAAACATTAACAATGTAACCATGAAGGAACTTCATTTCTTCAATACAACCCTGTCTCCTTTCTTGTCTTTTGACTCGCACTGGCTTCTTACCCTGTGCCCTGACTCAACTGCCTTCTTCTCCCTACACAGTCACACCCTTATCACTAAGCCCTCAGGACAACGAGGCCCTGGTCAGCACTAAACAATCTTAGAATTTCAGGGGAAAAGGGGAAGGGTTTACAGGAACAAATATAAAGGACACGGGGACAAAATGGGGTGGGGGGGGCGTAAAAATGGAAGGGAAGTGGGGAGGGCTGGAGGGTGGGCTGGGACAGGAGTAAAAGGCAAAAAACTGTACTTGAACAACCATTAAAATAAAATATAAATAAAAATCTTAGAAACCAAGCCACCAGCCTGTGGATCACAGAGACAGTTTCAAACAAACTGAAGGTAACATCTAGGCCTTAGTTGTGTGTCAGCTCCAGACCCAGAAAAGTGGCAAAAAAAGACAAAGTGATGCCATGTTTGCCTCAGGACCAGATACAATGATCAACCACCCACTACCCTAGTGACGACCAATCAGCAGAGACCCTGACCCTGACCATTACCCTAACTCATTCAGTACCCTATATAACCCATCCTCTAGAAACCATTAGGGGAACAGGTCTTTGAGCATAAGGTCTTTGACCATGTGACTCTGGGATGGGCCATGTTCTAAAAATAAACCCTTACTTTCTTTGCCACGATATTGTGTCTTATTGGACTTTGATGCAGCAGACAAATGAACCTCTTTAATCTGGTAACAATAAGAACATTTTACAGGCTGAAATGTCCTCTCCAGAAGATCATTATAACATCTCAACCACTGGCCTGTATTAACATTTCAGACTGCTTGAAAGTCACCTTGAAAGACAGGAAGTTCTGAGAGGCTGGGATTAAAATCAGGTACATTAAATGGGGAATACAGTTTGGTTATGGCAAAGGGTACCATAAGGGGTTTAATGTGTGGGGTATTGCTTCTCAGCTGGAAGTCATTTTGCTCCCTGGGGAACATTTGGCAACGTCTGGAGACATTTTTGGTTGTCACAAATAGGGGGAGGAGGTGCTCCTGGCATCTGGTAGGTAGACGCCAGAGATACTGCTGAACATTTACACTCATCAAGGGCTAAGGACAGGCCCCTTCTCCACCTGCCTCCAGCCAAGAATTATCCAATCCAAATGTCAATAGTGCCAAAGTTTAGAAACCCTGTGTGAGAGCAGACATTGGGCTAAAGTACCCTGGCCCCACAGGAGCTTCCACTTTAGACTGGATTTAGTGTTAACCTCCAACTACCCAGGAGTTAAGCTAGTTTCCAAAGGTGCCCGGCCTACTTAAAATCATTTACACTAAGTACTACTCCTGTGGTGCAGTAGTGATTTATTACCAAGCATTCCTGGTTCTCAGAGAGCGAAGACCGAGATGCTGGTTTAGTCCCTTAGAGTTTCCGTTTCAGCTCTGACCAGGAAGCTATTGCTTTAAATATTTTTAATTCATGCATTGAAGCATCTGTACATATGAGGTTCTGAGCCTTTGAAATTGGTTCTTTAAGTTTAATGTGTCTAGCTGGAAAGTTGCCAGTTCAGGGCACAAGCCTGGGTTGTAGGTTCAGTCTAACCCCCGTGGGGTGGGGGTTTGCAAGAGGCAACCGATCAATGTTTCTTACTCACATGGATATTTCTCTCCCATTTTTTCTCCCTCCCCTGCCTTCTCTTTAAAAATAAGTAAGTAAAATCTTTAAATTCAATGTGTCTGAAACATGTTCAATCAATTACTGTTCTCTCCTTCTCAGGCATGCTCCTCACCCCAACCTTTCCCATCTCAGTAAATGCCTTGACCTGTTTCTCAAGCCAGAAGCCCAGGCAATAGCCTCCACTTCTCTCTCTCTCACCAGTCACATATGAGGCTCAGGCAGATCCTGTTGCCTCCAGCTTCTTAAATACATCCTGAATGCATCCTCTCACTACCGCCACTACTCTTGCCTGACCATCACAAATAACATCCATAATGGGCTTTTTTTCTTGACAGTTTCTAGTTAATTTTGTACACAATGCTCTGAGTCATCATTACAAAAGTAATAATTAAAGGCTATGACACTTGACATCCTTTAATGGTTTCCCACTAATGCTTCAAATTAAATTCAAACCCCTTACCGTGGCCTTAAAAAGCCTTCTATTAGGGGTTATCAAAGAGTGGTCCTCAGACCAGCAGAATCAGTGTTACCTGGCCCTTGTATCGAAATGAAAATTCCCAGACCCCATCCACCCCACACCTACTGAATCAGAAACTCCTAGAGCAGGGGCCTGGGTTTGAAGGAGCTCTCCTGTCGTGATGCATGCTGAAGTTTGAGAACCACTGGTCTATGTGAGCTGGCTCCTGTCTACCTCACCTTCCTCATCTTGCTCTGCTTTCCTCCTTTCAGATGACAGTCCAGCCAAAAGGGCTTCTTTCCAATTCCTTGCACATGCTGAGGTCTTTTCTACTTCAAGTCACTGCATAGACTGCCATTGCCACCTGTAACATATTTCCCATCTCTGTTCTCATACCCAGGTCTTAGTCTGACACACCTTCTCCTGCCACTCTCAGGTAAATTTCTGTCTCTGTCCTTAATTCCCTCCAGGTCCAGTCTGATGGTTGTATTCATAGCACTCCGCATCACTGGTTGCTTTCTATTTTTATTTTCAGGATTACTTGTTATTATTGGGCTCCTCCACTAGTCTGTAATATCCACAGGGTCAGGGCCATGTCTGTTTTGTTTGTTAACGAATGTACAATACTACAGTGCATGATACATAGATAATCAATACATTAAGTGTGTGAATGTGTTAATACCCTTGAGGTGCTTCTAATAGAGTACATGAAGAGAAAATATGTGGCATACTGCACCCACTTCACCATTTGAATGAGGCAGACATAACTCCTCTCTAGTATTTCCCCCTTATAACTAGATTTGCCTTTGGAATTTTTCATGATAATTCACTCTAAGCATTCACACACACACATACATACACACACACAGTTGTTATTTGCAATGGAAGTGAAGAGGAAAGTACATCAATTTGCTAAACAAAGTTTAATAATAATGTAATTGTATTTAATATTCATATTAAATAATTGTATTTAATAAATAATAATGTGATCACATTTAATATCTATATTAAATAATTGTATTTAATAATAATTATTTACGTGCCAATAATATGCCAACATTTCATAAGCATTATCATATTTAACAGTCATATGATCCCTATATGGAAGATATAATTATTGTTCCACTTAGAGATTAAAAAACTGAACTGTAAAATAATGTCATCTGCCCAAGTTCCCACAGTAAGTAGCAAAGAGAGGACCTCAAGTCAGGACGGCCTGACTACAGCGCATGGACTCATTGCTGAGTCCTTCCACTATAGTCAGAATGGTACTTGATATAGGTCATCAGTGAGAGACCAGCAGGGGAGCGCCTCCCCCAGCTGCAGGCTCAGAGGCAATCCTGATGGAGTTCTGAGGCATGAGTGAATCAAAGGCATGGAGGACAAAAAGTGGGGACGCAGAGGCATAAACTCTTTACTCACACTTACTCCTTTATTAAAAGAGGTCTTAGTTGGGAAGAGGAGAACTTTGGTAAAATGTGCTCAACTCACAGGCTGTTTGGCTTAGCACATTCTATTCAGAGGTGATACTTTTCACCTCAGGAAAGTCTTCAGTGATAATCTTTCTTTCTGCATAGGGCAGCTATCTGATCTCTGCAAAGGTCACGTGTAAAATGAATGCAGGGGTTTGGGCAGTTCTTCGAAGGTCTCCTGGGAAGCAGGCCGGGCTTTTCAAGTTGTACTTCTGTCCCCGCTGATCTGATTCATCTCTCCTGAGCCAATAATCCTCTCAGGCAATGAACTATGTTATTGTTGGAAGCATGCTGTTCATGTGAAAAATGTGATGGCAGAAAATGTTTGGAAACCATAAATTATTAAAGCATTTTAATAAAAGTAAGTGTTTACACAAAATATCCTCTCTGAATATAATCCAAAACAAAGAAAGAACTGTCAGCTGATTTGCACTAGAGGGAAATCTGCGTAGGGGTCAAATTTATAGCACAGCCTTTACCTCCATGGCAACTGACGATGTCACACAGGCCCAAGACTTTCCCGATGGGCCCAGGACTCAGCTTGGAGGTATCATATGTTTAGATAAACAAAAGTGACTTGAATTTGGGAATTTTTAAAAGATTAATTTTATTTAAGTTGATTTTGGAAGGAAGTCATGAAAGCAAATGATAGTTCTTTCCAATATTTAACCAGAAATAGATGGAGAAATCTCATACAATTCACAAACCGAGCTTGACATGATGCCATGACTCTACAGTAAGAACAAAGAACTCTCCATGTGGAGCAGAGATCATTTCATATGAGATCCAATCCCTTCGTGTGAGAGTTCCCAAAATGCTGCTCCCAGATGAGCAGCATCAGCATCCTCACAAAGGGGTCCCGAAAACCCAAATTTGGGTCCCACCCAGAATTACTGAATCAATCTCTAAGGGCAGACTCCAGAATGTGAAATTTTACTGTTCCCCAGAGAATTCTTAATTAGAACCATTTTTGGTAGAACCTGAACAAACTATAAGAAACTCCTTTATCACATCTGGGAGCAGGTAATTCTTGAACATCATTACATCTTACAAGAAGTATAGGCTGCAATCACGTACTCAGCCCACAGGCTCTGAGGAATGTCACGGAGTGCAAACAGGGGCACTGAAGACATTTGCATGTGTTCTTGGGAGCAGAATAGTGTAGTGCTGGACTTCTGGGTTTTAAAATCCAGCAAAATTTTAAATATTGGTCAAATAAATAAACATAAGTTGTCTCCCTTATTTTGCCCATTGGGGCAATTAAAAATGCCTTATCAGTCTCATTATCATTTAATAAAAGAAAGGGCATTTTAAATACCAGAAAACAAATAAGCAGGAAAAAATAATCTCACAATAAAGGAGAGCCCTTTACATGGAATAAATTTAGAGATAAGCATGAGGCATTTGCTCCAATGTCCTCGTTTTCCTCCCTCTGTCGCAGAGCACACTGGCTGCAGAGCTGACAGGTGGGGAGCTGTCAGGTGGTAGCGAGACCAGGGTTCACAGAAACTAAAGTCAGTTCTCAGCTCTGCCCCTTGTGGGTTTGGGCACCACTAACATGATGGATTCATCCTAATTCGCTTGCCTATAAAATAAAGATAATTGTCATTGTGACCATGAATGATCTAACATGAACTGATTAGAGGTGGTCACCACATAGAAGGGACTCAAAAGATGTCTTCCTCCCCTGGTTTTCTCCTCTCATGGTTTTGCAATCTACTAAGAATCTTGTTGGATGTGAGATAAAGACTTGAGATTAAAAGGAGGGGAAAGGGCCACTTAACTAACTGTTCCCAGATATTTTTTAAGCTTTTCTTGCTTTAGGTCCAAGTGGAGTTTCACATTAGACAACTTGTTACCAACTATCTTAAATATGTTCTCTGTCTAGTTTGTCACAAAACACAAGGGGTACAAGTAAATCCCTGCCACATGGGTTTAAAATACATTTTTAAAATTTTTCTGTTATTCCTGTTTATGAGAAAATTATTTCCCCAAAGTAGGAATAGTCCCAGTGATTATTTGTAAATGGTGCAGGTGTGTGTGTGTGTGTGTGTGTGTGTGTGCACATGTGTGTGTGAGACACACAGAGAGAGAGGGGGAGAGACAGAGAGAGGAAGAGAGAGAGGAAGAGAGATCGAATAGTGAAGGAGGAGGAGGAGGGCTGCCCGTATTCTCTGTGAATGGTGCCGCACTATCAATCATGCCCCCAGGAGTTGTGTAAAATGATGAACCTGGACAGAGGGAGGCTCACAGGCAACTATTGTTCCACAAACAAATTCTTTCTTACACAGAAGGTAATAAAATAAGTTAACAGCTAACACTTTTTTGAGTGCTTATATGTCAGCATTATGCTAAGTGTGTTACATGCATCATCACCTTTTATCCCTCAAAACCACCCTGAGATTATTATCCCCACTTTCTATATCAGGAGACCATGTCTTGAGTGGTCACTTGCCCAACATCACCCAGCTGGTCAATGGCAGAGGCAGAATTGAGTCTAGGTTCAAGAAAATCCAGAACCTAAACTCCAGACCACTTTGCTAAACTACCCTGCTAAGTAGGAAAAAAATATAGAGAACAGAGATCTTGTAGCATCTATAAACTGGGAGGAGGGTTGCTTTCTCTTCTTTCCATCTTCTTGAAAGGCAGTTGGCCAGCTTTAGTTTATGTTTACCTCTGTGAAGGTAGAAAAAAAGAGCTTTAAAAAAAATTCCACCCACTAATCCCTAGAGCAGCAATGTCTCTGTCTTCCTGAGGTAGGAGGCCTTCTATTTGAGGCTGTCTCAGAATAAGCTGGTCATTTTATTCCCTAAAGGGATGACCTCCCTTTCTTCCAGAAGTAATCACTCATGCCCCACTGAACTGGACAGAAAGCGGTGGCCAAGTATCCTGTCATCAAGCCTCCTTCAAGGCAATACTGGGAGTGGTTCCTTTGGAAATAGCTCTAATCTGTCATGTTAGGCAGCTTTGCTAAGACTCAGTTTATTAGCTACCACCAAGAGCTAATAAAACATGTCAGGAAGTCTCTGTAAGCTGTAAAAACATTTCCAAAGGTCACTGCCGACACTCCGGACTTCAATGACTTTTTAAAGGAAAAGAAAACATAGGCAGAGGCTCAGAGTTCCAAAAGCAGTGGCCCCAAATGGGCTGTAAAGGCTGACAACTCCATACGGCACCAGCCACGGAAAAAACTCTGCTCAGAGGGTGTTTTGAAGAAAAGGTCCAATGCCACAGAAGGGCAGTGGGGATTGTGGCAAGGAAGGAAAGCAGGATGTGCCAGGCTTGATCTCATATGAGGATACTTTCTTTTTTTAGGTATTTAGATTTGGTGTGGGGCTCTCTAATTGGAATAGAACCATTCCCAAACAATGGTGTAGGTAGAAGAGAAGTGATTAATTTCAGATTAACCATAGAACATCAGGCACTTTTCTTAATACACGCATTTTTTCTATCATAAAAGTAAGCATAATTTTAAATAAGTAATAATAAAATGTATTTTGAAAGGAGGAGAAAAATCACCTTAAAAGCAGGGAACACAGTGTCATATTTCGAGAGTCACGCTTTGACATTTGGGATGTCTCAAGACAAGTGACTGAGAGTCAGTGAATCTACTAAATTGGAAATATTAATAATCATCAAGATTTCCATTCACTTCTGATAGATCCAGGCCCAGAAGAGACAATGTAGGATTAAAATTTTAGACCTGCAATCTGAATTTTGGGGCAGAGGGCAGGGGAGGGTCCGCCAGCGAACATGAAAAGACCATAGATAAATTGGTCTGCCCCAAACAGAGAGGCAAGTTCTGCCCTGCTTTGCAGCGGCTGCCAGCCTGCTGCACTGCACAGATTGTGCATGGTTGTCCTTAGTAATTTACTGCAGTCTCATAAAGGGAGCAAACGTGATTCAATTCCCTAAGCATCACAACACTCAGTGAGTTCAAAAACTGGAGATACCATCAGGTTGAGCTGCTCCTTTCCTCTTTCTCACTGTTTTATTTCTGCTCTTCTATTTCCTGAGACAGGCAACAAAGAACCACAACAGAGCCTTGACCTAAGAGCTAAACTTAGTGGAGCTGGGCCCCCTGCTGTGCTTTGCCTGCTTCTTAACTACAGGCTGCTTCCCCTGCTCCTCTCTGCAGGCATCTGCTTGACAGAGATAACAATAGGACTAGCCCCCAAGGACACTTGGGCATTAAATGAGATATGCTTTTAAAGCTCTCAGCAAGCTTGGCACCTAGTGGGCATTCAATAAACAAAGGAGTGCACAACACTGTCTCTGGACTGGAAGCTCTGAGGGCAAGGGTCAATGTCTTTCCTTTTTCAGACCCCCAGCACAAGGTGCCCCAGCACCCAAGGGAGAGGGGCAGTTTTAAGTGTGCTCGGGAATAAATTAATCTGGCCTGGTTTATTCCACTTTCCTTTCCTGGTACATTTCCCCTATTTTTTTTATCTTCAATATATTAAACCAAATTTTCTCTTGCTTTAAACAGATGTATCATTGACAGCAGGATGGGTCTGTCCAATTCTTTTCCTATATATATATATTTTACTTATTCTAGACATATTTATCTTTTCTGTATTGTTTTTGATATTCAGCATTCACTTCCCCCTTCCTTTTTCATACTTTTCTGCCTTGGGAGAACTCCTTTCTCTCAGTTATTTTACCAGTCTGTTATTCCTGTCACCTTATCCCTACCCACCCCAATTCATATACAATGAGGTTTGTCCAGAAAGTATCCAGTCACACACTATGAAAAATAGAGATATTTATTGAAGAAGATACAAGAAACACTGTACATAGGACAATGAAGCCTCAGTCCCCTTCAAAGTAAGTACCTGGGGATCCCATAAAGTTCTCCCAGCATCTCTTCCGCTGTTCAAAACACTACAAAATCCTTTGTTGGAATCACTATCAGATGTCCTGTTGTATTTTTCTGAATCTCATTGTTGGTGAAATCTCTTCCCTTTAAAAGGTGATTTTAGTTTTGGGAAAAGCCACACGTCATGGGGCACCAGATCTGGCCTGTAGAGGAGCTGAGTCACCTGGGTGATTTGATGTTTCACCAAAAGACTGCACAGGATGTGATGCAGGAGCAGGTGCATTGTTGTGATGAAGCTACCCATCACCTGTTGTCCATAGCTATGGTCGTTTTCATTGTATTGCATCTCTCAACCAATGAAGAACCTTGAAATAGTACTCCTCATTAATTGTTTGGCCTGGAGGTGTGTACTCATGATGGGCAATACCTTCACAGTCAAAAAACACAGCTAACGTGGTCTTGATCTTGCTGCAACTTTTTGTGCCTTCTCTTGGCACGGAGAACCAGGAGACCTCCATTGGGGCGACTGGGCCTTCGTTTCTGGATCATAACTGTAACACCCACAAGTCATCTCTGGTTATGATCTTCTGGAGAAAATCTGGCTTATTGGTAGTGGTTTCAATCAAGTCATTAGCAACTGCAGCATGACGTTCCTCCTGCTCTAGTAGCAGAAGCCATGGAATGAATTTTGCCACAACACATTTCATGCCAAGATCCTGTGTCAAATTCTTGGACACAGTAGTTTTTGGAACCCCAGATCAGCTTCTAGTTCTTTGTTGATTGCAGTCCATACATGTTCAACATTCTTGGGTATTCTGCTTATCGCAGGTGGATCACTTTCAATAGATTCTCAACCATCTTTGAAGCACTTGTGCCACACTTTTATTCACACACCACTCATTGCATTGTCCCCGAATGCCTTCTGAATAACCCAAACAGTTTTGGTGTGTGTGTGTGGGGCGGGGGGGGTGTTCAAGCTTAAGACAAAATCTGATGCAGATTTGTTGCTCTACTTGCTCAGTCACTTTGAATATGATGGCCAGAAAGTACACATGCTCACTCAGAGGTGCCTTCCACCCCCCACTGACTAGTAGAGTGAAGTTGTCATTGTTCATACATGCACATTCCAGTCCACTCTCCTTGGCTGCCAGGTTGCATTGATATCAGGCAAACCATTCTCATTATATTAATAATGGCTGGATTTTTTCTGGACAGACATACCCAGAATCATCATATGTTTGACTCTGAGGTCACCTACTTTCTCATAAATTCTTTTTCCCACATAGGTTAGTCAGAGTCCGTTTCTGTTGCTCGCAAGCATAGGGCCCTAATTAATACCTGTCTTTTTTTCCCCTTTCTAGTCATGTTTCCTTTCAAATTCACAGATGGTTTCACATATGTCTCCTTGACCATCTACCAACAAATTCAATCTCCTTCCTCACTAAACATGGCAGAATTTATTCCACACTGTGAATAAAGATGATCACTTTTTTCTAGTAAGTTCAGTTTTCCTCTTAACAAGCACAGTGGCTCCATGAAATTAAGTTACCTTCAAGGCAACCTGATTTTTGCTGAGCAAATGTTAATGTTAACATCTTAAGTACTCTAAAACTTAACTATTACAATTTAAAATGGTAGTGCATGAGAAGAAATGGTTACCTTCTGCTCTAACTCTGTTCCTTTTATAGCGTGCAAAAAAGAGGAGAGACTTTTAACTACTTGTGCAAGACCAGACCACCAGATAGAGGGCAGATTCTAATACAGTCTCCTGATAGTTGGTGAGGTGCTATCATTATCCTACTGAGCCCACATGTGAGGAAAGATATTTTGAACTAAATCCAAGCACACTTTCTTTGTGAAGTAGAAAAAAAACCCTTTGTCACAGAACAGTAACATCTACAACACAGTCTCATAATAAAGACATCTAAGAATTGTTTGAATTACAGGGAAGTTGGGGAAGAAAGGAATCAAGGAAGGAGAGAGCTATCGCTTCTCAGCCTTTTGGCTAAGATCAAGTGAAGGAAGGAGAGAGCTGTGTGGTAAAAAAAATGCCTGATTGTTTTTCTTCTACAGGGAGGTGCAGTCAATGCATAAAATAATGGGCACTTAGTTCACAATGAATAGTGAACTCTTATGTCCAGCGAGCTGGTTTAAATTTGAGAGTCTCCCTCCTCCCAAAAGGGCATTGGATAATTAACCCTAAGCAATGAACCAATAAAAATGTTTTATTTTAAATTCATCTATAAAATATTTAATTTTCTTTTATTCCCAAAGAACAAGAAATCATAGTCTCTTAAAACTCCCCGAGTGACTAAATGAAGGAAATATGAGGGAGATACAGAGGCTTTAGAAATGCACTGTGTAATACATACATGGTCCCCCCAATTTTTGTTAGATAACTACTGAAATGTTGTGATCCCCAAGTAGTAACACCAAAGGCATGTGGCAATGATACTTATCTTCAAATTTCTCTGATCTAAAAGTCTGCTTTTTTGCAGATATTTTCTAGACACAGGTGTTGTTGGTTGACATAGCAACTAGCATGTTACATTAGTCTTAAAAATGAATTAAACTCAATCTTCACGCTTGACTTGAATGACAAAATTAAATGTTTGTATAAGGCAGTTGCAAATAGCCACATACAACTTTCTGAATTTTTTTTACGGATCTTTTTTACTGGATCTAACTCAAAGAACTTTTAAGTTTAGGGCTTTGGATAGTGTTGAACTGTTCAACACATAAATAGTTGTCAAACAGATTGTCAATGTATTGTCAAATATGTGGCTTCCATGTCACCAAGCTCCCTGCCACACTTCCAAAGCAGGTATCACCAGCTGACTATAACAGTCTTTTTCACTTACAGCAAACAGTCTCAGAACCTTCTCAACACAGAACAACAAACGGCCATAACCCACAGGTAGACACACACACACACACCCCATTTACCATTTCCCTAGCAAACTATCCCGGTACTCATGCCCGCTTACCCAATAGCTAGAATTTCCATAGTTCTGTTATTTAGTAAGTTCATTAATTATAAACGTACTAAATTCATAATGAAGAACCACAGGTATCAGTTACAAATGGTTCTAAAAATGTATAGAATGCCTGGGCTATCAATTTCCCCTGGTTCTCAAGAATGTATAGCTGGGTCCTGAGGATCCTCATACACTTCAGTAATCTAACCTCAATGTTGCCATAACATTTCACTCCACATCTCTATAATTGAAGGAAAAATATCATCAAGCGTGGGGTGGGGTAGGAGTATTTTTTCATCTATCCCAGCTCAAAATTGGATTTCTTTTCCTCTGTTCATGACCTAAGCCCTGATCTCTTTGATTGTATGTCATCTCCAAGTGGAAATAAAACCCTTATGGCAGGCCCAGGATTAGGGACTATGACTCAGGGTCTTACAGAAGTGCCCCCTGAAAAGGGTCAAGATTGATAATGTTAACATTCTTACTTAATTCAAGGGTTTTCCTCTACTGAATCACAACATAATTAGGATTCTAACATACATTAGAAAGCAATAGACAAGTAAATGCATATCAATAGGGTCTCCATTAATTATTATGTAGAGCTTTGCATTACAAGGGAATAAATCGATAATATCTCAGTATTTTGAAGCTTTCACTAATTCTGAGTGATTACCTTCTTTCCTTGCTCTGATGAATATAAGCCTCTGCAGTTTGACTTCATCTTTTTCCTTATTAAAATATACTTTCAAAAAAGTTCATAGAACCCTCAGAAGAATCCAATATTAATAATAGTAATAATAATAATGATAATGATAATAATAGAACCCCTCTCCTAAGAATTGCTTTTATGACTAGATATTTTGTAGTTCCTAATTACAGTAATTCTTTATATGAGAATAAGTGCTTCCAAAATACTTGACAGTTCATGAAATTAACTTGCTCTTCTAGAGCAGCCAAATTGTTTTCCCAGAAAATGCACTCTGGGCCAGAGTTTCTCAGCCTCGGCACCATTCACCTTTGAGGCTGGATAACTGCAGTGAGGGGCTGTCCTGAGCAGTGGAGGGTTGTTAGTAGTATCTACCCACTAGATGCCAGGAGTGACCTCCCAAGTGTGACAAGGAAAAAATGTCTCTAGACATTGCCAAATGTCTCTTGAGGGGCAGAATCATTCTCAGCTGAGAACTCCCATTTAGGCCAATCCTCTATTCCACTAACCTCCCCCTTTTTCTGGTAGATGAATCCAAGACACATTTTATGGCAAACCTCCTCCGTTTTTAAAAGGTCACTCTTCTAGGCCATCTAAGTAGAAGTTAAAGTAATTTTACCTTTAATCACACAGCATGCCTTGGAAGAGCTCACCTGTTATCATCAATCCATTGTTGAGAAGGAGAATCCAATAGCTCACACAGTGAGACAGGCATACAATGCATCTCCTGAAATATATCTCCTCTTCGCCATGCCCCAACTCCCAGTCAGGGCAGAGAAATGATCACCTCATCTATCTCCTTCTCCCCTTGGGGAGGTAAACTGCACTGGAGACTTGCAGAGCTCAGAGTGAGAACTAGCCAAGAGTAACCATCTTCTAGGTAATTTTAGCCAAGTTCTCTATCTCTTAGAGCCTCAATTTTTCAATTCATAAAGACAAAGATGATTTCTACCATAAGAGATCATTGCTCAGAATTGAAGAAAATGTGTATATAAAGCATTTAGCACAGTCTAGCACATAGCAGCTGTGAGCGACAAATGTTAGGCCTATCATTCCCTCTTCATAGGGAATCTAATCTGGGGCCACCACGTGGTCTAATTAGGAAGTCACGATGAAGACTAGCAGAGCTGTGTGGAAAAGCAAGCCGTGTGCGTGCCCCACAGATCTGGAGGAACGGGGATGCTCAACAAGTTGGAGGGGAAGGAAACACTTCGGCAGCAGAAGCATCTCTGTGCAATTCCGCCATGTCTTTCTTCAAATAAAGAATTACATATAATTCATATGAAAAGTGCCTTTTAAAGTCACGTATGATCTTAGTTTATGAAAGGAGACATCTATGCCTATTGTGACAAATCACTCAGAGTGCATAAAATATTTCTTGCTTTCACTTTACCATCCCAATCTTTTGCTACTAGTAGGTTGAACCACATGAAATTGGTGATACTCAACTGTTTTATCTGCAAAATGGCATCTCTTTGGGGGTCAATCTATGTTTTGGAGGGAAAAGAGACTTTCAAATATCTCAAATGTGAGGCTCTCAAGTAAAGATCAAGTAAATCATTCTTATGTGTGGAAAATTCTGAGGACGCCAAGCCCACATAAGATATACTACTATTATTGTGAAAATCAATTCACTCCCATCTTTCTTTCATAAACCCAAGAAGCTAATTTACAGAGCTCCCAGAGGCTTGGCTGAGAAAGGCAAGTCACTGGATTGTTGTTTTGGATTATTTTATATACCAACTATTCCTTGACTGATGTGGTCAGGACACTCTTGCATTAGTAAAAGTTTTGCAAACTGTCTTTCTACCTCTCCAAATCCTTCTGCTAGTCAGAAGGACAGAGTGATAAAAATTCCCAAATCTGTATATTCAGTCTAACTCCTTTCCTAAACCTCTGGCTCCCGTATCTGACAGCCACAGATCTCCACCTTGCCCGTCTACTAGGATCTCAAACTTAAAATGTCCCTAAATGAAATCATATCCCCTGCCCAGCCCTGTTCCTGTTGTACCTGGCTCAGGGCTGCAACTACGGACTCCATTCTAAAGAGGTAATCCTTCAAAGCTGCGGCCCACATATGCAACCNAACTATTCCTTGACTGATGTGGTCAGGACACTCTTGCATTAGTAAAAGTTTTGCAAACTGTCTTTCTACCTCTCCAAATCCTTCTGCTAGTCAGAAGGACAGAGTGATAAAAACTCCCAAATCTGTATATTCAGTCTAACTCCTTTCCTAAACCTCTGGCTCCCGTATCTGACAGCCACAGATCTCCACCTTGCCCGTCTACTAGGATCTCAAACTTAAAATGTCCCTAAATGAAATCATATCCCCTGCCCAGCCCTGTTCCTATTGTACCTGGCTCAGGGCTGCTACTACGGACTCCATTCTAAAGAGGTAATCCTTCAAAGCAGGGCTGTCCAACCTGCGGCCCACATATGGCTATGAGTGCGGCACAACAGATGCAACCGCAGATGGCTATGAGTGCGGCACAACACAAAATCGTAAATGTACTTAAACCGTTATGAGAATTTTTGGTGATTATGTGTTGCAATGTATTTAATGTGTGGCCCAAGACAATTCTTCTTCCAGTGTGGCCCAGAGATGTCAAAAGGTTGGATACCCCTGCTTCAAAGGCTGCTTGAGGTTCTGTTTCTGCTCTCCACACATTGAAGTAATTCTTCCCCAAGCGCATCTCAGACTCAGCTGTTCCTTTGGATCCTGCAGCCTCTACCTTGGATCAGGTTCTGGTTTCTCACCTGGACAATTGCGGCTGCCTCCTCATCTTCTCTCACACTGGTCTCTCCTCACAATTGCTCCCAGGGTCTCCATCCCTCAAAAGTAGCTTTAAAACCTTGACATTGTTTGGGCATCATTCACAACATGTTCCCACGACATGTAACTAAATGAGAATAATACATATAAATGACTTACTTTTTCTCTGGTAGAGAATAATAAATAATACTTATTATAATTATTAGTTGCACTGTTAATTGTGTATGTAGCTCTTCAAAACCTGGCCCCAACCTGACCTTATTCCTGCAACTCACCCCAAACAGCCACTTTTCCAATGGCACTGCCTTCCTCCTGGTTCAACAAACTCAACAGGCCATTTTACAGCTTCCTGCCTTTGCACATTCTGTTCCTTTTCCCTGGTGTGTCTACCTCCTTCCTTCCTTTCCGAACTGCCAGGCAGTGACTCAGCTTTCAAGACTCAGCTCAAAAATTACTTCGTAGGTATTGAAACCTTCTCCAAAATCCTCAGGTGAAATTGGTCACCTCCCTTTTCAAAAGTATATTTTTATCCCTCTGCTACAGTGGTTCCCACATTTTATGGTGATTTATATGTTTGCTGTTCTCTCCGTGTCACACAGTGAGCACCTCAAGGACAGGGGCTGGAGTGCTCACTTGCACCTGCCCCATCTCCGCCCTGGAGCCCGAGTTAGAGAATGTCTGTGTGTGGATGAGAGGGATGGCCAGTGGCCTGAGTGTAATGATGGTTCTTTGAGTGTTACATTAAGTGAGAAAGATAAGTACTTAAAGGGGGTAGTTTTTCTTACGTGCTTTCTATTCCCTCTTTTAGTGTTACCTTGGGAGATAATAACATGAGATATTTAGCTTAACCTTCTGTAAAGAGGGCAGAAACATCTGAGACCCAGCAGTAGGACCTCATCGGGTTCCTCTGTTCCTTTTAGTTATGGTACGAATTGCTTTGACTACTTTGAGAACTTGTGTTTTAGTTTCTCTGTTACAAGGAACAGAAACCTAGTCAACCTATTTAAGCAAATTGGGGGATTTATTGTTTTATAAGATGGCACCCAAGAGTAGCCTGTGAGGCACAGAGACAGAATTGGGCAAAGGAATAGAATGGAGGTGGGGTGGGGGCCGGGTGCTCTTTTTCTCTCACAGGCCATGTGGCTTCACTGCTCTGCCTCATGAGTCATGAATGACCCAGTCCCCTGTGTCATTCTTTTCTTATAAGTCTCCTGTAAGACTGTACTCTCTCTTCATTTGACATGCCCCAAATGTCAGCTTGGCTCCTAAGACTTTTCAGCTCAAGGGTTCTAACAGCTTTCCTCTGGGCCTAAGTACTTTCAAATTAATTTTAAAAGGCTGCCATTAGACTGAGGTGGCTTTTATGCCTTAGCACCCTATGTAAACACATCAAAACCTAAATCTAAAATGCTTCAAAATTAAGAAATCAGAACCTAAGGACAACCAATCACAGCCAACTAGGCTATCCCAAATAAGGTAACTACTCAAGCAATAATCAATCAAATAATTTCCTTTCCTTGCTTTTGCCTCTTCTCTGCAGGTCTTTCCCCTGGCTCCTGTTGGTGCAGTGCTTCTAACCACTGCCAGTTTGGAATCAATGTTTGCTCAAATAAACTCTTATATACCTCAGTTTATCTTTTAACCGTACAAGGGCATGAGAGAGCAGTTTGAGTTGGCACAGCTTTCGTTTTGGGTGGCACACAAGGCACATAGCATAGGCCAGTCTATTGGTGGGTCTGGCTCAGGTCAGGTGTCCACCCTGGAGTGGGATCTCATGTGGGGTTATGAGCAAGGATGAATAATCTGAGAATGGTCATAAGCAGTTTAGCTGCCTCCAAAGGTATGTATCCCCTCACTTCCCCCCCAAAAAACTTGCCCCACACCTTTCTGCTTCATTATTGGCAGATCTGTCAGCCTGCTGCTCTCATAGCACCAANGTTGGTGCAGTGCTTCTAACCACTGCCAGTTTGGAATCAATGTTTGCTCAAATAAACTCTTATATACCTCAGTTTATCTTTTAACCGTACAAGGGCATGAGAGAGCAGTTTGAGTTGGCACAGCTTTCGTTTTGGGTGGCACACAAGGCACATAGCATAGGCCAGTCTATTGGTGGGTCTGGCTCAGGTCAGGTGTCCACCCTGGAGTGGGATCTCATGTGGGGTTATGAGCAAGGATGAATAATCTGAGAATTGTCATAAGCAGTTTAGCTGCCTCCAAAGGTATGTATCCCCTCACTTCCCCCCAAAAAAACTTGCCTCACACCTTTCTGCTTCATTATTGGCAGATCTGTCAGCCTGCTGCTCTCATAGCGCCAAGAGTGCCAGACAGAACACACCTACACACCAAAAGTTAAATCCTCTTCATACAGTAGAGAATTAAAAAGATGAAAGAAACATCAAAGCAAGGAAAGCAAGAGAAAAACATATAGCTGAGCTAGAAGTTAGAAACATATGGTGAATTTAGCAATCTACCTCCTATCTGATAGCAGATGTTTGAAACACAGCAGCCACAAGAATTGTGCAAAACTTCATATCATCCACTATTCCAGGCAGCCATTGTACCCTACTGATTCCTTGGTCCCCTCCAGCCAGGGCTGGTGTGCAAAGGGACGATGTCTCTGTGCCTCAGAGAAGCCAGCACAGACACTGAAATCAGATGGAGTCTTGCTACTCAGCACTTGTGACCAAGAGAAGTTCATCTTCCCTCTTTATGTCAGTTTCTTCATTTATAAAATGGAAATAATACAATCTACTCTGCAGGGTTCTTGTGAACATTAATTATGATATATATATATAGTACATAGGAATGTCTGCCATATAGAAAACAGTCAATAAACAGTTTTACATTGAATCATATGAACTTGACATTTTGGTAGGTCATATTAATGTCATATCCTTCTATCAGAGGCATTATCACTTTTTATTACTTTGTGTATTTGTATGTTTTCACCATTAAATTATGAGCTTCATGAGTGTGTGGACTCTGCATATCTTGCTTCCTACACAGGGTCTGGCCTAGGACTTGGCAGACAGTAGGTGTTTCATACATATTTTTCAAATAAAGTAATGTTGATGATGATGGTAATGGTGATGATTATGGAGATACCTCTTTTGGACTGCTTATATTTAGGGATAATTATACACAAAATAGTCCCTTATTCTACAATCAGTGTCTATTAAAAATGAATGAGTGAACAAGTGGATGAATTTCCTTTTTTAAAAAAAGATTTTATTTATTTATTTTTATAGAGGGGAAAGGAGGGAGAAAATGAGAGAAACATCAATGTGTGGTTGCCTCTTGTGCGCCCCCTACTGGGGGCCTGGCCCACAACCCAGGCATGTGCCCTAGACTGGGAATCAAACTGGAGGCCCTTTGTTTCACAATCTGGCACTCAATCCACTAAACCACATCATCCAGGGCTCAAGTAAATGAATTACAATAGTTACTTCTCTAAAAAGGACAACAGAAGGCCAGTAAACATATGAAATGATGCTCATGATGACTAATCATCAGAGAGATGCAATTTCAAACCACAATGAGATATCACCTCAGACCTGTCAGAATAGCTATCACCAATAAATCAACAAACAAGTGTTGGCAAGGATGTGGAGAAAAAGGAACCCTAGTGCACTGTTGGTAGGATTGCAAATTGGTGTAGCCACTTCTGGATATTTATCTGAAATAATCCAAAACACTAATTTGAAAAGATATATGTACCCCTGTGTTCACTGAAGCATTACTTACAATAGCCAAAATATGGAAGCAACCTAAGTGCCCATCAATAAACTACTAGATAAAGAAGAAGTGGTACATATACAAGTATACAATGGGATATTACTCAGCCATAAAAAAGAATGAAATCTTACCATTTGCAACAACACAGATGCTAAGTGAAAAAAGTCAGACAGAGAAAGACAAATACCATATGATTTCATTTATATGAGGAATCTAAAAGTAACAAAATAAAAAAACAGAAACTAGCTCATAGATACAGAGAATAAATTGATTGTTACCAAATGGAAGGGGGTTTAGGAGGCTGGGTGAAAAAGGTAAAGGGATTNTTGGCAAGGATGTGGAGAAAAAGGAACCCTAGTGCACTGTTGGTAGGATTGCAAATTGGTGTAGCCACTTCTGGATATTTATCTGAAATAATCCAAAACACTAATTTGAAAAGATATATGTACCCCTGTGTTCACTGAAGCATTACTTACAATAGCCAAAATATGGAAGCAACCTAAGTGCCCATCAATAAACTACTAGATAAAGAAGTGGTACATATACAAGTCTACAATGGAATATTACTCAGCCATAAAAAAGAATGAAATCTTACCATTTGCAACAACACAGATGCCAAGTGAAAAAAGTCAGAGAAAAACAAATACCATATGATTTCATTTATATGAGGAATCTAAAAGTAACAAAATAAAAAAAACAGAAACTAGCTCATAGATACAGAGAATAAATTGATTGTTACCAAATGGGAGGGGGTTTAGGAGGCTGGGTGAAAAAGGTAAAGGGATTAGGAACATAAATTGGCAGTTACAAAATTGTCACAGGGATGCAAAATGCAGCACAGGGAATATAGTCAATAACTATGTATGGTGTCAGGTTGTCTAACCACCATGCTATACACCGGAAACTAATAATGCTGAATATCAACTGTAATTGAAAAAAATTTTTAATTAAAAAAAAATCTATAAGAAGTTTGAAAACCCAAAACAAGAAAGGAAGAAAGAAACTATCAGATCAATAAAAACTGCTTTGAATCTGGGTGTTGGTCATTGTCATCACAAAACACTGAGTGGCTTGCCTTCATTTTTACATTTCCAGCTGGCATTTTGGCACTGTGGGGACACTATTAGGATTCACTTGGCCCTGTGGCCTCCTGGGCAAATGAGGGGGCAAAGTGCTGAAATTCAGCCTGACAAACCAGGAAAGTTTAAGATTGTTCTGTTTAGCTTCCAGAATCCTGTTGTTGCCCAGAGAGGACCAACAGCTTGCAATCACGTGGTAAGCCTTCTGATAGGGAAAGACCATCCCAAGGCACTGTGTGTGGCTCATGCTACTTAATGTAGTTTTTGTCCAAAGAGCCTGCTTAATTGATTCCCTGCATCTCTCATCAAACATGCAATCTTCCCTAGAGAAAAACAAGTCAGAAAAGAAAATAGTCCTGGAAAAAAAGGGTGGGGGCATGAGAGGAGGTGGGGAATCTGGTATCTGGCTCTGGTGACCACCAGGAGAGCAGGAGAGGGTCTGGAGTGATCGAGAAGACAGGGATAAAAAGCCACAGTGTAAAGGGAAGACTTCACCCAGCTATACACGTGTCTTTAAATTTTCATGTAAAAGGCCAGTTTATGTGTCTAGAGTTCAGTATGAAGTCCCTTTTAGACTAGGGAAATGTTCTTTCTAGTTTTGGCAACAAATAAAGAAGGAACAAAGTATGAGGGTAAAATGTACTTACATTTAGAAGAAAATCAGTGACTTTCAATTATTTAACCTTCAGGAAACTACACACACGCATGGGTAAATGGGAAGAAGGAAAAAATGAGGTCCATCCACAGAAACGCACATGCCGATGTTATCTCCAAAAAATCTCTACCACAGCTTACTGCTGCTCCCTGCTTGTGTTATCTGGCCACCTGGGAAGATCGGAAGTGCCCTGAATTTCACCATCTGAGTTTAGAAAAAAGCTTACTGCAGAAGTCAGTGAACCAGCCTCCCAGAGGAGGCTGGTGACTGCTGCCATTTCTCACAACGCAGAGCTGGTCTTTTCAACTCAAGCTACTGTTTACAGAAGCATTGCCACCGGATTATAATTATGGGTTTTGTTTAGTTATAGAGAGAGCCTGAATCCTCCATTAAAGGAGGAGGAAGCAAGTCACTCAGAGGTGTGGAGTGAATCTCTGATACTTGCTTCTCGCTGGGATTCCAGTGGTCTGCATGGGCTCAGACCAGCGCATGCACCTTGAGGCATGGAGAGCTCTGATCTCATGGTGGGCAGGAGACCAGGATTCTGCCCTGCCTTTCCCTCTTCCTAGAGAAAGAAGCACTGGAGGCGGAGGAAGCAAGGAAATCCTGTGCTCCCACCCAGCCAACTGTCCCACATACCGGGACTTCTTTCTCCTCCAGGGAAGCTGGTCAAGGCCTCAAGGACTGTCTCTGGCAAGACAGAGATCCTTGGAAGACCTATTTGCTTCCAGTATTGCTGGCCCTTAACTTCTTTCCTTGACTTTTCTCCCATTTTTGGCCCTGATACTGAAACTTGGGCTCCATAGTCTTTGACAACCCATCACACCACTAGCTCTAGAGACCCAAGCCCTGGTCCTGCCTGTCCTCATTGCTACCTTCCCTGAGTACATTCACATGCCTCTCCATCACCAGAAGCTCAGCCAGTGCCCCAATGTCCTGCTGCTTTCTGGCCAGGGTACATACCACAGCCTTGAATCTGAGCCCTTGAAAGAATGTGGTAAGCACCAAGTAAGATCTATTGACTTTCTACCTTCTGAAAGCTGAAACGAATAATATATAGGTGAGTCTGCTGCTGAAATAATGCATGCACCACTTCTGAAATACCCCAGCAGGCTCTACAGGTTGATAACACAGACAAACCTACTGGTTGTGAAAATAAAAATGATCCTCCTCTAAGAGAAATCTGCCTGACACTATCCAGACCAAGACTTAGTCTTTAACCTTCCCGAATTCCCAAAAATCCATATTTCTGCACCCAGAAGGAAGATGAATTTTTCTATGAACACTTGAACAAAGGAGACTATCTCCAGCTTCCCATTCTCCAGTCTACTTCCTGGACCTAGCATTCCAGTAACATTTGGCTCCAAGAAGTAACATTTTCTCAGTGCATTATTATGCATTTTGAAAGAACATGGTAGCTTTCCCTATAAGATCCACTATCAATCACTGATCACTAATCCCCACTGAGTGTTTGTTCCTCCTGCTGCAACCTCACTGCACCGGTTCTCACTTAAGATCCTGCTGGCGGAGCCCACTGAGAGCACGCCTCCTGGTTCTCCTCCCTTTGCCTCCGGCCCCCCAGCATCATTGCTGGGGAGCATGTTTGCTCTAGGGAGCTCTAGGCTTAATGGATTTTGCAGCACTTCCCTTTCCTTCCTGCTATAAAGCTCTGGCTTAGCATGAAAGCTGCCCAGATCCCTGAACCCAAGGCATCCTGCCTGCCTCTGGAAACTCATCACCATGCTGCAGACCAGGGCTCAGCACCGGCCTATGTAAGAGACGCCCTGCTGCTACCATTTACAGGTGATCACTATGTGTCAGGAAGCGTGCAAGCACTTTATGGGCACCGTGGCATTTAATCCTCACACAACTGTGGCAAATGCCACTATCTTTCTTTCTAAATTCTTTAGGTTATTAACTTAAATCAGGTCACATTACTAGTAAGTGATGTAGTTAGAATTCATCTATTTAACAGATATATTGAGCTCTTACTATATGCCAGTCTCTGTTCTAGGGATTGGGGATACATCAGAAAACAAGAGAGCCTAAAATTCCTTCCATCACGTAGCTGATTTCCTTCTGGAGTTTAAACTCAAAGCTGTTTGACCCGAGTTGAAGGCAAATAATGGTTAAATTACTTGTCACTACTTAGTACAAAGAAGGCCACAGACACAGAGAAAATCTGCTTTAGGTGTTTGATCCAACCACAGAGAGATACCACTTCACACCTATTGGATGGCTATTATTTTAAAAAAGGAAAAATGACAAGTGTTAGTGAGGATGGAGGAATTGGAACCCTTGTCAGTTGGTACAGTTGCTGGAAACAACAGTTTGGCAGTTCCTCAGAGTTAAACATAGAATTGTCATATATATACTCACATGTTACTTCTAGATATATTTGTATACTCAAAAGAATTCAATGTAGGGACTTGAACAGGTACTTGTAAACAAATGCTCATAGTAGTATTACATTCTATAGCCAAAGGGTACAATAATCCAAACGTCAATCAACAGATGAATGGATAAACATAATGTGCTACAAAATACAACAGAATAATATTTAGCCTAAAAAAAGATATAAAATTCTGATACAAGTTCCAACATGGATGAATCTTGAAAACATTGCTCAGTGAAATAAGCTAGACACAAAAGAATATTATGTAATTCCACTTATATGAGATATCTAAGATAGGTAAATTTGAAGAGACAGAAAGTAGAAGTTACCAGGGGCTGGGAGAAAGGGGGTCACAGGGAGGTAGTATTTAATGGGTACAGAGGTCATATTTGGGGTGAAGAAAAAGTTCTAGAAATGGATAATGGTGATAGCTGAATAAATTGCGAATGCACAACATGACAATGCACTAAATTTTACACTTAAAAACAGGAAAAGTAAAGGTCAATGGATTAACTAAAGAGCATGTGTGCATAACCCATGGACACAAACAACAGTGTGGTGAAGGTCAGGGGAAGTGGAGGCAGGGCTGAGTGGAGGTGGGCAAAGGAGGGGTAAATGGGAGACATCTGTAATAGTGTCGGCAATAAAAAAACTAAAAAAAAAGAATTAAAAAACATTTTAACAGAAAAAATAGGAAAAATTGTTTTATAATATAGATATTTTACCACAATAAAATAGATTTTTTTGAAAAGCTGATCATAAAGGAAATCAGCCTACGAACAAGAATTCAGCAGCTAATTATTGAGGGACCTCAGGATGGGAAACGTGGGCCTCTTTATTCTGTTGTTCGATTTCAAAGTGAACGAACATTTCTGCCCCCAGACACTTAGGAAAGAAAAGATGCTAGCTTTCCACAAGGCCTCGCTCTGCTCATCCTTCATCCTTTATCCTTAAATGTACAGTCGGTATCATGCACACAAAATGAATACAGTTTGATGAAGATGGCGGGAAGGGGATATTGAAAACTGGCAAACTTCAGGTCACCCAGTTCAAGAGTTTTTAGATGCATCTGGTTAGAAAATTGCTTAGAAAAAAATATTTTTTGCCTTGAGTTTCTGGAAATTCTTTCTATACAAGAGCATAGTTGCTCTTGTGATGAATGAATGAATGCTTTGCATCTTTCCGGAGTTAAGCACAAGCAAGCTGACCATTCAAGGGTCAACACTCTGACCTGGGCTTTGCATCCCCACTACTTCCAATGAGATTGCTAATGACAATAAGGCTGCCTGGTTGGTCTTGAGGCTGGGCATATGTACTAGAAATAGCACACAGACCAGTGTTGATTTATTTAAAATGATTATACTTTCTTCCTATTTGTAAATTAATGATGATCACTGAAGAAAATTTGGGAGATGCAGAAACATAAAAAGAAAGAAAATATTGCTCATAATCACAATAGCAAGAGATAACCACAGCTCAATCAACTTGATTATCTAATTTTCTCTTTCACCCTCTCATATATATGTGAATTATACTACATATACACGAATTACACTATATATTCAGGAATTATAATATGTAAGCTTTTATCCCATTTTCTTTAACATCATACTGCATAAATAGTCTTTGAAAACATAATTTTTAATGTCTGTCTAAAATTATATCATATGAACATGTGATTCAATATTATGAATGAGAATGCAAAAGCCTGGTAGAAACTTGGTTTTGTTGTGAGTCTGTGGGCATGATCCTGTTGTCCCTGTATACATGGGAGTCTTATTATGTGTGTGCTATATTTATAACAGGCTTTTATATTGTTATTACTTAGGGTATGTATTAGGAGCAGGGCCTTGGATCTAGTAGGTGAGGTCTTTTCTAACTACTGGTGACTTCCCTCCTGGTTGATGTGTCTCTTCAAGGGAAAAGGCACATTATTCTTTCAGTCTGGAATCTGTGTCCAGAGAAGTATTTGGGTTGAGGAAGGGTATTACTGCAGTAGAGGAATCCAGCCCTCTCCTGATCCCATAGAAATTTCAAAATCTCTAGGAAGGAGCATCTCGGTGGTGAATCAGTGCCCTCTGCAAGTCCTCTCCAACAAAGCACTTGCAGAATTTGTACCAACTTCTTTGGATTACAGTGTGAAGATCCGAAGCCAGAGTGAAGTCTTGAATGGGCAAGCTCCTCCAGGGAGCCTGGAGGAGCCAGACAGCCACCATCAGAGCACACCCTATGCCTAATTTTAGACTCTTAAATTGTCTGTGTATTTCCTTGTTGATTGCCCTCAGAATTTGGCAGAGTCATTTGAAAATTTGAAGTAGTGACAACTGTACTAAAGGAACCAACAGAAGGCGTCTAGTTCACAGTAGAGGCATGACAGAAACAAACAGGGAAGAAAAGGCAGAGTTTAGGAGTGTTTGGGGGCAGGGAAACTATTCTGTATGGTACCTTAATGGCAGATACATGACAGGAGTGTTTGGGGGCAGGGAAACTATTCTGTATGGTACCTTAATGGCAGATACATGACATTAATAAGCCTTTGTCCAATGAACAGGCTGTGCAGTGCAGAGCGAACCCCAATGTAAACTGCAGACTCAGTTCTTCCATTGTAACAAATGTGCCACACTAATGTGGGACAGAAACAGGAGGAAAGAGTGTGAGGGAGGAAGAGTCATAATGGAACTCTGTAGTGGCTGCTTGATTTTCTGTAAACCTCAAACTGCTTTAAGGAAACAGTCTATGAATTACAAAAATAGAGGGTGCTTGTTAGTCCCAAACCATTTATTATTGGTGTGTTTTATGCAGTCAAACAAAGTGAAATGAAACAATTCAGGTTGCACATAGCAGGATAATGTGGGGCAAAGGGTATAAAAAATGGCTTCGTCTTGAAATCTGCCCTTATGATTAAAAAAATTAAAATAACATAAAATCAAGGAGGAGCAGCACATCTACCCCTGTTCAGTGCCGTGATTCTAGGGGTTACTCAGAGTTCCAGGGTACAAAGCAGGCTGTTCGGCAAGGTTCATCTCCTCCCCTGGGATCCTTTGCCAGTGTAATATCCTGAAAACCCCTAGCTGACTTCCAACCAGGGAGGGAGTGGAGTTCCACCACAAAGCCCCCATCTTTCCAGATTCAAAAGCTTTATTATTATAACAATCCATTCTTGACATTTATTCTTTTTCTATACTTCAATGCCATGAGGAAACATTCAGCACCAAAAGTCAATTTTCTGTTTGTTTCTGTAGTTTTTAGAGTTTTTTCCCTTTCCTCCCTCTTTTCCCCTTCCTTTGTTCATGATTAAAGTACTGAGTTCTACTTTCACAACACAGGCCTTCTGGATTTACAGTCACAAATCAAGGAAAAAGCCAACATTTTCATTTCTGATTCAGGGAGAGAATGACAACAATCAGTACTGGAGGTTTCGCAGCACCATCTCAGGGTCAAAGTGAGGGCTGCTATGGCCATCCTGCTTTAAACAGGAGCAGTGGCTCTGACGGGTTATCTTAGCTTATTACAGTCAGTCAGTAAGTCACTGGGCTGTGGCTGCCTATTTCTCAGTTACATTGATAACCCACATGCATACTTTTAGTGTATAAACCCAATGGCAGCCCTGCCTATTGAGACATCACCCTTCCACAGCTGCAGCTGATTGGACCACGAGTGGACCAAGCTGGATGGTCCATTCAGATGGATTATCCTTTGAAAGCTTCCCTTTAAAGAGCTAGCCTTTAGCCATGCATTGGGCCAGAAAGCACACAGCCACCTAACCAAGTTACATGAGTACAAAACCACTGGACTCTGGCAGAGTCCAGAACAGCAGTCCCTAGTGGGAGAAGAAGGAAGACGAGGAACAGGAGGGGACTCCTGCTGGGTTCACATTGCTCCACTCCCCTGAGGCAAGCAGTCTAACTGCATATTTTAGCACAGCAGAGAAGTGGGAGGTGGAAGTAGGGGCAGGAGGAGTCTTAGCTATGAAATATCATCATCTTGGATTAAATTTTTTGCACTATTGGATTCTGACTTTTTCATGTGTGTGATTTAAAGTGATGTAAGATTGTTATTACTTGAGAGTGGCTGAGAAAAGCCTGCGCCTGTAAGAATTCAGTCTGAGAACAAGGGGAGGATCACCACCCTGAATACATTAAAAAAACAAACAAACAAACAGGAAACCAAGAACAGAGTTACAGTTTAGCTACAACACTACTTACACCCACTAATGGACTAGTCATGTACATAGCTAGGTTTGTTTAGAGGCTTACTCTTAGCTATTTTGAAGAGAATGAGTTGGAGGAGGGTCAAAAGTAACAGCAGGAAACGAAACTGGAGGGTGCTGCTAGGGTGCTGCCACATTCCATTTGAGAGATAATCACAGAAATGGCAATGAAGAAACACGCATTAGAAGTACAGGATTTGAAGATAGACTGAAGTGGGAGCAAGGGCGAGGGAGGTATGAAGGACTTGCTTAGGTTTCTGTCCTGAGCAAATGGGTAGAAGATCTTGGCAGAACTGTGAGCTGGAGAACCCGGCAGAAGAAGCAGGTTTGAAACAGGGAGGAGGAAGGTATTCCTAATAAATGCAAGTGTTAGCAAGTTGCTGAGGCTACTTTAAAACAGCCTTCCAAAGAGTTTTGGATTCTTTGAGGTATGTCAAATGCTGGATTCTGAGATGTATTTAAAAACTGACATATTTGTTGTCTGGTGTCAAGTTTTCAGTTAACTTGGAAGCAACAAAGTATACTGTGACATCCCACCATGCTCAGGTTCATAAATTTGGATTGTGTTCTTTAAAAAAACATTTTTTTAAAAACTGATTGGAAAGAGAGAGAAACATTGACTTGTTGCTCCACCCACTCATTGCATTCATTGGTTGACTCCTGTATGTACTCTTACTGGAGATCAAACCTGAAACCCCAGTGCATCTGGACAATGCTCCAACTAACTAAGCTACCTGGCCAGGGCTGGATTGTGTTCTGATGCAGAAATGCATTCTCTCTCTCTCTCTCTCTCTCTCTCTCTCTCTCTCTCTCTCACTCCCTCTCTCCCTCCTGAGCAAAAGTGTGCTGATTCTTTCCTAAGAGGTCTTGCTCGTCAAAGCACCAAATGTTTGCCTACTCTTGTCAACAGATGCCAACCTATAAAGATACTGCTTAATAATGGCTTCAGAGGATCTCAGAGCATGACTGTGAGTAACCATTAACCCTGACAACAGGCAGTGAAACTGCACATTCATTTCCTAGTGTGTAGAGCAGAAACATCTGTCTAAAGCCACAAGGGCTGGGTGGATGCAGGCAGCTGCAAACCCGTGGGGCTCATTCATCCTGACACCAGATTGTTACAGATGTTTGCAGCAGCTGAGAGCATGTTCCAAAACTCACGGCCTCTGTTCAACTAGGGCTGGGCAGTGGATGACCCTGAGGATTCCCCACATGAGGCAAGACCCACCTCCTGCCTCAGCAAAGCTACTACAAGGATTAGGTTTAAAATGTCAGTCTTGAACGAAAGGCAGTTTTTCTTGGCTGCTGCTACTGAAGTTATACTCCCTCTGGCCCTGGATTGGGTGATAAAGAACCAGTTACACATGGTGTAATTTTCAAAGTGCTGCCTCACTACTTAAATCAGCAACATAAACATGAGAGGACTTGGTCACAAGGTTTTTTCCTCCCCAATAAGTCAAATGCAGGTTGACCTTCCAAGCAGCTGCTTGTAGGAATTGCTATTCAGATCTTAAAAATTTGTTACAAAAATGAAGAAGAAATCCTGTAAGAGACCTGGGTGGAACTATACTCTATGATTTCTAAAGTCCATTAGAATGAAGGAATTGTATGAAACAGCTTTATGTGTGTACAGAATCTGCAAAGATAAATACCAATTTTTTCTCCAACATAAGCTAAAAGTGAAATTTTACTATTTGCTTTCAGAGAAATTATTTAAAATTATGACTTAATGAATGTCAACTTCCTGGGTTTGAAAATCACTCTAAGGCTATGGAGTATGTTAGCAACAGAAGTCTGCTAAATGGTATGTGGAAACTCTATGCACTATTTCTGTAACTTCTCCGCAAGTCTAAAATTATGTCAAATTATAAAATAAAATTTAAAAAATTAGGACTTTGCTCATTGGTTTCTGCCTTTTCTCATTCATGATTTCCCTTTCCAAAAGTGCTGTTTCCCACTGATTAAAAAAAGTATCTGATCCATTTTGGGTGAAATTATTACAAAATAGATGAGGCGGACATTTATACTTTATATCAGTGTAGACTTTGTGGTAGTTGATCCTACGTGCTAACAGAGCAGCAGCAGCTGTGTGAGAAAGATCCTCCTTCACTTTCACATGGAAAAAGTCCTGGCTGATCCAAAGGGGTTTGGCCTTAGATAGGAAAACCACTGGGGCCGACACACAGACGTGCGCCTACTTCTCTGAAGTGCTGCCTTGCTGTGGAAAACACAGTTTCATCACACTGGGATCTAAACTGGTGAATGGATTCTATCAATCCTATAGTTTTTAAAACCATTTTTATTGATTGATTTTAGAGACACAGAGGAAGGGAGAAGGACAGAGAGAAAAAAACATTGATTTGCTGTTCCGCTCATTTATGCATTCATTGGTTGCTTCTTGCATGTGCCCTGACCAGGGATCAAACCTATAATTTTGGTGTATTGGGATGACGCTGTAACCAACTGACCTACCTGGCCATGGTACTCATATAAGTTTTAATTTGTGATTTTATGCACTTATTTAGCTAACTCATGCAGACATAGAATTAGATTTGCTTTTTATATGCTGTCACTTTTGAGTTAGCTACAGTTTTTAAACTCTTACAATATCTTATCCTCTTATTATATGACAAAAGTGTACTTTAAGTTAATACATTATTCTGACTACTAAAAGTATTATACATGTTTTCAATGTACAAGTATTATTGAATTATAAGTAAACTTTAGAAATAAACTACACTTATGGGGAAAAATCAAGTATTTCCCATAGCATTAAGACTTAAGCATTAAGATTTCCTTCAGAACCTCGAAGGACCTGAAGGCTTTATTATATTATAGGTATGCCTAAGGATCAGTAAGAGAAATCTGGTAAGTGGCATATCAGAGAGAAAAGCTTTTCTTAGATTTGAATATGAGCAAAAATGGTAAAATGGCAATAGTAGAGAACCTGAGAGAACATCTGGCAAATCTCCATGTTCTAGGATTTTTAGGGAGTTTAAAATGATTGGCACTTAATTTGGGATTGCGGTGGGGTGCTAGATTCCTTTAATAATCTGATAAAGGTATAGATTTTATCTTTTTTAAATGATTTTATGTATGTATGTATGCATGTATTTATTTATTCATTTTTAGAGAGAGGGGAAGGGAGAGAGAGACAGAGACACACCAATGTGGGGTTGCCTCTCACAAGCCCCCAACTGGGGGCTAAGCCTGAAATCCAGGCTTGTGCCCTGACTGGAAATTGAACCAGCAACCCTTTGATTCACAGGCCAGCACTCAACCACTGAGCCACACCAGCCAGGGCACACTAGGTTTTATCTTTAGTTACATCTAGAGTTTGGAATTGGCGTAGGTTGAAGGGTAAAAGAAACTTAATATGTTTGAGGCTTGAGACTCTTGGTCTTGCTTAAATTATTAGCACTACGATATATTGCTTTTGAAACAGGAAAGCCTGAAAAAAATGAAAAAGGGAGAGATCAAGGAAGGGAGGAAAGGAAGGAGGGGGAATAGGCAGATGAGAGATGGATGGATGGATGGATAGATAGATAGATAGATAGATAGATAGATAGATAGATAGATATCCCCTCCTTTAAATGAAATGATAAAGTTAGGTTTGAGCTCCTCTGCTTAGAGTCCTCTCCCCCTCTGCTTCCCTGCACCCTCCCAACCCATCTCAAGGACTCACTAATTCTCTTCCTTGGGATCTTGGAAAATACTCTTTACCTCTAAATTTCTGCTCAATGTGCCTGGGGAGAAAAAAGAAGGTTGTGCTTTGGACTCCAACTGTAAAAACATGGCGAAGGAGTACTTTACATATATGACCTCATGTGATCCTTACAACAACCTTCTGGGCTGAAAAGTTAGGAAGGTGGACAATGTACACCACTGACCCAGAGCTTGACAGCGATAATAAGCTTATCGGTACTACAAGACCTTCACCTTACGTCAGGGTGACTTTGAACCCAACTTCTCCTCCAAGGAGACGCAGGTATTCCCACTTTCATTTTACAGATGAGGAGTTGAGGCTTTCAGTCAAAGAACTAGCTGAGAGTGGCAGAAATCAATGCAAACCTTTTTGCTCATACCCAGGGCTCCTCTCAAACCACACTGTTTTCTACCCAGCAGCCAGAGTGGTTGTTTTAAAATTCAAGGGGGATCACTTCAGGTCTCTGCTCAAAACCTTTCACTAGCTCCCCATCTCCCTCAGAATGAAATCCCAAAACCTTAATGTGGCCTTACATAATTTGACTTCCTCCGACTCTCTCCATTTTCCACTGTAGCACATTGGATGCCTCGCTGTTCCTAGACCATTCCAAACGTGGTCCTGCCTCCAAGCCCAGGCGTTCGCTCTTCCCCTGCCTGCAGGGTACCTTCCCGATGTGTCCAAAAACTCCCTCCCTCATTCTGTTCAGATGTTGCTCCAACATCATTTTCTCAGAGTGGCTTTTCTGCTCTCTCCATATAAAACGGCATTCCATCACTCTAGTTACTTTTCTTCATAAAACTCATCATCTCCTGGCATATTACACAGGATGGGGCAAAAGTGGGTTTTTGGTTGTGAGTATACAAAATACAGAGCTTAATTCTCATATTATACTTGTTAACTATTGTATTATTTTCCCTACAAACAACCGTAAAACTACTTTTGCTCCACACTGTATATTTGATTATAATCTGACTCCCTACCCCCCTCAGATATAACCTCAGGGACAGTGAAGACTTATCCTTGTAAAAGTCAAAATGGTGCCTGGACCTGTGTTGAGTGAGTGAATGAATAAATGCATGAGTAGGTGAACAATAGCTACCTCCTCTCAGGGCAACAAATTACAAATGGAGTATGGTGAGGACTACATATTCAGTTCAGTTTACAAATCTATGGCTGATCCTGCTTTCCAACTAGATGTCTGGCTGAGCAATTTACACTTGAGTTTTCATTTCCCAGTGTTTCATGGGTTCAGTATTTTATCTTCTCTGCATTAGAATAAATTAAGCCACCACCACTTCATGCATGGTTTAAGTTCAGTCCAACCTGTCTCCTTACTTTCAGAGCAGACTTGCAACAGAGGCGTTTGGGGGATGTGAAATGTGCTGAACACCTATCTTGTTGCCATTTCTCTAATTCTGCTGACACAGTCTGACCTAGGTTAAAATTAGGCACCCTGTAGAAGTTAAAGACACCGGAGGAATGTAACCAAGCCATCATTTTTAATGAAGACAGCTGCAGACAGATTTTATCTGTCTCTTTTCATGCCCTTACAATATGTAGTTTTGTACCTCGCCAAAAATTCAGGGAGGGTGAAGCACTCTGTGAGCTTTCTGTGTGATAATCCTGGTGAGCTCGGCCTCTGATGAACGCCAATGGCTGTGAGAACCTGCCTGTGGAAGAGCTAATCCTGGGGCCGGTTGAAGCACGTACGAGTGCACCTAAAGGCACTCGTTCTCGACCTGTAAACTGCAGTCACAGAAGCGATTTGTCAGGAAATGGTCTGTTGTGATTTTTTAAATTAAGGGCACTTATAAAATTTTAAAAGATGTGTTTTGAAAATTAGTTTTTAATGTCCTGAATCTCTGGACAGAAACAGGGTAAGGATATATAGCTGATTTTTCTTGATAGGATCAGGAAAAAAGTGTTGTTCAACTGTTATCTGCAAAGAAGTGGTAGCGACCATCTGATAAAACTAAGAAAGCATGAACTCTAAAAGCACTACAGAGTGGAGGTTCTGGTGGTGCTCTGCATGAGACTCCGAAAGAACACTCCACGGGGGCCCAGCGGCCTGCCTGCTACCCGCTCCAGCAAACATTCCTGGCGCCCACCCGTGCCAGGTGCTCACCCCGTGACCTGCAGCCACACCTTTTACTACTTTGGGCCTTAGTTTCCTTGTCTGTAAACTGGCCATAAATCCTGCCCTGCTGACTTTATATCATAGTAGGGACAATTGAGGGTAAAGAACAGACTACTAATCATTACAAATCTTCTGGTTATTAATATTACAAGTAAATACAATAATTTCATTTGTTCTGTAGATATCTTTGGTCCCCAGAATAAGGTAGAGCAATAACTTAAAAAAACATATAAAATATTTAAATTTCTATTTATCCCGAGCAAGTAATTATTGATATTACTGTTGTTCTAAGACACCCTCACCTCCACTTACACCCCAATCCTTGGAGAATGCACAGAGCATTTAAAGAGAAAAGACAATAAAGTTGGGTTTATTATGATTTGATTTCTGTTAATCTCTTTAGAAAGCATGCTTGTCATAGCACTCATCACATGTGTAATAACTTGTTTAAAATCTGTCTTCACCACAAGACTAGAAGATACATGAACTGTTCACCCGTTCACAGTGCCTTTACACAGCAGACACAAAGTATTTATTCAATGAATGAGTATGAGCCTCTGTACTAATAATAGGAAAGTGGCGAATATTCATCTAAAACTTATATGCCAGGTACTTTCTAAGTGTTTTCACATGTATTAACTCATTTAAACTTCACAGCAAACCTTGGCTAGTGTGGCTCAGTTGGTTGGACTGTCATCCTGTGGACTGAGGGTCACAAGTTTGATTCCTGGTCAGAGCACAAGCCTGGGTTTTGGGTTCGGTCCCACGTCCAGGCATGTGTAGGAGGCAACTGATTGATGTTTCTCCTTCACATCGATGTTTCTCTCTCCCCCTGCCCATCTCTCTCTTCCTCTCTAAAAACACAAAAGCTCACAACTAGATGAAGTACGTGCCAGTAGACCCACTTTCCAGGTGAAGAAATGCATAAATAACACGTTAACCTCACAGAGAGGTTAAGCGACTTTCTGAGGAGAAGTGGAAGAACTAAGATGCAAATCAGGAAGGCTGGCTCCAGAGTCTGTGCCTTTCACCACCACACCAATGCAGGGCGAGCGTCCGTGCGCCTCTGTGTGTGTTTCAAAGCTCCAGCTTCCTGACAGTTGACTGTCACCCAAATTGATTTAGCCTCTTGACATCCCTATGCCTGTGTGTGACACTGTTTGCTAAGAGAAGGAAAAAGGACACTTACAGAGGTTTCTGTGACTTCTCAAAGACACCGAGACTTCATTTCTCTTTTCTAGCACCCCTGACCCCAAGGTATTTTCAAACTTAATGTATATCAAGCATACCTTTTACCATCTGTTCATCAATCAAACCAAAGAGAGCTCAAAACGTGGGACTAGAAAAGGCACAGAGTCAGCTGGGAAGACTGACTGCAAACTGGCCTGTCCATTAGACAACACAGTGCTGATTCACTGAGCTCTGTGTGTGTGTGTGTGTGTGTGTGTGTGTGTGTGGCGGGGGTGAGGGGGTAGGAGGGGTGGGATCTGCTCCTCTGGGAAAAGAAAAGAAAAAAAAGTCCATCCCAAAGGAATGTGTTAAGCCTTTAAATATAAGGTCTTATTTCATTCTCTCAGTAAATTTTAGGGGGTAGGTGCTATTATCATTCCCATTTTACCTGAAGACAAGGAGACTCAATAAGGTTAAGTAACTTGCCAATAACTGGCAAGACTGGAATTCTAAACTAGACTGTTTTTATACTAGAGCCCACATTTAATCTGTTTAACTTGAAAACAAAATCATCTACACTGACATACTCAAACCCAGTTGTCTCAGTTATAAGCATCCTTGTTGTTGTTGTTGTTTTTGTTTTGCTTGGCATGTACAGGCCAGGAGGTGTGTGTGTTGAGAGGTGGGAAGAGTCTTGGAGAGAATCACAGCATTGCAAGCCTCTATCAGTGCGCCTAGAGCAGAACAAGCAGGCGACCGGGTGCTGTGAAGCAAATCTCTCACTTGGGCATACAATCCCATTCCTGTGGGAATCTAGGGAGTTGACCTGAGGATGTCAGTGCCACGCCTATCGCAGAGCTCTAGATCATGTCTAGGCAGCAATTGTTGCTTCTTCAAAAATAGTCCCAGCTCAGCTTAATTCTGACCTCAGAATTATACATGACACTTCCTCCCCGCCCAACTCAAAAGTCAGGGGGAAAATGAACTGCTCCAGGCCCCCAACCCTTATTTTCCCAGCTTGCTTGCATACCTTTTTCTTCAGCTGCCTAGACAGGGAGGCCCGGCTTCAAGCAGAATAGACTCCCCTCCCCCATGAATGCCTTGGAAGCAAACCCAGAGTTCATTACTAGAAGAGAGGTAGAAGGGAATGGAATGGCAAAAACACTTCATTTTTCTTGCAGAACCCCATGCTTGTGAAGGCAAGATGGGATTTGCAAGCACACACAGGATTATCCCAGGTGCCAACTTCAGCAGAGGGCATCCAAGTTTGCCACAAGCAAAGGCAGAGCGAGTGCTACACACCCCCCTAAAAACAGATCCTGGCACTCCCAGTCAGGGAGTGCAGGAAGCCACCAAGGCTTGCCTTCATACCATCTTCAGTGGAGTTTGGGCCTTCTGGGCACAGTCCTAATGATACAGGGTGCAGCCGAGGGGGGGGGGGTGGCAGGGGGCAAAAAAAAAAAGATTTGGAATGGTGTCCAGAACTCAAAGTGTATAGGAATATTGGAGAGACATATAAGATGCCCTCACCCCTTCCCCCCACAGGTGTGAGTTGGGGGAAGGGACACATGGAGCAGGAACATGCAGGGCCGTTTTGTTCAGCCACGGCCTTACAGCTAATCCATGGCATGGTCATTTAACATATCGATTCCCATTGGCAGGTCACTTGGATATGTTAAATGGCTGTGGCCAGGCTTGGAGCCAGGGAGACGAAGTCACTTCCCCCAAGATGTAACTTGGGGGGCAGGTCCCCCAAGTTACAGCGCCTGCATGGGAGCTTGGAGCAGATTGGCTCTAGGACATGGGGCCATACCTGCCCAGACTCCTGATGGCAGCCCAGTAAACTTGGAACAATACAGAAATACTGGCAGGTGTAACTGATTATGGGAGGAGTTGAAAATAGGGGTACAGAGGAAAATTGGCATGGGGACTTAAACCCAGACATGGCAGCCATTGAAGGGAGAGCACACGGTTTTAGCAGAATGAGGACCCCCTCTTGTCAAGGTGAAAAAGAAAGCCACATGCTTTTGGTGGAGTGTGGACCTCTGCAGCTTTGGTAGAAGAGGTCCACATGGCTTTGGGGTGCTCCCTTTGGCCGTGTGGCCTGGAAAGCAGGAGAGACTTTGCCTGGAAAAATGGGTACAAAGAACTCTTGCCAGTGGACCGTGAGAAGGTACTGCATGACTTTGGATTAATTGGAGATCCTGCCTGGACGGCAACTCAGCTGACAGTACCACAGGCCTGGAAAAATGGACGCATGCTCTTTTCCTGAGTTATGGTATCCAGAGTTAGGACAGGGGGAGAAAGGAGTGCTGTGTGTGTGTGTGTGTGTGTTTGTGGTCCTTTATCAACCCTTAAGGACTTTGATATTTTAATGAAGACGCTAGGTCTGAATAGCATTAAACAAACATTTCCTTTCCTTTTCACAAATCTCTGGCATTGAGAGATGTCTTTCCAATTGACCACAATTGGGCCCAGTAGGGGGTCCCTACTGTATTAGTATACCATCCTCTGGAGTCTGGCCCTGGTTTGTCTGTTCTGTAACAGTTTTTTGGCATTCCTGGGTGGGCCAAATATTGCCCCCCTTGGATCCCTGTTCGGTAGCACTAAGACAGTGCTACTTCCATTTTTACCTCAGCCTAGAGCCAGTGCCCAGTCTCTTTGGTACAATCCACAGAGTTTATGTTCTGCAAAGGGAGAAGTTCCAATAACTGACATGGTGCCAGTGTACAAGCATCCCAAAAGAGCATCTGGTTATCTCATAGGGAAAAGTGAGTCCCAGTGAGCGTGAAGCACATCACCTGCCAGATGGTTCCCATGCGGCTGACATTGAACACCCCTCAGGGTGACCAGTTTGAAGAGGAATGCCTGCACAGACAGCCAGTCTCTTCATAGCTGCCCGTCTGCCCCACTATGTCAGTGGTGCCTTAATGTCAGTCCCGGTGGCCATGTCTTTGTGGTAAGTAAGTGTGGGAAGCCACTACTAAAATCTCAGATTCCCTAGCTAACTTGAAAGATGGATTTCATCCAATTTTTGGCTCTTTTCTCCAAACACTCAAGTTCACACACATAAAAGGAATGCAGGGAACAATAAAGATTTCTGTTCATATTTGCCTTGTCTTTGATCTAGTTAGAATCTGTGTTTCAATATTGGGTGGGAAATGAATGCTGTTGGAATTTCAGCCTATCTGTCCAAACTTATTTCCTGCCATGCCCTTCACAAACCCCTGCAGAGGTTACTTTACTCAATCTTCCATTTCTTTGGTTCAGTTTTTGCTGCCTTCCTTCCTGGGTCAGGCTCTCCAGCAGATTCTCCAACCAAATCCACTTGGCCCCAGCATGCCTATTACATTGGTTACTACACCTGTGGGCCTGGCTACCTAACCTGAGCCCAGCCCACTCTTTCTGGCTTCACCACATGATGTCTCAACTTACTGCCAATCCCAGCTTGGTCTAGCTTAATAGTTGCAAAGTCATACCATTCCTCCTGCAGTAACAGTCACTGACTGCAAACTGAATGTTAGATCATATCTTTATTACAAGCTATCCATGCATTTAGCAGCTATTTCTTTATTATGGAGTAGGCACCGTGAAAGGGGATGTGGTAGAAATGTACAGGTGATCAAGTAGCTCATGATCTAGTAGGCCTTTGCTTCTCACATACTTTGACATGTATATGGGCCACCAGGGAATATTATTAAAGATTCTGTTCTGTTCATCTGATCTCAGTTGGATCCTAAGATTCTGCATTTAAACAACTTCTCATGTGACCATGATACAAATTATACCTTGAGTATACTTTGAGCAGGTACAGGGGGTGCCAACATAGGTACTTCTAACTTGGTCAGTGATATTGCAGATGAGACCGAGAGGATGATTANACAGTCACTGACTGCAAACTGAATGTTAGATCATATCTTTATTACAAGCTATCCATGCATTTAGCAGCTATTTCTTTATTATGGAGTAGGCACCGTGAAAGGGGATGTGGTAGAAATGTACAGGTGATCAAGTAGCTCATGATCTAGTAGGCCTTTGCTTCTCACATACTTTGACATGTCTATGGGCCACCAGGGAATATTATTAAAGATTCTGTTCTGTTCATCTGATCTCAGTTGGGTCCTAAGATTCTGCATTTAAACAACTTCTCATGTGACCATGACACAAATTATACCTAAGTATACTTTGAGCAGGTACAGGGGGTGCCAACATAGGTACTTCTAACTTGGTCAGTGATACTGCAGATGAGACCCAGAGGATGATTAAGAGTTGGCCAGAAATAGATTGGCAGGTCTGTACAGAGAAATGAGGGGTGGCAGAGGCAAAAAGGAAAGTAAAGATGTTGAACTTCTATTCACTGAAGTCCCAAAACCTGAACAAAAGGAAGTGCTTTGTTTATTGAGCACTTTTGGCCAAGGGAGATGGCAACCCGTCAAAGGTAATGGCTTCAGGTTGTATCTAAAATGCTGGATGGCAGGTCCCAAGGCTCAGAGCTCTGCCAAAAATCCCTGCATCCCAAGATTGGTACGAACACAGCACAGTCAAGAGGACCACGTGGAATGGGACAATGGGCATCTCAGTGGTAACTAGTTTAGACGAAAGACTGGCCAGACTGGCTTTGGCACTGAGTCAAGTCCTGGGAGCTTTGTCAAACTCTGAGGAAGAGTAGAAAGCCTTGGCAGTGTCTGAGGCTGAGTTTCCCACCACCTGGTGGAAAGGGGACTGTCCTCAGATATAAGGTAAAAAAATTAAGGAAAATAAGCATGATGTTCACACTCAAGTTTGTGTTCTTGCTTCACACACACTTCAGCAGCTTAAGGAATGCCTTAATCTGTACATGCCATAAGGAGACTCCCTGGCTTTAGGTCCACACGATGAATGCCAGAGCACAAAGGGAATGGCTAAGAGTTAGCATTTTGAATGTCTTTCACCAGCCCGAGGAACACTTTTGTCACACTCACTTTAACTAGTATGTTTCAATTGAGTTTACAGCTCCAGAATAATGTTGTAAGATGAACAACTTGGAAAGCACAGTTAATTACAGCAGCCAACACTCTAATGAATCACACTGCCCCACAGTGAAATGTGTGATGTTTGGAAGTGCCCCCATCAGCAGAGATGGTACNAATGCCAGAGCACAAAGGGAATGGCTAAGAGTTAGCATTTTGAATGTCTTTCACCAGCCCGAGGAACACTTTTGTCACACTCACTTTAACTAGTATGTTTCAATTGAGTTTACAGCTCCAGAATAATGTTGTAAGATGAACAACTTGGAAAGCACAGTTAATTACAGCAGCCAACACACTAATGAATCACACTGCCCCGCAGTGAAATGTGTGATGTTTGGAAGTGCCCCCATCAGGGGAGATGGTACGTGCAGAGTGAACAACAGTGCCTTGCAGTAGACATCAGCTGAACTCTGACCTCTGAAGTCACTGGACAAGAGAATAAGGCAGGGTGGGGGGCGGGGAAGCTCTCCTAAAAATATTTTAATCCCTCTCAGAGCAATTTTTCAGAGAATGGGAAACAGTTAAGGGAAAAAGATATCTTCAAATCATTAAAATAAGCAGGGGAAATACCCTTGAGAACTAGAATATGATTCATTTTCACATTTGTTGTAGCAGAAGGAAGAAGCTGGGCTGAGGACTAGAGAGCTAGGAATCTGGAAAGAGGAGAATGCATATGAATGCTACAGCTGAGGCATGGGTGGGAAGCTTGAGTCAGCCCCCCAGTGGTGGAGGGTTCCTAGTTTCAAGTTTACCATTCAAGGTTGTAAGTCTGAAGTTTCATAACCATGAGTTTCAGGTTCCTTTTCAAGGAATAAACACCACCAACAACAAATGACCTCTTTCATGGTTACCGTGAAACCAGGTGTCAGGGAGGAGAAGGCTGTGTTGAGGATTAGATCCAAGAAGGTGTCTGGGGCAGCAAGATCACTGCTTGCAGCTCAGGAGTGAAAGCAACAAAGTTCCATTGGCTCAAACAGATTTTCTTGATGGGCCCTGAGGGTGTTAAATGCCTAGCAGGAAATTTCCAGAGTGGTTCTTTATTTTGTTAAATTTATTTTATTATTTCTTTTATAATCCTCACCTGAGGATATGTATTTTAGAGAGGTGTGGGCGAGCAAGAAACAAGAGAGAGAAACATCAATGTGAGAGAAAAACATGGATCAGTTGCCTCCCTTATGTAAGGGCCCTGACCAGAACTTGAACTTGCAACCTTTTGGTGTATGGAATGACACTCCAACCAACTGAGCCACCCAGACAGGGCCCCAGAGTGGTGCTTTAAAGCCCTACCTGATCAACTTTTCTGGACCTAAGGAGTCATTGCTTCTCCTTGACCGTTTACTTTCACCATCCACAACTGTGGCCAGGCACACCTTCTCAGGTTGGATGGGGAAGCTTGGACGAATTGCTGAGACATGACAGGCAGGCATCTGAGTCCCCAGCCTCTTCCTTCCAATCTTATGCAGCCTCTCTTGGTCTGTGACTCTTTCCTGACCCCCAACAACAAGAAGCAAAGCAGGCCCCCAGGGAAATTATAAGTGATAAATGCTTAGGAAGCAATGGTTTTCAAACTGTGTTCCTCAAAGCGTTGAGTGAGGACCATAGGGTCCGACTTTATGAGTGAGGAAGTATGTCCCCCTAGAGGAGTGGGGGCAGGACTCAGAGCCTTCTTCCCACCACTGCAGCCAACACAGGTCCAATTTTACTCATTTTATTTGAGGTTTTACGTCTTTGTTTGGAATACATAAACAGGTTAAAGCCAAGAAAATGATGTGCCTGCATAGTAACATCATACCATGTACTTCACAGGTGAAACAACTGAAGGGCTGAAATCAAGAGAGAAGCACACTGTGTCCAGGGGGAGCTCGAAGGGGATGGGAATTCCTAAGCGGTCACCATGAGACACAGAAGCTCACTGGGCCAATAATTTTTCTTATTGAGAATTTTTGTGCTAGTCACTTTTAAAAAAATATTTTCTTTACAAGTTGGCACAATAACTTCCATTTCCTACCACAGTGTTAACCTTCTAACCTTCCTGTTCAGACACTAACTGCGGGGACTCTGTTCCACAGAGTGCTAAGCTGTGGTCCCGCTTACCAGAAAAAAAAATGTCCCTGTCAAGGATCAGATTTCACCTGAGACTCTTAAGCCTTGGGAATTTGGCCCCTGCTAATTTAGCCATTCCTTAAACAGGTTTCTCCACTTGTAAATGACTGGGATTTTGTGCATAGCCAGAAGAACTGATTTCCGTGACAAATGGGAAAATCAACGTTTGTTTTTAAAGGAACAAAGTTTCGCTTTTCAATATGTTTTTTCCACCATGGAAAGGACATTCTCTATATTCCCCAAGGAAATGCTAGGTCAACGCACAAGTAAAAAAATAAACAAACAAGTCCCATGAATCATATCCAAAGAATCAAAAGTTAAGCAAACAGTATCATTTTTTTCACATAACTAGACATGTGTGGTTTTATTTTAGTTGTTAAATCTAACTCCTGAGCTCCTTGAGATTAAGTGATTTAATAACCACATTTGAAAGGATATCTGAGGATGAAAGTGGAGACAGGAAAGGGGACAGATTAATCTTCTTGGATGTTCCTTCCCCCACATCTCCACAGAATTCAGAGGGAGCTGATCCCCATAAACAGGAGAGCCTCACTTACTTTCTAGAAAGACAAGACTTCCCTTGCGAAGTAGAGCTCGACCCTGTGTGGCAACAGGAGCTAACTCCTATGGAGGGAGCATGAGGACTACTGGTGGAAATCTTCCTTGCAAACCGAAGTTAAGCCCAGAAAACTATTGGCCACACGAGCCCTGAGTGGCCCCTCCACACCCTCACCTTCTTTCCCCCTTTCTTGCCTACTTTAAAAATAGTGGACTTCTGTGACTGGGGAGGTGTGAGGCTGGGAATGTAATAATTTTGAAATGGGAAACTCTTGAGACAGCCCCAGAGGAAGAAGAGAAAGAACATTCTTTTCCAAAAGACACCAAGCAGCCTTAAGTAAATTTATTTGTTCAGCAAAGGTCAGTAAAGTCATGCTTTTCCCATTTAAACTGTACACAACAGATGAACGTGAGGGATAAACAGAACTCCATGTATCAAGAGACTCAAAACAGGCCAGAAATTCCCCTGAACTCTCTCGGGTACCAGGCCGATGTGTCACACACAGAACTGAGGAGCTGAGCTTTCACGGTGCAGGGTGGTGTAGACTCAGCTAAATAAACGTTCTGGGGCTGGAATACATGAGCACCGGCCTAGAAAAAGAAGGTAACATCAGAAACAGCCCAACATTCATTGGGCGTTGTGCCACACAAAAGCAAAAGATATCAGGCAGTAAGCTGCCACTTTCAGAAAAAAGAATGCAGGGACTTGCACAGTGGAGACAGAAATTAATTAGAGAGAGGAGGGCAACCTGTTATTAAAATGGCCATGGGAAAGAGCAGTGGATCGAGGGTTTTACTGAATGTCCTTTCTAGAAATTCATTTATTCGGATCACCCAGCCAAGTAGGACTCTCCTTTGGCAGTTCGGTAAGATGTCTTTCTTTCTGCGAACTGAATTTCTTTTCCTGCATAACTCTATCACACAATTATTGCCATATTATGTTAGAATAATCAGTATACTAAAAAAGCTGTATTTAGTTTTGTTACGTTCGTAAAGCTTTTATTTTTATTAGTCTTTTTTCACGGTGGGATTGTAAGCTCAGGAACAGGGAGCACTTTTTGCTGTTCTTTCTGTGCCCTGCAACGTTCTACCCCATGCCCAGCACATGGTCGTCAAAAATAAGCCTCTTTTAAACTGAACAGAATCCCAGCCAAGGCCTCGTACCCTTGACCCTGGCACACTCTCAGAGCAGGCACAGTGGTCCCTCAGTATGCACAGAGGATTGGTTCCAGGTCCCCACTCCGGTCCCAAAACACTAGGATGATCCAATCCCTTATATAAAATGGCATAATATTTGCTTATAACCTATGCACATCCTCCTGTATACTTTAAATAATCCCTAGATTACTTATAATACCTAATACAATGTCAATGCAATATAAATAGTTGTACTGTTCTATTTATACAATAATGACAAGAAAAAAGTTCATACATGTTCGGTACAGACACCACCTCCTTAGACCAAATTACATAGTGCATATCAGCAACAATGCAACATTATTTTCAAATATTTTCAATTCAGGGTTGAATTGGAAGTTGCAGGTACAGAGGGCCAACAGTACTGTCACTGATAATCCTTTTCATTAGTAGAATGTCAGCTACTGAGAGGACCCTGGAGTCTTGTAATTTCTACCCAAAAACAGTATCAGAAATGCAGTCTCCAACTTACCAAGGGTGGGGCTTCAATTCTAAACCCTGCATTGACCAGTGTCCCTGGAGGATATACCTACTCTGCCCTCTCAGTTCCATCCCCTCCAGTGCAGGAAAAGGGGGTATGGAATCCACGTAAGGCATCAGGAAGAGGTGAGTAGGAAGGGGAGAGAGAAAGCTGTTTTCCAACTTCGCTAAAGCACAAAACCATTTCCCAATTATACTGAATTCTCGGCTCATCTGGGAGATACAGAATGATGCCAGAGAATCAAATTAGAAACCCCCTTTTCTCTTCTCTCAGACTTTAATAAAAGTAAACATTTCCTTTTTAGGAAATTTTGTTCTAAAGCAGATTCGCTGATTTTCAACCAGGCATCTCCCAAATTTGAAATCAGAAATTGCTCCAGTCCCAATGCCCCCTCTTTTCTGACCCCAGTTGTGTTTGTCCCATGTTACTGCTGCTACCTTCACCCACCTGGGGCCACAGATGATTCTAAACTGAGAGGCAGCCATGACTTAAGCCACAGAGAGGTGAAATCACAGAGATGTTCAGTGAAAATGAGGGTGCAAACCTCATTTACTTTCACAAAAATTGGAGATGCAAAAAGTCTCTGAAATTAACCAATCTCATAACTTCTGCCTTAAAAAAGTGAAGTGTTTCTTCCACTTCTTGCCTGCAAAACCCTACCTCCACCCTTCCAGTTAATCAAGTCTAAAAAAATTCCTGGAAGTGGAACAACTAAGGGAGGCTGCCCCCATGCATTGTCAAGGACTTTAGAATTCCTGTGATTTATAAATGAGAAAGAAGCCTTTCCATGCATGTGGAAGGTACACGGGATCCTTAATTTATGGTTTAGGAGTTACAGGCTAAAGCAGTAAACCCTCTAAGCTACTGAATCACTGCCAAGGGTAACCTCTAACACAGCCTGCAGAGGTCAAGCAACCTTTTCTCTGCCAGTCAAAGAGTTCTTGGCTTACCCAAGGCAATTTTGGTTGAACAAACAGAAAACCACTTGAGTGAGCATCAGCTAACATGGGCAATTTGGTGGAAGAAAACAAGAGCAGGAAATGTCATCCAGCATCATGAGGGAATGGAAATGGAACTGAAAAGCTGACCCATAGCACTCACTCTCTGAAGGTGAATCATATCTTCTCGTTCCTCGCCCTGTAGGTACACTGACGTCCTGTGCTTTGGAACGAGGAATGAGAGGAGCTGGGTGGGCTCTGATAGGCCCTGATGTAGGTAGAAAATCTACCTATGAAAAGAAAATCTTTGAGAGGACAAGTCTGCTTTTAAGTGCTTTTGCCCCTCCTGGACTTCTCCCTGCCCCTCTCGCTATGTTGACCTATGGCGTGCTTGTCTTTGCTGGGCTCATCTTCTTTAATGTTTTGATACCCTGCCCTTTGCAGCACTCTCCTCTCTGTGCTCCTGGAATCCTAGGCTTTCCTCCCAACTGACCTCTCCTCAAACTCCTGTACCAGCATACCCCTACTCTGCCCCTCCATTAAATGCTGTGTCCCTCAGGCTCTGTCCTAGGCCTTTCTTTTTATACTTTAAGTGACCTCAGCCACACAGATGGCTTCAACACCCTTCATATGGTCCACTTATTTATTGAGTCTCAGACCTGTATATCTACTTACCAGGTCCACAATTTTCTTAGATGTTTCAGAAGCACCTTAAAATCAATTTACCCAAACTTCCAGCTCTCCACCTCCAGATCCTCCTCAAAGATTCTCAACCTTGGTAAATGGCTCTAACTCAGTTGCTGAAGCTAGAAACCTAGGCATTACCTTTTACTCTTTCTGTTCCCTGCTCTACCCCTATATAGCCCAACACTGATTCTCCCTGTCTAATCCACCTAATTCTCTCCACACTTGAGTTTAAGCTCTCACCTCCTCTTAACTGGACCACAGCAACGGGCTCCTGCCGGACTCTAGGCACCCATCCTTGCTCCTCCCCAAGCTGTGGCCACCATGATCCTTGACACATTCCAGGCCTACCATGCCACTCATCTGCCTTCAGAGGCTTCCCATGATCGTGGATGTCCACGGCACCATCTCCGAGGCCCTGCCACCTCTGTGAGCCCATGTGTCACTCCTGCTTCACTCACTGCAGCCCTCACATCGGCCTTCATTTAGCCGTTTGGAGATGCCACACTTTCTACCCTCAGAGCCTTTGCACAGGTTGCTCTCTTTTCTGCCCAGACCACCTCCCTACCCAACCCTTTTTCTTACTGAATCCCACTCACCCTTTGGTCTTACCTTAAAGATCACTTCTGAGCTCCCCCAGTTAGAGATGTTGTTTGGGAGTATTTGTGCGTGCATTTGTATTTTGTGTACTTGCCATACTGCATTGTCTTCTGCCAAACGTTTCACACTGGCGTTGATTTATTTCCCTCATGCATTCACCAACTTGCACGGAGCACTGGCTGGTGCCGGGCACTGCTCTAGGCACTGGGGCTGCAGTGTAGAATGGGAGGGATGCCAGCACTCAGGAGGCTTCTGCCCTTTTTAACATCTCACTGACTGTTTAATTTTTAAGTTTGTGAGGAGAAAGCACACATGTTTTATTTAGTGCATGGGCACTGTCTGCCATGTGTAAAATATTCAGTAAATATTTGCGGACTGATTAGCCTCCTGGAGTTACTACTATACTGAGCACATGGTAAGTAAATATGTGTTGAATTAGGCAACTTCTTTTAGGCAATCATGTCCATAGAAAAAAGTATTACTTCGTATTTATGATGATAACTTTCATTTTATTATTTGATTTTTAGTTAGGAGTTATTGGTTCTCTTACCCCTGTTAACTATTATAAATGAATAAAGGAACAAGACAAATAATTTCAGAATAAAAATAATTCTAAGGAAATTAGGATGATCCAAGATAAACCAAAGGGTTCTATGTCACATTATAGCAAATGGTTAGAAAGATCTCCTCCAAGGAGGGGAAATATGAGCAGAGACCTGGATAACAAGGAGGGGCCAGATCTGCAAAAACCCAGGGTGGAGTCTTCTAGAGAGGAGAAACAGGAAGTGCAAAGGCCTTGAGGTGGGGATGTGTGTGTGTGCTGGGGGTGGGGGTGTTTGAGAAGCATGAAGGCCAGGGTGGCTGCAATCCGTGGTCGGGGGTGGAGGGTGGGGGGACAAGCCATGGAGGTCAGAGAAGCAGCCTGGGGCATGCCCAAAAAGGGGGCAGCGGGCCAAGGGGAGAATTTAGGACATTTTTCTGTTTGTAGTGAGAAGATTTTGGGTTTCTTTAAGCAAAGAATGATCAGCTCCACTTTATAATTTTTAAGCAAATGACTGTGTGCTCTGTGAAAAATGAGCTAAGATCTGTACCCCTCCTGGCACTAAGAACCTTTTAGAATATCAAAGTAGTACTACTCTAGGAAAAAATGAAATTGTCTTGGTATCAAAAGTCTGACTCCATTTGGGGCTATCATATAATTATAAAGGTGTTGATGGCTTTAGTCCTTTCTGATGAGTTTCAAGTCCTGACTGATAGTAGTGAGACAAAAGTGCCCCACTTTACTGAAGAGCAGTCAGGCAAAAGGCCATGGCTGTGTTACCAAATTTGTTTATTTATTTGAAATCTGTTTATTCACTGGTGATTAATGCATATCATCCATTTGATGGACATTAAAAAGTCATTTCTGATAAACAACTTCCTTCAGCTCAGAAAGCTCACAGCATCGTCACCAGAGCCCTTCCTGCTGAGGCTCACTGATGCATCTTACATGAGTCAAACTCATTATTTATGATCAGTGAGCTACCCAAGAGAAGCAAGAGTCATCCTCACAGACACATCTGTGCGTCTCATATCTGAAACTGATTATCTCCAAATTTTTTATTGTGTCATTTTAACAAGCGTATTGCACTGTTTTTAGTCTGGAGCCTTCCTCTGAAAGCAGGGGACAATGACTTTCCTAAATACTGCTTCAAACAAAAAAACACTGAGAGGCTCTGGAAGAATGGAAGCTATGCTGCCATTTCTTAAATGAAGGAGATGGCCTGCCACGGTGGATGAACAGGGGTCTGTCCCATAGGCGCTTCTGGAACATGCCAGGTGCTCTTTTTTGTTTCTTATTTAGTTGCCATGTCAGTAAGATATTGGGATGCAGGCCAGGTTACCTTTTAGAAGCCAAGAGCCCTGAGAATTCTTTCCCGGAAGGGGCTGCACCGCACTCAGGCAGTCAGCCTGTTACAACCACCCCAGCTTGGACAAAGGAGTGGAGCATTAGCCTCAGGAAAAGACAGAGCAGTAACTTCAGGGCATTGGCAGTGAGAAGAGAACTTGAGTCAGAGCTGTGTTCCTGCCTAACTCTGGGAGCCCTCACTTGCTCCCTGCTCAAAGCATTGTGTCCAGCCTGAGGTTGTAACTGGCTTCAGAGCTTCTGCTGCTGGGGTGGTGGAAGGAGGCTCTCATCAGTGACAGGAGGTTCTGTCCTAAGAGGCCCATGAGGAAGAGGCAGGGGCAGAAACACTCAGTAGGAGATAACTGAGGGAGCCCTGAAAGATGGCAACATGCTGGGCAGGAGTATGGGGGACTGACTGGCAGAAGACACAGGGTCTGGTCAGTGGTCAGCGTGGAAAAGGCTAACATCAAACAGTGGGACCCTGTCATTGGTCTGGACACCAGAAGTGTGACTCCAATATGGCACAATGGGCAGACAAGTCGGAATGCCAGACTTAAGTGATGGGGTACCAAATGGAGTCCCAGGTAAGATTCCACTTCGTGATCTTAGAACTTGGGGGATGAGGCTGGCCCATAATTAATAACACTAGGAGAGTCCATCCTGCTACTAAAATCTGCCAAGAGATTCAGAGCTTTGGCGAGGTCTAAGCCTATGGACAGGGTTCCAGAGGGCTCTCAGGGCTATGGAGGGGCCCCCATGGGGCAGGCACAAGGAGCAGGCAGATGAGTCTTTGTATCTCAGTGCCTAATACAGTGCTTGGAATAGGTAGGGGCTTCATAAATCGTTGTTGAATCAATCACACTTAGTTCTGAAACCTAGCTTTCTTAAGCAACCTACCCCTATGACTATTTATTGGGCAATTTAAAAGGTTTACTTAATAACATTCTCCGTTCAAATTGTTCTAGAAAAGGCTACACTATTTTATTTGAAAACCGTGAGCCCCACTTTGGCTTGTTTTTCTCACCAGCTGACAGAATGTCCCATGGACCTTCCTCAAAGGGCAGCTGCTGGGTCACACTGCGGGAGGCCAGGGCTACCAGAGGTGAAATGTACACCTGTGGCACCTGAAATAACATAGCATCCAATCGGCCCATGGTGAGTCATCCTGCAGTGACTGATAAGGGCAGCCACAGTCCATGGCTATTATAAGAGTCAACATGTTTCAAAACTAAGAAATTTCATGGGCCCCAAGTGCCAATTGTCTGAGGGGTGAGTGGGAAACTGCGGCTGAAAAGTACACCACTATAGGAAGTCCAGAAACCTTCCTGTGATTCTGCTTGTCAAGGGGCCTAGGGCCTCCAGGGTCTTTATTCTGGGAGATCCCCTAACTCATTGGTATGTGCAGCTTTTCATATGGAGAAAACCTAGCAACTACTTTGCAAAATACAGCATCAATAATATTATTAGTAATCACATTAGCTGATATACGCTGAACATTTTATACATATCAAGCCTAGCATACTATCTTGTTATGACTTCACAGCAACCTTATGACTCATGTCTCCTGGTGTTACAGCGGAAGAAACAGAGTTAGCAGACCAGGGTGTAAGAAGGGAAGGCGACAGAGGCACAGGGACCAAAGGTTACAAGCGAAGACTGAATTACAATGGTCTGTGTAGTTGTTCAATGTGAAACTACAGCGTGTTAGAGGTGGCTAGTTCCCATTCCCTCATAGTCTTTGGTTTATTTTTTCCTCCTTTTCTTTCTAACCAGTGAGATTTTTATCTTTAAAAGACACACATACACAATCAGTCCTCACCACACACATGAAAGTTACATCGAGCCATGTCTCACCTTATTCACGGAAGGTTTGTCCCACTGGCACCTGCCGACCTAGTTTCAGCAGACCACAAATCAAAATCTAAGTACTATATTGAAGGCACAAGCAGATCATAACACAGCCATGACTTGAAATATCTTATTTCATCCAGGCAGGGTTTCTTCTGCAAAGGCCTCATTCGGAGAGAAGCCAAACCTTGTTCTACTTCAAATCGTCCTTTTGATATTTCCTCTCTGTCTTTACATCTATTCGTCTATGCAAAGGTTTCCATGCGGTGCCTAGAATGTGGGTATTGCAGATGTCCGTGGCAGAGTGAAAAACCAGTGTCAGAAAGCTATAGGCCTTTATAAGCTGACTAACCTATGTCTTTCTGAGACTTGCTTTCCCCATTTGGAAAAGAGGTAAAAAAAATACCTTATTAAAAAGGCTGTGAGAAGTAACCAAGCTTTGTAAAGCACCTAAGCTATTGTAGACACTCAGTACACAACAGACATCATGTTTACATCAATTATATAAAATCAAAGCTAGACATGACATAATCTACTTAGAAACAAGTAGGTGTGAGGTTTGCCCCTGACACTCACAGTAAAGACACATTTCATCTGGCAGAAAATGTTTGATAAACCCCATTCAAAAACTAGTGTGCCCACAGATGGTAATTCATATCTGTCCATTGGAGTAATGATAGAAGTAATGTGGCCATGCCCACCTAAAGCTGGCTGATGGTCATCACTGTCACCTTGACGTGCATGGGACTCAGTAAGTGCTGAATTCAAATATCTATGCTGATATAAAGTGCAGGGTCACAGATAATTCAAAAGGGCAGATACCTTCTAGATTATTCATTCAATTTCTTATTAACAATAGCTACCCTAAATATGACTTAGGTCTTGGCTATGGCATGCTGTATGAATATGTATCAGTTGATGGTGAAAAGAAACTCATAACCTTTCTGACAGATACAAAGCTATCCTCAAATTGAACACTGTTGCATATTTTTTGCAAGGTGAATAACTGGCGGTATTATACCACTGTCTATTGTACTCCTATTGTAGTTGTATAACAATTATATTGCAGCAATTCCATTCAAATTTTAAAATACTTCTATGTGCACACCAAGTCCCATCACTTAAATGTCTAGTCTGAATTATCTCATTAGGTTAAGTGTGATCATAGTACCAAGGAAACGAGAGGGTGCATTTTTTCAGAGACTAATCAGCATCTTTCTTTTGGTGGCCCTACAAAAGTCTATGATAGGAAGACTGCATGACTCTAAACTCTAGGGTTAAAAGCCACCAGTACTGCTGGGTAAATACCCCAAAGCATGTGTCCAGCTGATCAATGGGACCCCAAGAACAGTGTTGTCTAACTGGTTTCTACAACCACGGTGTCACCAACGTCACCATTTATCACAGGGGACACTGTGAAACCCTCAATGCAATCTTCATTTGTGTTCATTCAACCAAAATTGTCAAGTGCCTGCTAGGTACCTAGGACTGGCCTCTCCATTCTTTATCTACTGCAGTGGCTGTCAAAGTACTGTAGGGATCCCTGGGGGTCCTCTCAGGGGCACCCGAAGCTCTCCCCTTTCCAACTCTGTATCTGTATGAACCTGGACTTGAACTTAAGACGCATATCACAATACATTGAAATGCAGAACATACGAGAGTCCAGGTGTTTTCTAGTAAATCAGATATCGAAAAAATTTTCAGAAGCTAAAACAATGCCACTCTCCTTGCTCATTTTTTTTCCTTGTGGTGTAGGGGTACAGTTACTTTTCATAAAAATTATATTTATGTTACTTTGTGATAGGTTTATTAGTATTTTCTCAATGAATTAATTAGTAAATATTTTTAAATATCCCTACTTTTAATTTCTAATATGGTAACTGTTTCATAGATGTAACTTGCATTTTTAAAAAAGAGAGCTTTGAGATTTTCAATATTTTTAAGTATGAAGGAGTTAGGAGACTGAAAAGAGAGAGAGGAAGAGAGAGAACCACTGTAATTGCCTTCATAGAGTTTACAGCTACCTAAAATTATATATGTTTATTTATCTGTTTTCTTCATATGCCAGTCGTTTGTCAACCTACTCCCAGATCCACTCCCTCCCCTTCCTCTGCAACATGCCTTTCCCAGGATCCCTTGCCAAAAACAAGAAGCAGCACTGGCAGGAGAGCTGAGAGAGCTGAGCAGGAGCGCTGAGCCCAGGTGTTTCTCCACCTCCCTCTCCTTTGGGCTCCAGCTTCTCCTTGGTCCCAGTTCCTGCTGATAGGCCTTCCCTCTGCTCAGCTCCTTCCAGCAGCCCTGGCTCCCAAGCTCCAGTAATCCCCTCTCATCCTTTGTCTAATCCTAGGGTATAGGGGTTTGAGCTCCGGTTACTATCTGACTGCTTCAACATAACAATTTACCTTTCCAGCCGTCCCTACACTTTAGGGGAACAAGCTTATCTCAGCTCCCTCATTTGAAAATGGGGATAATAATAATGGTCAACCAGAGCTCCTGTGAGTATTAGAAAAAAAATACATAGAACCTAGCACACTGCTTGGCCCAGAATAGGTAAGAAGTATTGGCTAAAATTACTATTAGTGTATTTTAAACTTTGTAATTACTGCCTTCCTTACATAAAAAGTAAATCTACTGCTTTCAGCTGGTGTTTACGTTTTGATTATTAACTGAGATTTTAATGGACATGGTGATTATTTTTTCCAAGATAACTACTGTAATTATGATGCGATCAATAGCTATTCTCAATTTTTACTTCAGTTGGAAAAGAATGTGCAGAAAATACAGCAGGAGAAATTTTCCTATGTAATCAAGCATTACAAACTGCAAGCAGTCAGAGGTCTTCCCTCTTCACATCACTGTGAATAGGAAATAAGCTCAAATGTATTCAGCACTTAATTCTGTACTTGGTACTTGGCACAAGCTTTATATGCATTATGACACTTAATTCTCATAACCTTACAAAGTGTTTATTATTATTATTATTATTATTATTATTATCATTACCCCTCTCCAGATGAGGATACAGGCTCAGAGAGGTTCAGGGCTTGCCACCATCACATAGCCCATAATGAGAGGAACAGATTTGAACCCAGACTGAAGATAAGCCCTTACATGTAAACTATTTCTGGAAAACAGAAATTAAACCTCCTAATAGTTACTGCTTACAGGCTGTTTCCCAGGGGACTTAGTACCTATAATTAATATACTTGCTAACATTTCTCTTCAATGGCATAGAAAGACAGAGGCAGGCTTTTTCTACCCCATTTTGGGATTGCCAAATATAAACAGTTTATCAACAACCTTATTCCCTCTGCCCCTGCTGGCTGTGGGAGGACTCCCTGGCTGGGGCCGGCAATCTCGGCCGGTGGCCCCCAGATGCTGAAGTACCCTGTACCACCACACTGGGCAGTGGGGCTCCCTCACACCAGCTGTACTGGAAGACAGGTGGGAAGGAGCCTGCCCTTGGTGGCAGATTCCAGAGAGCATAATATGGGTGGACAACAAGCACACAGCTCTTGGCTGGAGTTTCTTCTTTGTATCATCACTGCTCTCCAGTCCTGGGACCCTGGGCTGGATGACGCAGAAACACCAGCAACCTATTGCTTCCTTTGAAGAAAGATTTCTCCTTTTCCTGAGAGACAGCTAACAACTCCAGTTTGTACTCCACGAAGACAAACACTATTGATCCAAAGGCACGCACTACGGATCAATCAGACACCTCACTAAAGAGATGTTCATATATGAAGGGGTTCTTCGCCAATCTTTCTTTAAATATTGAACTCACTCTGAGAAATGAAAATATTAGCCAATACAAATTTTTCATTTCCACGAAAAATTCTGCTGCCTCACAATTTTCAGGAACGACACGGCATCAGTCAACCAGTTCACAGGTGCATGGTAGAAACTTGTTCTCACGTCCTCTTAGTGCAAAGAGCTGTGCTGGGTGCTTTGCCCCACAGCAGAAACAAGAAGGTGGGACTGGCTTCGTGTAGGCCACGTAAACTCTGCACGTGAAACTCTTCCGAAGTTCAATTGTGGGCCCATCCCTTGTTCTGCCTGTCAAGGCCATGAAAAGTTAATCACATCCCATGACTGTTTACTTTTTCTTCTGCTGGTTTCACAACATCCAGCAAAGACGAAGGGAACATGGATCATCAACTCCACAGCCAAATGTTTCCCGTAATTAAGGATTTTCACCCGAGGTTCTTTTCTTTCTTACCTCAGGTCACCTGACCAGTGTATTTCATCTCACTGATACTGCATGACACTGAGGGAACTAACGTTGAGAGCAGACCCAACCTGTTTTAAACGTAGCATGTTATTTTGTACTATCAAAAATCCTTCCATCATTTTATAGACAAGGAACTGGTTTAGAGAGACTGAAAATTGGCTAGTAAGAGTTGGTAACTAGGACTCAAACTCAGGTCTCAGATTAATGCTTTTGTTCCTTTCTACTCATCCTTCCTGCCTAGCCTGGCTCATGTTCCCAGAGCACCCATTGTACGAGAAAAAGACTTAAGGAAAAAAATAATTACATGAAGGAAAACATGGATAGTGTTATCATTCATTTAGAATACAAATTTAACATAATTTTTTAAAGATAAAACACCAGAAAGTTCTCATCTGTAGGGCCTTACAGGAAATCCATGTCCTACACCTACAATGAAAATTGAAGGGAAAACTTGTGAATCACTCTCCACACATGGAGGTCTAGGGCAAATTAATCATTTGGCCTCCCTTCAAAATGACATTAATTAAGTATTGAGACACTATGTCTAAAGAGAGGCTGAGAGAGAAGGCTCTGGTGTCCGGGCCCTGTGGATATGCCCTGCGCAGAAAACAAAAACCTGTTCTCTCTTTAGAACTCTGTCAGGAGCTCGGTGATAATTCCAGTGTGGCCTTGGTCATGTCATCCCTACTTCAAGTGGCTTATACAATATTCCTTCCAAAGCTATATTCTGGTCTGGGAAAGAGTTCACTTAAGTCCTTTCTCTTCATTCTGCTGCACTTCCAGACTTCTAGATACACTTCCACATCCCTTAGGTTTGACGCTGAGCAGGTCTGCCTCTCCACACAGCACTGACCCCTGACGATGCCGCCTTCTCCCCTGGCCGCAGAATGGCCCCACATCTACAACCACCAACTGAGTAAAGCAGTGGATGCCCTCACCCCCACCCCCTTACAGCCTTGGTTTTCCATCTCTGCTTTCCACTGAATATCACATATCCCATTTCCCTTCCCAGCTGATGCTGAGATGTAACAGCTTGTCACCTGAGATATGGCCCATTAAAATTACATAGCATAGGTAATGGAGAACTCAGTGCAGGTCAGGACAGCAGGTAATTAGCCTTAACTTACAGGATTGCCTCTAGTCCCTCTACACTCTGTCTCCACTCCCCTTCCTCTCTGCTTCTTAGCATGTGGATACCCTCACCACTGTCTCAGAGGTGTCTCTTGGGATTTGTTGGGTGGGGGTGGTTATTTAACACTGCTCTCATTAACTCAGCCACCCGTCACTGCAGTATTGGGTTAACAAGGTGGGGGTGGGGAACTGTGACCATCACAATAGACCACTCCCCAGTGGCTGGTGGAGGCAGGGAAGAGTGGATTCAGCTGTCTTTGTGTGTTTTCTATGAATAGGCAACTGAACAAATGGGAATAGCTGCAGAATCTAGAGGAGGCAAAATATAAAAAGAACAGAGCCTTGGGGTTCCTACAAGTAAGGACCCCATAAAATTTGCCTCAGATGCAGGACCTGTCCATTTTCACATCCCTTGCTGTGACTGCTGGGTTTGTGTGAGGACATTGGTTAGAGAGGATTTAACATTGGAGGCAGCCGGCAGAGGTAAATCAAGGGTAAGAATTCTGTCAATTCTGGGGCAAGAAGCTATGGAGTTGGGCAGCATTGGGTCTGAATCCTTGTGTCTGCCTGTGTGAGCCTGGGCAATTTACTTACTCTTTCACATCTATGAAATGGAAATCATACTACCTGCCTTTATGGTATTGCTTTGCAGATTAAATGACACAATGCAGCTAAAGTGTTTAGGGAATACATGTTCCAAAAATGGCAGCTTTATTATCACGCCCTCCCAGCTAGTAAATTCTTAGGGAGCCAGATTATCAGATCCCAAAGGCAAATCATGTTTCCGGAGCCTTGGAGAAATTCACCTGTTCACAGGGCTCTCCTGGGGGCTCCATTCCTGGCACTGAGTTGTTTGAGAAACCCTTTTCCATCCTGCTGAGAGATCAAATCCAGGCAACCTCCCCAACACTGATTTGAATGAATGTCCTAGAGGTGACTAGTAGGCTCTCTCCTCACTGCACCAGCTAACCTGCTGGTTTGACACTGGACATGGCAGGTTTAACTACTTGATCTTCTGAAAACTAAGCAAGAAGAGTCCTCCTGGCTTTCTCCCTAAAGAGTTAGGTGCTCATCTCTGAAACCAGAAGTTGGTCTAGCTCCTAAAGCAACATTAAAATTTCCCGAAGTCTTTCAGTAACAAAAACCTGAAGTAGCTATAACCCCTGTCACAGAGTGATTCAGCAATGAAAATGGCTAATTAAAAAAAAGTCTTGTTGAGTCTTTTACAACACATTTTATTATTCTGGGGATACGGTTCAGAAATTGTCCAGCAGTTCACATGAGTGTTGGCTGATAGTTATGCAAAACTGCATGCAGAGAGAGAGGTGACTAACACATTTGGTTTTCACCTACTCCTCACTTTTTCTCAGTGCTTATGGCTCTGGGCCAGGCGTTTTTACTCACAACTGCCTCATTTAATCTTTACAACATCCTTTTGAGATCAGAATTATAATCTTTAGCTTACTAAGAGAGAAGCGTTGGCTCAGGCGTTATGTGTTTGCCAACGCCACACAGCACCCGTAACGGCAGTGGCAGGGCCAGCTGACCACATCCAAGTCTCTGCGGGCTGCCCAGCGCTGGTTCCACCACACTGCAAATATAGCTTGTCGATGGACATTCTGTCTTATCGGTGGAGTGTAAATTTATATCAAAATGAAAAAGGGAGGGAAACATACAATAGAAAATAAAAAAGTTAAAATGTAAAGGTTAATTATAAACTCAGTTCTCTGATATCCCATGACTGAACAGCTCATCCCTACAGACATTTTCAGTCTCACGTTTCCTGCTACAGTACGTTAGAGAGGAGGAAACTCAGCTGCAGTGTCATGAGAAAGGTTGCCAAAGAGACGCAACTCTTTCCACAATGCACTTGACCACTGAATAAACTACTCATTTTAGAAAAATGTATAGAGTAATTTGCAGCAACTAGACATTCTGGACATTAGGGAAACTGCTCAAGGACATGAACTCTGTGTGCTTTGCTTTCTCATTGCCTAAAAGAGGGCCTGCTTCCAAGCAGGTGCTGGGCAAGTACTGATTGAATGAATGAATGAATGAATGAATGAATGAATGAACGTCAGTAACAGGTAGTTGTAAGCTCACAAAGCATTTTATTGAGGCGAAGTCATCCTCTGCCCAATCTTTGAATGCAACATGAGAACAGTAATAGTGCCAGTAAACCCCTCAAGCATTATAGAAGTCGTTTCTTAAAAGGGAGCAATAAAAAAATAACTTCATTAAAAATTATAGCAAAATCAGGTTTTCCAAGTTTTTCTGCACCCTAGACAACCTCCTAAACCACTGAAATCTTTAGTTATATGAAGGAAAATTTACAAAATAATGATACATGTTGTGAATGGTAGTGGGTGACAAAGGCATAGATTTTTGGCCAGACTCTTGAGATAAAATGTTGACTTCTAAGTGACTTATTAGCTGCTTAACCAGAAAGCCCCTTAACTTGTTTAAATGTCAGCTTCCTCACTGGTAAAATGAGATATTTAATTCATTGAGTTATTGTAAAAATACAAAGATTAATAGCCACTGGCACTTAGCAGGCTCAATAAATCTGAGTTCCCTCCCTCACTTCCCTCCTTTCCTTTCCTTGATCTTTCCTGATCTTTCCTTTCTCGACACCCATTTATTCTAAAACCATAAAGGTAGGTGAGATCATGTAATTATTTTTTTAAATGTTCTTATTCCTCCTATTTAAAGACTTCTTTAAAACATGAGTTGGAGGAGCTCTAAGTTTTCTACTCATTTTTTGTGTCAGATCTAAGATATTAAATCCTATTATATAATAGAAAACCAGGGAAGCTGAGGAGCTAGAACACAAAAATTATTATAATTAGACAATAGAAGAAAAAAGGCTGTGGCTTTCTAGGCTTTCTAGGCTTCCTATTTTTCTGGTCTTATCTCTGAAAGTGGATAGAGATACAATGGAAGAGGAGATGGCCCTTGCTTCTGAAGTTAATGCTGTCTTAGGAGCTTTAACAGGAACATCTGTTGGCTTTTTAACAAAGGAAGCTGGAGGAGATCAAGGGAAAGTGCAGGAGACTATGGTTCACAAGGGAGCCACATCTGTTCAGTATTCTCCCAACTGAGAAAGCTCAACTGCTGAAACAGCGTGGGTATCCTAGTTAAACTGGAATCTAGGAACAGATGAAAGCTTTACTTTCCTCCATGTTTCAATGGTACTGATCAACAGCTGTTTATATCCTTTAATACCTAACTAAGGGTGAAGCCTTCACATCTGTCAGTATTTTCCGGTTTTATTTCCATGGATCACAGTAGGGAGGAGGTGAAGTTTGAACCCCTCCCAATTCCCAAGCAAGAACACAGAAATATGCCTAGGATTCAAAGTGGTAATGCTAAGCAGAAGTCTCCATTTCTCACCCACCCAGGGTCTGCTGCTTGCTAAGAATTCTTCTTTTACTTTACCCTGACAGATGTCTTGATCATTCTCATGATAATGATGACTCAAGGCAGTACAAAGATCAAAAAGAAGAAATTAGGCTGGAATAAGGGGGGAGAAGAAGAGGAGGAAGTGAAGTCTAACAAAGAAAGTGGCTCCTGAAGATAAGTTATTTCAAAAGATAGCAAAAATATGGTCTGAGGGCAAATAATAGAGTTTAGCAGGATGCTGATGAAGATCCTCAGTGTAGCAGTGGATGGTGGTGGTTTTTACTGACCCCTAACATTTCACCTTGGAAAAGTTAGAGAAAATTAAACTATGTGGAGGCAAGACACACAATATATCCAGGATGGTAATAAAGGGATAGAGACATTTGTTTTAATTTCACTCAGATCACCAGCACCCAAGACATGTTGGGACTTTATAAAGATTATCTTTCCATCCTTCCTCCACTCATTCATGCATCCACCCACTCATTAAATAACTTATAAAGCACCAAAACTAGACTTAGTGCTGGGATAGTCAAATGAATAATGAATAAGACATATGCTATAATTTTAGGGGCTTCCACTCAATAAGCAAAAGAAGACATGGTATAAAGGATGCATGAGAATTCACTAGATAGAAAAAATGATGATTCCAGGACACAACAATCTGAATAAAACCCTAGAGGTAAGAAACAGACTGTTTCTAGGGAATGAAAAGCACTCCAGAGTGTTACAATAAACACTAGAGAGAGTGGGGGATTCTTATTAAAGAATCCTTTCTTATTAAAGGTGTGAATTCTTAGTTCTTACCTAAGAGATTCTAAGTTAGTTGCTAACAGAAAGAACTGAGGAATTCACATTTTTAAAAGAATTTTGACAGAAACAAAAGTTTGGCAACTCTAACTTATATAGATCCGTATTTTCCAGAAGATGCTAAGGGCGTTGCATTTAATTTAAAAAAAAAAAAAAAGCCAGTAGGTTCAAATTAGGAAATACCACATACTAAAGTGTTATTCCTTTCTTAGAGACTTATAATGCATATTAGCATATTAGCAGTCCTGCAGTAAAGAAATCAGCTTCATTTGGCATTTCCAAACTTATTTTTCCATGGGGGAAAAATCACAGTACACCTAGTAAGATCTCTCAGAACACAAGTGTATTATAGAACATAAATTGGGAAGGATTCTGATCAGGTGAGTATGGTCTCTAATCCCATTGAATGGCTAAAGAAATGTCTAGAAAAAGATAGCAAGGACAGTTACTCTGGGGACGTGGTGGCATCCATCTATTTCCTCCAGGCAAAATCTGAAATCACCTCCAGAAGCTTCCTCACTCTCAAGTGACACACCATGGCGTGTGGTGACATTTCTGGTCACAAACTCTACGTGGTAACCACAGCTGCCAGAGAGAGCAGAAGTGCCGGAGTTCAAAGCATCAAGGAGCAGGAAGAAAAGGGGAAGGACAAAGAGAAGGTCTCCTTGCCCATATTTATTTATCTTTATTGCTATCATGTGTTCTGCATGGAGCACTTAAAATGCTTTTGGATAAGATAAATTCCTCCTGGCAACAAAAGAAGCCTCCGACAGTCAAAGAAAGTGCAAAAAGACAAGAACCTAAGAGATTCCTGCCCCTTGCAGGTGTCTATTTTATGCCTGGGGGGGAGGGGAGAAGCCTGCCTTCTTCCCCCTCCTCTGGTGAGTCAGGGCCTGTACTACCCCACCTCCCCCCTTAACAAGGGATAGCAGAGAGCAAGAGCATGAGGGAACTGGACAAGTCAAGGCAACACCACGATTCTAAAGCAAATTGGTTTGTGTGCTGAATATTTCAAGATGTACACACTGCCCTAATCAACTTATACACTATTTTCCCCTGGTATTAACTTAATTACTTCCATACACCCCACCTCATCTTTCCATATGCCACATGGGGACACAGAATCCAACTAGAGGTGATTTCAACAATGTGTTTCAAATACTTCTTTCATACCCCAACCATCTCAGAACTTTTCAATAATACTTTCTAACAGCACAAGTATTTTTTCAGTCATTCCACAAATATTTCCTGAGTGCCTACCAGGATTTCAGGGCACCGTGCTAGCCAGACACGGGAGATACGGAAGGCACATAATCATGGAAGTAGGGAGAGTGCTCTTTCTCATTGAACCTACGGCCTAAAAATTAAAATTTTAAATTCAGCCCATCAGTGCATGTAAAACCCAATCATCATCACTATAAAGAAATAAAAGGGATGGAAAAGGTTTGGCCTTTCCCTTGAAGAATTTTGTGATTCCCAGCACAAGGGAAACAAAAGCACTCACATTTCGAGCCCCCTGGTGGGTCCTGCTAGACCACACACAAGGGTCCAGCATTAACACTGCGTTATGATTGGGGGAAAGAAGAACAGAATGGCAGGATCTTTATTTTTCCAGAGTGCCTACCCCTTCCTCAACTGATCTCCAGTCCATAGATTCTCACACTAAGATTTGTTTACCTGAGAGATGAATACCAAGAATTCCACCACAGATAATGTAACTAACTAGTTAATTAGTCAAATAAGAGCCTTACCAGAATGACTGCGTGGATTTGGAATCTATTCCTAAGGAAGCCAGCAAGATCAAGTCTAACATTTCACCAAGTCTATGTTCCCTCACATGTGATATGTGTCATTTCATGACTGAAGTACATGAAATTATTGTAAGTCGTCCACAAATGATATTTTTCAAAATTTCAATGCGGTTCCGGGACATGACAAAAGAAACTGAAGGTATGTGGAAATGAAATTTGGGGAAACATTGAGAATGTGTGGCATCTACATTCAAAGGCAGTCCTGGAAGAAGCCTCTGCAAACTCTCTGAGCTTGGGTGGGATATGACAAAATTACAAAGAAGCTGTTGATGGACTTACCCACACATGTTGGAAATATGTCTTCATTGTTGATCTGGACCTCAATCCAATCCATGAGAAGGTTCATGTACTGGGGGGCTGGCAGTGCAGTTGGCTTCTTATACTTGAGGTCATCCTGCCACCGATATTCATATTTGGGGCCCCCGGACATCACAGGGCAGGTTCGCTCAGTGCAGAACTCGCAGATGGTGCCATAGATAAGGTTGATCCGATTGAAGAAGTCCACCACGTGCACAGCTACCCAGTCGTTCTGGTCCTCCCCGCTGGGCAGCTGCACAGCTGCCTTCAGGTCCACGCCCGAGTTGAGGGATGCCTGAGCCCTCTTGTGGAGCTCAAACCTCTGTGTGCCAGGTTCAAATTTCCTCTTGGGCCGGAAGGTCTTGTCCTTGTTGAACACCTGCTTCAACGCTATAGACATGGTCTTCTCCTTTTCTTCCTTTGTTTTGCAGGAAGCAAAAAGGCACCTGGAACTCTTCCTTGAGAGATCACAACCCAACAGAGTTTTCCACTGCCAGCCCTCTGGCCCCAGTGTTGCGGCCTGCAGCTTCTAATCTATTTTAAATGGCCCCTTCCATCCTCCTCTTGAGCGATTTCCAGGGGAAACTCATGTTTCTTCCTAACAGCAAGAGAGAAAAAGTTCTTATAAGTGCCCAAATTTAAGAAATGGTAAAGGCTTAGATCAGATTTCTAGCTTGCATTTGGCTGTGCCCACTTCCAACCAGGTATGTGGATGAGCAGGTTAAGCCAATCCCCTTGGAATCTGTATTGATGATTCAAACCATGAAAGTAACAAAATAAGTAAAGGCATCACACTCCTTTTCTTCATGAACTTCATCATATCTCTGGCTACTCTTCCCTGTATGATCACAGGCTCACTGGACCTCTCCAAGGTGTTCAGGATGGGTATGGTAGTCAATAACACATCCCCTTCCCACACAGGCTCCTTCTGAGAACATCTACCCCATTCCATCCCTTCTGCCCCTATTCAGTTAGCATGGGGGCCACTACCCCCCCTCCTCTTGAACACACTTGATTAGTGGCTACCACACCATGCTGGCTAATAAGAATATTTCTCCTGGGAATTTGGAATCAGGACCCAGCCTTTGTTACACATTACTCCTGAGAAGTGATGAGTCTGGGTCTAGTGGAGCCCTATTTGGACCATGTATAATGAAGTTGGGAAAGTTGGTCTGTAAAGTGGGAGGGATGAGGGAAGGAGGAGGAGCAAAAAGGAGGAAGATGCGAGAAGCCACCAACATACGAAGAAAAAAAGACAAGAACATAGGTGGCCACAGAGAGGAAAAAGCCACAGTGAGAAGTAGAGAGTGACGTCTTTAGTCCCTGATAATCTTCTATGAACGGGTTCCAATTCCACTTAAAGCCTAGCTATGATTCCCACCCTTGGAATCCATAAGTTTTTCCTGAATTAATCAAATATTGTAAATCCCTTGTTTTACTTTAGCTAACTTGAGTGGGTCTTGTTTCCTACCAAGAATCCTTAACTATGACAGAATTTATTACCCCTAAAATCAGCCACCCTTTATGTCCTTAGTACACACTTAGATAGCACTTCAAGGCAGAGCTGTCTGATAAAACATTCTGTGATAATGCAAATGTTCTATATCTTTGCTATCTAATATGGTATGCACAGCCACATATGGCCATTAAGCACTTGAAATGCGACTAATGTGACTGAGAAACTGACTTTTTCCTTTTATCTTACTTTAATTAACTTCAAATAACTATATATGACTTGTGGCCACCATATTGGACATTATAGCCTCGAAATCTTTAATGCTTTCTTCTCCATTATCTCATCTGACACCCGCAAAATTCCAGTGAGTTTTATAAAAGATTTATAGTAGGTATAGTAGATTTGCAGTAGGTATCACTAGCTGTGGGTCTCCAAGAGATTAAATTATTTGACTAAAAAGGTTCCGTAGCTAGTAGGGGTCATGGTTAGGACTGAAATACAGTTTCCTGACTCCTAGCAAATGCTCTTTCCACATGGTCTTATAATCTAAAAAGTGATGCCCTTCAAACTGTCTTTCCTGCTGGTTCATGAAGCTCCTTTACCCAGAGCTTCCATCCCCAAACCCCCAAAGATCACAAGTATAGACTGGGTGGAGGTAAAGACTGTGTCCTGTGGCATAGAAACAGAGAGGAGATAAACTGATCCACTCATGGGTCAAGTCCTAGCAAAATGGGCCAAAGGCTGTGGCAAGATTCAGAGGTCCCATCATGGAATCTGGACTTGGAGTTAAACAGTTAAAGTGGACAGAAGTTAAAGTGGACAGAAGTGCTCTTTTCCTACCTAGAAGGGCTCCTGTCACTCTATGGTCAAACATGTGTTGGTGATATATTCAACCTTACTCAGGCAAAACAAAACAACCTCACAAAACAAAATAAAAACAAAACAAAACAAAATAACAGCTGAGACATTCAGATTCCCTCTCACATACTCTGCTCTTTGCTCAGAAGTGCTGACCATTCAGATAAATGCCTCCCCTGGCCACTCCCTACAGTCTCTGTGTTCACTTCCTCCTTCTTATTGCCACCCTCTTCCTATTAGGTTTTCACTGAAATTCCATATGCTGAGGTGTTTTTCCCCCTTCTCACATGGCATGGAGCATAAACACACCCCACAAAAACCCATGTGGAAAGGCAGGTCATGTGACATTCTCTGCCTGGGACAGTGAGGTTCCACTCTGGAGTAGTTGGGGTTTCGCCAGGAAGGATATCCCCACACAAACTCCGAAATTCTATAAAAACAAAGGGTAATCTCTTTTTCAAAACTACACCTCCCCAAAGGTTCGTCCTACGTAAAAAGAGGTTTAAGAAAACTTAGGGCTTTAAAGGGGCATTTCCAAAATAAAAATATGAGTTAGAGATTGGAAGGCTAGAGAAGGATAGTGAGCCTTCTTTTTGTTTGTTTGATTTATCCCCCTTTTAAAAGGGGCAATAGTCCTTCTGTATCACAAATGCTTAAATGCTGACAATAAAGCAGCAACAACCCAACAGCCATGCCCTCATGTCTGCAGTGAGTAAGACTTGGTCTATTATTCTGATAATGAGTGTACCAACAATTCCAGGGTTTTCAGAGCACTCTCCTCTCCTTACATAACCCTCAATATCACTAAACATGCCCTGGAGTGTCTGCTTGCATGGGCACAGATGTGGAACCTTCCTCTATACCACTGCCAGGCCCTCTGGCACCTCTGATGAGAGCATGTAAATGAGACAGGACAATCATAACAAGTCCTCCTGGTTCTGAAGACCTGCCCAGGCTGGTACACACTATTATCTTCATTTCTCAGATGAGGAAACTTTGATTTCCTAATGCTTGTTCCAAATGTGTTATCTTTCTGACACGCTCAGACATGAGGAAGTCTCTTTTGGTCAAACTTGTCTAGAATGAAGTTCCCTGAAGAGGGGATAAGGTTGGTTGGTGGGCCAATGGACATGCAGGATGAATACTAACAAATTCATCATGCCACTGAATGACTAAACAAAGAGGCATCTTCTGTGTCTTCGTCTGAGTGGTAGATGCTATACTGAGGTGGCTACACAAGAGTTTTGAAATGGAAAGAGGACCCAGAAAATCTAGCTCATCTTATTATCCAACTCAGAGCCTCATTGGGACCCCTGCCTATGATTTATATTGTAGACATATTAAATGGTTAGAGCAATGCTTCTCAAATTTAATGTGGGATCTTGTTAAAACCCAGGTTCTGACCCAATAGGTCTGAGAGGGCACTGCAGAATCTGCATTTCTTACAAGCTCCCAGCTGGTGTCAAATCTACTGGTCCATGGGTGATGCTTTAACTATGAAGACCTGATCTAACAAAAATGTTTTAATAGAAATACAGACTCTCAGGACTCCTCCCAGACTTAGCAGATCTAGGTCTGCAATCTAATAAAATCTCAGAAGAAGTATATGCTTTGAGGAACACTGGATTGGATGGCTGTTTGATGGGCTAGGTAAAGGGATGATTAAATAAACTCCTATTTGTTGTTTTGTCAACAGCTGACATCATAAACATAGTCTTTAGCTATGTGTGCATATGTGTGTTTGAGAAAGAGAATGAGGAGGGATTCACTGTTTTGAATACAATGGCCTTGACAGATGGTGACAAAGACTGGATCTTTTGATCTTGATTGATTTGGACAGCACAGCACCCAGAAGCTAGGAGGCTCCCAGTGGATACCTTCCATAAATAACAGATGGAATGTGGCTGCTAATAATTCTGCTGCGGCCACATGCAGAAAAACTTCTTTGGCTAGATTACATGTAGTGCTAGCAACAACACAGTTGTATTCTCCGTCCTTGTCATCTCCAAGAAGAAAACAAGTCATAAGCTTTGTCCTTTGTGTAGAAACTATAAGCAAGTTCTGTTACGAATAGTACCCACCACAATGCTGGTTCTCAATAAATATTTGAAGCCAATAGCTCTTTTAACCAATAAACATTTACTAAAGGCCTTTTATGTGCCAGACACCAGGCTAAGGAGCAAAGGATGCAGGGCTACTGAAGACCTGGACCCTTACTTTGAAAAATCATTTTATGTCTAGTTATGAGGTTAATTTATTGGCTTTGCTTTTTAAGGTACAAAGTTAAATGCACTAATATAAATGGTGATGTGATTCCTTTACAGTATTATGTAGGTTAGGAATGAAAAAAGGAATGAGGTCTTGTGGAAACAGAAAAATGGAAATCCAAATAAACAGCATAAAATTGACAGGAGCTCCATGTGTTCTCCATATTTTCTGCTTAATAGATCAATTATAGCAATAAAACATGATGTGCACTATAAAATATGCAGAGAGAATTCAGCCAAGATGGAAGGGAATGTTGACAAGGTAACTAAGCAACTCTGGCAAGGAAAATTCTTATTTTTCTTTTCCTATGGATGTCTTCTGCCTTATTAGTTCAAAAATAAAAGTCTTTGCCAAGTATAAGGAAGAAATAAAACAAATCTCCTATTTGGTCCTGAGAGGTCCATCTTTTCTAGCTGTGACTACTTCTAAAGAGACCTTTGTGGCATAGAATGGTAGCAGGACAGAGAGGAGCAAGACTAACACTGATATTAGTTGGGGGGAAAGACATTCAATATTTCATATGTGGGATGAAGGATTCCTCCTGGCAAGACCAGCCAGAGGGCAACTCACTCCAGAAATAAGAGAAATGCTCCAGAAGTACCCCATATGAGGGACAACCACATCATCATCATCATCATTGCTGGGCCCCAAGGAGCTAGGATGCTGCCTGGCCCAGAACCACTTCACTGAGTGCCTGCTGAATGAATGAGTAAATGATAGTGAAGAACCCATTGTATAAAACTAAAACCACAAAAGTGAAATTCTACCTCAACTTGCAAGCTCACTGCCTACTCACTGAAGTTGGCTATCACCAGCTGTTGGGCTGCTCTAAAGTGGCCCTTCCTAAAGATCTAGACATGTGTCCATCATTTCTTTCAAATGGGCTATTTCTTTCCACTGTTACCAAAGAATTCCAGCTCTTCAAAACTGAAGGATAACTACTCTGATGTCCCATTTTCCCCCTATATTTTTCTCTTATGGCTGAAATAGTCCATGGAATCCTCTTCTCATACCCCAAATATTGAATAAAAATAGGTTTTTATTTTAAAGAAGTATGTGTATGTGAGTAAAGTGAACATCATTTGACTTTTCCAGGCTCCAATAAAGGATATACCTACACATGTGGTTCTATCAACATTTATGTATTGTTTTACTCCAGTCTACTCATTAGGTGCTATCTTTGCTCACAGGTCAATCCCTGAACTAGAGAATCCTGCCCGAGAAGCAGCATTGCTATATATATATTTTTTGTCCAACTAATCTACCTCCTCAACCTGGAGCCACCATATTGTTGCATTTTAGATTCGTTAGCAGAAATATCATGGTCTCATTTTAATCTTCAAAGATAGGCAGATTGAAGAGCTTGAAAAAGTCTGTGTTACTTCTGAACACAGATGAAGTCAGGACCAAGAGTGCAGCCCTATCAAAGTCTGTCACATGATTTTCACTCCCCCATTATTTTCTAGTTCTCCAATGTCCATTCAAGTTGCAGTCCCACTGTTTCATTTGTATATTTATTTAGTAGTTCATTGTAGCGTTAAACATAGGAGTAAAAAAAATAAAAGCATTGCATGCAACCTTGCCTGCTGTGGCAGCAGCAACAGGAGTGATTGCTCTTTACAGCAGAGAGAGACCCATAATGAGTCTCCATTTCACAGACTCAAAACTCCACCACTCAGTACGGATAAAAAGTAGAAGGATAGAAAGGGATGGGATTTATTTGGTGTGGTAGAATTCACTGCATATTCATGTTTTTCTGAAAAGAATATACTTTTAAAGAAATATTTTCTTGAAGAGAATAAAGTTCTCTTAAGTAAAGGCCTTCCTGAAGCCAGTAGAGACTAGCCTGAATTCCCAATAATGAGGAAGATGGTAAATATTTGGTCCACCCTTGGATAAGGTTGGTCTAATCTTACCACAGTTTTAAAAATAAGTAGTGAAGATAAATGCTCAATTATTTTAAGATAAATGCTCAGTTTATAATTTATGAAAGACATACTAATTTTTAAATAATTTTTTAAATAATAAAGAATTCCAAGTCAGTTATCACTTAGTCTATTATTTGCAGATCTTTGGACTAGCTAGAAAATATTTTTGTGGTTTAGAAAAAAAAAGACTTGTGATTTGAGAACACAGTACCTAAGGCAGGTGGCAGTAGGAGAATGAAGAATGGGAGGGAAGTAAAGATTGAGCTAATATAACAGGAGAAACTAAAAAATAAGGCCAAAAAACTTTTTAAAAGTTGCTGCACAAAATATATTTTTTTATTTTTCAAGCACAGGTGTGTACTAGCTAATGTTGTGTCACTCAGAGAGACTCTATCTTATGGTGGGATAAAGGTCACTGTCAGTTACCATTTCCTTCTTTCTCTTTGACACAGAGTATGCCAATTCTTTCTTGGAAAAGTCTTGCTTTAGAGGAAAAATGTTAAAATTCAAGGAAGTTGGTTCCTGTAACTGTCAACAGACTTATTTAGTCTTAGCTACTCTAAGTGAATTTGAGTCTGAGGGTCTGGAAAATTTTTATCCCTGGCACTATGGGAACTTTGTCTGACATCTGGAACCATTGCAAGAGGCTGTTGAAGGGGGACAGAGAGCACAGAATGGTCTAGAAGACTGAAAATTAGAAAATACAGCTCTAATTTTCAAAAGGGTATTGTTTTAAGCTTGGGGTGGGGTTAATATAATTAACACCAATTGCAAGCAAGATTTAGAGGCAATATAGCCAAGTAGCTAAGAGCACAGCATCTGCAGGGTTGCTGTGAAAATTTAATAGTGCATCTGTAAAATGTCTGGAGTGTCGTAGGTACTGACCAATATGGTTGTTGCCATCATTCTCATCATAATTAAAATCACATTATAATATAAGTTCTAATACATCATTGAGAGACTACCCAGAATCTTAGAATGCTTAAAATTCTATTCAAGTTACTTATGTAACAGTAACAATAACTCATATTTATTTTGATTTTCACAACAACCCAGTGAGTTAGGCGTTATTATTTTCCCCATTTTACACTTACGGAAACTTGAGACACAACTAGATTGAATCTTTGTCCTGGGTACTGAAACTCTTTTTTTTTTAAAGATTTTATTTATTTATCTTTAGAGGGGAAGGGAAGGAGAGAAGGAGAGAAGGATCAATGTATGGTTGCCTCTCGTGAGTCCCCTGCTGGGAACTGGCCTGCAACCCAGGCATGTGCCCTGACTGGGAATGGAACTGTGATTGTGTGGTTCGCAGGCCCGTGCTCAATCCACTGAGCTACACTAGCCAGGTGGGTATCGAAACTCTTAACCTCAATTAAAATGCCTATTTATGAGAGAAATGTGGACCTTGCCCTAAGGCATAGCCACATGCCACTCCCAAAGACATATGTTTCCTCAACTTTTGTGATCCAGTCAGATGACCTGGATTCAGGTCCTGGCAATGACCGTAACTAGCCACATCTTTGGACAAGAAAACCTTCATGAACCTCGGTTTTGACTTCTTTAAAGATAATGGTACTTATTTCTTAAGGTTATTGTGAAAATTTAAAGAGACATTGCCTGTGTGAGTACTTCATAAATAGAAAACCATTAAGTAGTTACTAACATGGTGACAGGTAACAAAGGGAACTACAACTTTTGACATGACACCAAGAAATTAGATGAGTAATGAAAAATAACTCATTTCAATGTAAACACGTGTTTATGAGCAGGAGATAGGGCAGGGGCAAGGGGTGACAATGGACCCCTGGATAGAAGAAAAGAATAAAATCAGCACTTCCTTCTTGCTTCATTTGGATGGACTTTCAATTCTCATAAGAAAGGAAATAATATTAATCGGAGTAACTTGATAATGAGTCAATATTCCTCAACATTGACAATCCATTTAGCTTAATATTGTGATAAAATTCCATTATTTTTTCATATAAGAAAATCTATTGCAATATTATTTCATGAATTTTCATATACTGGGACAAACACTTTTTAGAATGATGTAAAAAAGTTTTTCTTTTAAACTTTAAAATGCTTTATATCTAATATAATACCTTAGGTTATAACTTGGCTATGATCTATCTCTGTGTTCTGATAATGAGAATAACTTTCTGATTAGTTACCTAACCAGAAAGAGGATTAAGGCTGCATCTCCAGAAACTCTCAAGAGAGAAAAGACAACTATCTACCTGGGAGCTTTTTAATTTGAGGAGGTGAAAACAGATGGACAAAGGGGATAAGTCAGAGATAAATAATTAATGATGCTATCCTCTCTACATTCCTGACCACGTCCGCAACTACATAAGAGGTTGGAAATAAAATAGACTCCAAGGAGTAATTGTAAACCATGTGGCCACCTGGAGGACTAGAGAAGGCCCTACCTCTTGAGTCAGAGAGATGTGGGCTTGAGTCCAGGCTTTGCCGTTATCTAGTTACCCTCCTGGGCTAAACATTATCTGTGTTTCAATTTCTTCTCTGATTAGATGAGAATACTGGTACAAGTAACAGCATGTTGGGGTATAACTGGGAGAATTTAAGTAAAGAGGAGCAATGTCAGCCCTATGTTTATTAATCCAGATTTCTCATAGTATCAGGTTATTTCTCATATTATTAGCTAGCTTCATGGTCTATAGGGATCCCAACCATACCTGATCTATTCTTTGACTTCTTTCCCGCAAGATCTGAGCACCTGACCCTCAAAAATGTATGAAATCTTGGAAAATTTTACAGAACAACTCCATTTCCTCACTGCTGGTTTTTATGAGGAAGAATTTTCCCTAAGTACATGACTGGCTTTCCTCTGTCCTTTTACTAATGCTGCCTCTGGGGAAGTGGAGGAACTAACTCATTTACTCGGTAAATTTAAGAAGAACCAACTGGGCAGACTGAGCTACAAGCATTACCTCCTGGGAGGTGCGTGCCCTCCAGGAGTGTGCTGTTTGCTCCTCTGCGGCTTTCTGAAGGGAGACAGCCAGCTCTGTCCACTATTACATGGGAAGAGGTGGGTAAGTCTAGCATTTAGATGTAGCACACTCACTTGACTAACAGACCTAAAGCTAAGTCCTCTAGCCTGGCTTCTTTAAGCAATAAAGATGATCTGTTTCTGTTGTTTCAATCACCTTATTTTGAAGCCAGGTAGAGAAGAGTGATATTTCAATGTTCGTTTATCAGAGGCGCTCTTAGAGACCCCAATCCTATGCAAAGTTTGCCAATTTTTAAAAGAGTTTCATTATGAACTCAGTTCAAACATAACTTACTTACCTGCAGAAGTTCTGCATCTCTCTACCAAGCATGCACAATCTTCTCGAGTTTTTCAGGCAAGAGAGACTACATCCAGTTACTGCCCAGCCACAGGCACAAAGAGGAAGAATGGTCAGAAAAGAGGACCCCCTCATGTAGGAGGTGTTTCAAAGCATTCCACAAGAATCAGAGAGCATTCGGTTTAACACTCCCATACCCTGTAGGTGGCTACTATCCAGGGCCAGTGCTCTTCATGAGGAAACACTTCCACCCAGATGAAACCTCTCCCTCACCCAGCCTCATTTCTCAAACTCCTCTCCTCTCCTCTCCTCTCCTCTCCTCTCCTCTCCTCTCCTCTCCTCTCCTCTCCTCTCCTCTCCTCTCCTCTCCAACCCAGAGTTTTAACTTCAAAACTCTATTTAAGTGATGGAAAAGTGGTGGAGAAAGAAGGGAGGAAGGCAGCAGGGATGGCTGATGGTTCCTGGCCAGTGACATCTGCATCTGGTATGCACTCCTCTCTCACTCTCATGCCGCGACCTCACCCTTTGCTGCAGTTCTGCGCTCACCTATCGGTACTCCATCAGTCTACGAGGGCTGATTGCACTCTTCACTGCAGCACTAACACCTAACGTAGGACTCAGCACAAATATTTGTGCAGAACTATGTGTCTAAATTATTTCTAATCAAATACTGCACAAACAGTCCTTTTTCAGCTGAGAGGGCCATGCCCCTGGAACCATGATGAGACATAATCGACAAAAGGAACCTTCTCAGAAAACAGACACTTCATACAAAGGTCAACAGCAGCAACTGACACGTGCTTCCCCAGGCCAACCCAAACAGCTCCCACTTTTGGATTTTCCAGCATTCACTGAAAAGTCAGCTCCTTTAGAAGCAAGCCTAGCTTTAGAAGAATGTTTAAAAATTCATGATAGATCTTTGGAACATCTTTGCATGGTGCTGTAAAGACCTCTACCTCTGTACTTTATTAAAAGAATACATTTTTAAAACATGCCTCAAAGGAAAAATAATGGGTTAGAAAGGAGGTCATTCAGCCTGGGGAATTTTTTATCTCTAACATGAGAAGAAAATGCATCACATCATCTCCTTTACTGCAAACTCTACTTCTGTGAGTTTGTTGCCCATTCCCAGGCTTTTGACTCTGCTGCATCCACTCCCGTCCCCTCTGTGCCCCTTCCTGCTGGGACATGTCAGCAGGCCTCCTTGGCCCCTAATCTGTGTCCCTTAGTCATCCTACACAAGACCATGAAACTCATCTTCTTCGAGCCATGATCCTGCCACCCCCCCATCATGTGGGGGAGGCCTAGTGTGAGATCATTGCTGATAGCATTTTATAGCAGGAAGAATCCTGGAAAATCACTTAATTGAATTCAACTCTCAATGTATAAATACAAAGACAGAAGCAACCACACCTACTGCCCAGATAAGTGAGGTGAGGCCCACAGCACAGACTGCAGCAGACAGCAAAGCCTCAGCCTGGGGGTCAGTGTTCTTTCCATGAACCCATGGATTTCTTTTTTTAAAAACATATTTTATTGATTATGCCATTACAGTTGTTCTAATTCCCCCCCTTCATTCCCCTCCACCTGGCATACCCCCCTCTTTCGTTTATGTCCATGTGTCTCAAGTTCTTTAGATTCTATATTTCCCAGAGTATTCTTGCCCTCCCCCCGTCTATTTTCTACCTACTATCTATGCTACTTATTCTCTGTACCTTCTCCCCCCTTCTCCTCTTCCCACTCCCCTGTTGCTAACCCTCCATGTGACCTCTATTTCTATGGTTCTGCTCCTGATCTAGTTGTCCTCTTTGTTTTTGTTTTAGGTGTGGTTGTTAATAACTGTGAGTTTGCTGTCCTTTCACTGTTCATATTTTTATCTTCTTTTTCTTAGATAAGTCCCCTTAACATTTCATATAATAAGGGCTTGGTGATGATGAACTCCTTCAACTTGCCTTATCCAAGAAGCACTTTATATGTCCTTCCATTCTAAATGAAAGCTTTGCTGGATAGAGCAATCTTGGTTGTAGGTCTTTGGATTTCTTTATTTTATTTTTTTAATTTAATTCTTATTCAAGTACAGTTTTCTGTTTTATATTCCCTGCCCTGCCCCCCCCACAGTGCTCCACACCTCCCTCCCATTTCCGACCCCCACCTTAATTATTGTCCATGTGTCCTTTATACTTATTCATGTGAGTCCCTCCCCTTTTCCCCTATGATTCTCTCCCCTCTCCCTTCTGGACTCTGTCAGCCTGTTCCATATTTGAGTGTCATTGGTCATATTTTGCTTGCTTGTTTGTTTTGTTGTTAAAATTCCTGTTAAAGGTGAGATCATATGATATTTGTCTTTCACCGCCTGGCTTATTTCGCTCAGCATAATGCTCTCCAGTTCCATCCATGATGTTGCAAAAGGTAGGAGCTCCTGCTGCAGAAAGGAAGAAGGAGCTCCTACCTTTTGGAACCCATGGATTTCTTAAATGCTTAAGCAAACCTGATGCCTAACTGCTCTTCAAACAGCATCTAACTTATCTCTTTCAATGCAAACGATATACACATAGTTTTATTCATCCCCTGGATGGGTTTTAAGCTTTGTGGATTTTTTTAAGCAACATAACCTTTTTCTCACCCAAAATGAAGTTTATACATGAGAAGCACCCTCACTCTTAGTCCACTCCCCCCAACAACCACAGAGACTCCTCTGGGGACCTTCAGGTTTGACTCTATCAATCAGGCAACTCATGGATTCCCAATGCCCATTGCACTTGCCAGTGACTGAACCTCTGTCCCAGCCCTCTCCTCAACCATCCACCCGCCATCACCCTTTGGCCTTCGAGGCCTGGAGAGTTGCCACCACCTCCAAGCAGCCTCTCCTGCCCGTGATGCTAGGATGTGATTCTTGTCTTTTCTTTGCTCCAAAGCCCTGAATATTTAAACCTTCCTCTGTACCCAAACAGTCTGAGTCATTTATTTTCATGCCTCACCTTCACCTTCTGGCCCATTTATAATGAGGGCCCACCCACCTAACTGGCAGCCCCTCCAGGTCCATCAAAGCAGGCTTTGAACATAATTGCCACTAGGCTGAAGTTTCAGCGTGCCCCCTAACCTCTCCTGATCCTTCCTTAATCTGGCTTTGTTTCTGCTCATTCTTATTGTGCTCATTTTGAACTTCTGCTTCTTAAGCAAACCCATGAATATAAAGTTTGACTTGCTCTTCTTGAGTTCTGTACTTGTCCTCCAGCTCTGTCTCCCATTTGCTCTTTTTCAATTTTCTCCTCTTGAGCTCCTGGAGTCTCTGCTAGAAGTGGATGGCTGCTTAGAAAACAACTATGACCCCTCCTCACCCTGATCAATCTGTCCACTGGACCTGCCTCAGGACCTGCCTCAGAAATGATGGGAAAATCAAGACTGACTGAGTGCTTGTTTAAAACGATGACCCTTCGGGTTCCACCCTCACTGTTAGAGGTGATTGTGATGCATTCTAATGTTTAAGGACGCCCTGAAATGGGGAGTTTCACACTCCAGGCCTGGCATATCCAGGGTCCATGTGCCAACAGTCATTTACTGAGGAGAATGGACACACAGAAACATGATGCTCAGAAGAACTGAATTTCTAACAGAAAAAAGGTCGGAAAAGTCCTTAGAGAGAAGGAAGACAAAAGCTGAATCGTACCGGAGATTGGAGAGTGGCTCTTCCCTGACTGGTCTCCCAGCTACACCATGGATGAAGAGCCTGCCTCATCCCCACCTGCTGCCATCCGTGTCTGCTGGCCCCTGGACTGTTCCGACTGCTAGTTAAGTGACTCTGAGATCAGGCTGCCTGGGTTTGATGCCCAGGTCTACGGTTTTCAGAGCTGCAATCTCTTGAGCTTAATATGTAACATTGTTAAACTTCAGTTTCCTTTTTTGTAAAATGGAGAAAATAAAATTATCTATCTTGTAATGTTGCTGTGAGAATTAAATGACATTATCCAAATAAAGCATTTGACATAGCACCAGGCACAAGGAAAATCTATAATAAGTATTAGATTTTAATTCTATTATTCACATACTGCCTTCTTGAACTTAACTCCTTCACATGTGCATCCCCCTTTCTGGACAGGAAACTCCACAGTAGTGAAATTTCTACTGTCTCTCCCTTATAAAAACACTCAGTAAATCATGCCTCATAAGACGGTGGTGATGATGAATAAGACAGTAAGCAAACAAAACAGAAACAAACTCACAGATAACAAGGAACAAACTGATGATCGCCAGATGGGAGGAGGATTGGGGGAATGGGTGAAAAAGGTCAAAGGGATTAAGGAAGTACAAAATGACAGTTACAAAAATAGTTACGGTGGTGTCAAGTACAGCATAGGGAATATAGCAATAATACTGTAATAACTCTATATGGTATCAGATGGATACTAGATTTATCAGGGTGATCAATTACTTCATAAGGTATATAAATATCTAATTGCTGTTACACACCTGAAACATAATGCTGTGTGTCAACTGTAATTGGAAAATTAATTAGTTAATTTTAAAAAGACAGTTGGTGAGAAGAGGTCAACAGCAGGTCTGGCACACTCCAGGCTCTCAGTAATAGTAATAATCAAGGAGGCTGACCCAGCCTGACCACACCCTGGGCACCAGGAACAGCAGGTTTCCCTCAGCAGGTCTAATGCCCTGCAATCAAACTCCCTTCAGCCACTGGGCAGCGCAGCCTTCAGAAAAACAGGAGCCTGGTTCAGAAGGCTTCTCCCGGAACCACACAGCGCAGCTGGCCTGAAAGCCTGTGTTGATTGGACATTTCTACCTATTGTTTTATGACAGGAATTTGAGCTCTCTCAGGGCAGTGCCAGAAAAACTCATCCTGAGTAAAGGGGTGCATTTTTAATACCAAATATCTTAACTCTGATTTTCTTATATAACCATAATGAGTAGGCTTGCCAAAAGTGTTAAAAATAGAAGACAATAAAAAAATCAAAGAGAAAATCTCATAGTTTCTAGACCAACTCACACGGAAACAGTTACCTCACAAAAGCATGTGGCTGTCAATTTTTTCATTCATTTAGGGGAGTGTTATTTGCTTTTTCTATTGTTTTCTTCAAATATTTTATTTATTCTTCCCATACTAGTCTTTAATGACAAGTGAGGGTGGTGATACCACTCTTCTTAAAAACAATAAAAGCTACAGAAAGAAAGAAAAAAAGCCCTTCCAAGCCTCCACAGGCCTGGGGAATTCTGCCCGGAGAAGTAAACTGCTCAAGCAGAGCGTGGCAAACAACCGCCTCCGCTGGCACTGGGCTGAGCCAGCCCCTGTGGTGAGGACTCGCTTTATTTTTGGTCCAAGCCCTGACTCCAGGAAGCCACATCTACTGACTTCTTTTTCATTTCAGATTATACATCCATCGATAAGCCTTGTTGAGATAGTCTCCATTAGAGACTCCCCCGATTCGTGCTGAGAAAGAACAGGAAAAACGGAAACACAGACATCATTCCTAGGAAAACAGCGCCCGCCCAGCAAGAGACTAAAACAGGTGTGTGCTATCTCCTATTCTCTTTAAATTGCACTTTATTCCATACACACACAGAAAGAAAGCAGCTCCCCAAGTTTAGTGTTTGATTTTATGTAAGAGCCAGATGACTCAAATTCCTTTTAGAGAAAGGAGGTGTGGGCATCTATAGAAAACGTTGTTAAGCATATAACCACGAACATTTCTCCCATCAACTGTTGTCAATTAAAAAAAGTTCAAGGGCTTAATATAGTTGAAGATGGAAAAATACAGAGTTCCACAAAAACAAGTAAGACTGCCATATTAAAAAAAGAATAAAACTCATCTGAGCCACTTGAGCACATCTCAGATGCAGACCTTTACAAAATTGATCAAGAGACATCATTTGCAAATGTTTGTATTTTAAATCATAAGACCACTGTTCCTAGACTGTAGAAATTGAAAGTGATTGCACAATAAACTGGTCATCATTTGGTCTCCCCCTAATTTGCCAGAACCCAGCGTGGCTTCTACAAAAAGACAAAACCTGACAGACCATGCAGCATGGCCAAGGAGCTCTGATTTATTTCAGCTTTAAAAGGCTACTGCACCAGGATTTTTCTTTCTGTCCAGAATGCAATCCACACGACTGGCCTTGCTGTCCTGAATCATGTACACGTTTTTCTCATCTAGCAGAGAGATCTTGTGAACCGTAGGCTCAACCTGCACTGGCAGTGCCGGGAGAGCAGAGCGGGAGGGTGGGGTCGTGCTGGGACACAGAGTGACTGCATGCTGAGTGCTGCACCAGGCTTGCAGGAGGACCCAGACAGGAAGAAGGCAAGGCCTTGGCCTTCAAGATGTCCAGTAAGAGAAGCTTTCCAAGCTGGCACCACAAGCAGAAATGAATCCGCTGCCAGAAGAGCTAGGTCCCTAAACTTATCCAAAGCAAGGAGGGCCTGTGGCTTCTGGGAGCAATGCCAGGACCTGAAGGTGGAAAGTGGGGGCAGGGGGTGGGGGAAGCCCAGCCCCTTCTTGACCCAGGGGGCTAGCCACAAGCAGGGAAAGCCAAAGACGTACCCTGTGAAGACGTTCCCTCAACATCATTAAAGGTCATGCACTCTTCCCAGCTCCTCACTCCACTCTACTCTGCTCTCAGGAGTAAAGGGAAAGAAAGCACCTCAGCATTCATTTGGGAAACTTCCCAGATAGTCTAAGCTTTCACCTGGGGGGCACCTCACCTGACAGCAACCATAGACATCTGAGGCATCGGTTGTTTCATTTTTATAATAGTCTAGGTCACAGGTGGCAAACGCAAGGCCTGTGAGCTGAATCCTGCCCTCCACCTTGTTTTATCTGGCCCGGCACCTTGTTTCTTCCCCGGGGGCAGCACTGAGCTCCTTGCCTCTAGTTAAGGAGCAGTTACATTTATACAGCACTAAAATTACATTCGGCCCTTTGAAGGCAACCGAGAGGCTGGTGTAGCCCCCCGTGAAAATGAATCTGACACTTTTGGTCTAGGTTTAGGATGTATCTAATTTTATAAAGCTACCTCAAATTGTGTGGGAAGGAGATCAAGTAATTCTGATAATTTTCATTTCCTCCAACCATATCCTAGTAAACATAAGAGGGACCTTTTAAGTACAGGTGCTTTCTGACTAATGATGAATAAATGTACACATCATTCCATGGCCTACCAAAATCTCCTGAGGACCGAGGATTCAGAGATATGATTCAAGTGGAGTTCCCCTAGTCCTTTCCAGCCCAACCTACCTCTCCTCAACGTCTGTTATCTGTTTATCCTTCTCACGAAGGCTGGCTGAACAAACCTCACGTAAGCCAGCAGACAAGTGAGGGCAAGGACTTTTTTAATGACACAACCCACATCACTGTACCCTAGGACAGTTGCCATGATGACAGGGATGGCATGTGCCTGCTGATTTGAACCTTCCTACCATTTCTGTTAGGAGACACACAGCTACTTCCCGCTCCCGAAAATTTTGTGGGGGAAGGAAAAGGAAGACAGAGAGGAAAGACATGTTCATGACAAAAGCTGGCAAAGGCTCTTGGACGATGTATAATTCTTCTCTCAGGCTATGTAGCAAATAACCCCTTCAAAATGAACTTTGAAATCTAGAATGAAGGTATTTTTTTATCCTCACCCAAGGACATTTTTTCATTGCTTTCAGAGAGAGAAAAAAGGGGAGAGAGAATGAGAGAGAGAGACATTGATATGAGAAACCTCATAGACACCCTGACCAGGGAACAAACCCACCACCTGGGTATGTGCTGTGACCGGGAATTGAACCCACACCTTTTCAGTCTATGGGATGATGCTCCAACCAACTGGACCACATCGGCCAGGGCTCTAGAGCAAAGTTTTTTATAAGAAGTCTAGTGTTATATTTGAAGTTTAAAAATATGCCTATCCCTTCCCTCAGCAAGCCCACCTTTAAGAATCTATCAAAGGGCAAGGAGAGTGGACTATTGTGTCTGGCTGACTTCTAAGATGGCCCCAGTGATATCTGCCTCCTGGTATCTACGGCCCTTGAATAATCCACTCCCCTTGGGTGAGGACTAGACCTAGTGACTCCTGGTGAAGAGGAGACAGCAAAAGGGATTAGCCTGTAAAAGACCTAAAATATCAAGATATAAAAGATATAAAAGATCAAGACTTCTGTCTTGATCACATACTCTTTTGCTCCACTTGTTCACTTCGGTGCAGCCAGCTGCCATAAGCGAGCTCTCCTACGGAGAGGCCCACATGCCGAGAAACTGAAGGTGGCTTCCAACTCAATAGCCAGAGAGGAAGAAGGGCCCTCAGGCCAACTGGACACTAGGAACTGAGTCCTGCCAAGAACCACTGAATAAGCTCATTTCCTTCCCCAGCTGATCCTCCAGACGACTGCAGACCCAGCCCAGACCTTGGTTACAGCCTGGTGCAGGCCCCTGACCAGGAGAGCCCAGCCAAGCTGTGCTCTGATTCCTGACCCAGAGAAACTGAGACAATACATGTTGTTACTTTCAAGTCACCAAGTTTGGGGGTATTATGTTATGTAGCAAGACATAAATAATATAGCTTTTCAGTATCACCGTTTATAATCATATCCCCCAAAAAGAAAACCTCAAAAGTCCATTTGGAGGGAGCTAGTTAATCAAAAGCGGCACATCCATACCAGAAATTTGGGGCAGCCTCAAACGCAGTGAGGTCGACAGATCTGCACTGACACGGAAAGAAGTCCAAGAAGATGAAAAAGTTGCAAAATGTGTGATGCTTCTAAAACATGGCAGATATCTAGGTTTCCACGCCTGTAAACTCCAGACAAGCTGCTTATCCACTTTTCCCATCTCAAAAAGGAACAACTGTAGTTATCCAGTTGCTATGGACAAAAACAAAATAGAAAAAGAACAAAATAGAGAAAAAATAGAGAAGAAAAAGAAAGAGATCATTATTGACTCTCCTCTTTCCTTCAAACTGCTCATCTAATCCATGAGTAAATTACACAGTTTACCTCGGAATTACCACCATATCCCACCCTTATCGCCACCTCCATGGCTACTCCTTCCATCCGAGCTACCATCCTGTCTTTCTGGAGCAGCTGCAAAGGACGTGACTCACTGCTCTGCTTCCACAACTGCTCCTCTGCTATCTATTTCTAGACAATAGTCAGAGTGGTACTTAAAAAAAATGTAAGTGAAAGCAGGCCAGTCCCCTCTTTAAACCCTGGAAAGACTCTCCATCACAGTCAAAATGAAAAACAAAGTTGCTTTACTGATTTACAAAGCCATAACCAACAGATCTGGCCCCGGAATACTCCTTGTGCAATTCTCCCTCTTACTTATCTATCCACATTGACTTCTGTGATGATTCACCATAATGCTCCAAGTTCACTATCATTAGAGGGGTCAATTAGTTTGCTAGGGCTTCCATTAAAAAGAACGGAAAGCCGCGTGACTTAAGTAACAGAAATTTATTGTCTCACAGTTTGGGAGGTTAGAAGTCTGAAATCAAGGTGTTGGTAGGGCAGTTAGCTTCTTTTGAAGCCTATAGGGAAGGCTCTGTCCCATGCCTCTCCCTCTGCTTCTGGTGGTGTTCTAGCAACCTTCAGCGTCACTTGGCTCACAGACACATCACCCCAACAATGGTGCTCTCGCCGGATGCATGTCTGTCTCCAAACTTCTCCTTTTTATGAGGACCACAGTTTTCATGGATTAGGGGTCCATGCTACTCCAATATGACCTCATCTTAACATATTATAACTGCAATAACTGTATTTCTAAATTAGGTCACATTCTGAGGAACTGGAGCTTAGGACTTCCATATACGAATTGGGGGATGGGAGATACACTTCAACCCATAACAAGAGCCTGACAGGTGTCTTTGGCTCAAGGACTCTCCAGTAGCTTTGTCAAACTCTCTTAGAACGTCACAGCACTCCAAGCTGCTGCCATCCACCCTTCCTCCCTCCCTCAGACTGGTGTTTCGATCTGAAAGCTCTTCCAGGCTCCCTCCGGTTTCCTTTTGCCCCCATTTCCCTGGCACCCAGAGAGGAGCACTCTAAGGGGCCCTGTACTTGGTGGAACTCTGCTAGAGGAATCTTGAAATATTTTGGAACAAAGGGACCCATATTCTGCTTTTGTAAGTGGACACTGGTCTTGAGGGGTTGCCTGACCATATCTCTTGCACCACTAATTTGGTCTTGGTGTCTGCTTCTCGGAGGACTCAGAGTGATGCCCCAGATATCAACATGGCTCTGGTCATCTCCTCCGAGAAGCTTCCTTTACCATCCTCAGTAAAGCACAACCCACCTAACCCTGACTCTCTATCTCCCATGACTCTGCTTTAATGTTCTTCATAGCTCCATCTGATTTCACTGTATGTTTTTATTTTTTGTTTGTCTTATCTTCCCCTTGAAGAAGTAAATTATTAACATAGACAAAAACCTTTCTTTGTTTATTACTGAACCCCAGCACTGACAAGAGCCAAGCATGTGAAAGGTAGCCAATAGTTTGTGACTAAATTAATTTATTAAAAAATAAACGTTATACTAAGTTCACCCAGATCTTCTTTCAGTTCCAAACATATAAAATATAACCCAGCATGACCATCTTAAGAATGTACTTCACAGATCTATAAAATTCAGCTTTTTAAAAACACCGGCCAGAAATGAATAGAGAATCCAAAGCCAAAGCTCAAGTTGTAGGCATGAGAGCAAATGCTGCCTCACCAGAGGGGCTGAATCCAGATACAGCTGCTTCAAGGCCTAGGCCGGGGGTTTTAATGACCAGGTTAGGACAGGTGATGTGGCCCTGAGCCCATGCAAAGTAGGAAACTGGAACTGAGATAACTTCATACAGTTAGAATTCTTGAAATTCCCCTGATATCTACACGAATATGGAACTAGAAAAACTAGCCCTGCTCCCTCGTAGCTCAGGGAAGAAGCAAGGAAGTCTGTTCTGCCCCGGCCTCAGGGTGAAAGAAAATGTGTTCAGTGAAAAAAACAAAACACCAAGCTTGTGTCATTCACAAGTGTCTTGCCCAAATTTACATTGTTTTAAGATTACGCAACAATTCTGAGTTAATAAATCACCATAAAAATGTTCCTAGGACCACAGTAACCTCTGTAGAAGCAAACTCAAATTGCTCCGCAAAAATATTTTCATTACTCAGGACTCACAAGACTCCCTCAGAATAAATAATTCCTGTTGAACAAACCAATCAGGGGGAGAGGCCATATACACAACAAGCAGAATTAGCATCCCCAAAACTAATAGTTATAGAATAATATAATAAATCTAAAAACTAATTATATTTAAAAGTATTTAAAAATGAAATAGTCAACTTCTATGGAAAAAGAAAGGTCATATCTGAAAAAAAGTAAATAGAATAATGAAAATTAAAAACACAATGTTAAGTTGCATATTGTTTAGATGCAGCTAACAGGAAAATTAGTATTGTGAAGGATGGGTCTGAAAAAATTACTCAGCAGAGAGAGAAAAAAAGTGATAGAAAAATGTGAGAAGTGATAAGACATAGAGAATAGATTGAGGAAATAAAATATATATTTGGTTGAAGTTCCAGGAAGAAGGAGTAGAAGACTGTGAAAGAGGCAATATTAAAATGATAATGGCTGAGAATTTAGCAGAATTAAAGTAATACTTGTGTTCTTCATTTGAAACATCACAAGCCTCAATGAGGATTCAAAAGAAACATAAACACACACACACACACACACACACACACAGGACACACTGTGGTAAACTGAAGAACACCAGAAGCAAAGAGAGAGGCGTGGAAGCAGCCAGAGAGAAAAAGATAGATTACCAGCCTCATGAGGGCAATCAGATTAGTAGCAGATTTTTCTTTTTCATCAAAGTCTAGAAATAACAGAATTATTTATTCAAAGTGGTAAAATGAAATAACTGAAACAACTATTTTACAGCTAACTAAATTAGCACTCTATAATGAATATGAAATAAAAACTTTTTCATACAAAACAAAGACAATATCCAATTCATCAACACTCCCCCAAATTACACAATAATGTTTAATATGAAGTAAATTAAGAAAAATTACAATAAATAATGATGAGCAAAGAAGTTAATAAACATGACAGCCAATTTATAAACACCCCTATTGTTTAAAAATTTTTAAGATTATTTGGGGGAGAAGTTATAAACAACTTAGAGGTAAAATATTAGATAGCAATTATATGTAAGGGCAATTACATTACAATATTCTAAGGTCCTTGTGTTGCTTAGTAGGGGAATAGCAATTTTGAATATTTTTAAAATTTATTTTTTTATTATTTTTAAAAATACTTTATTTCTTATTTGTTTTTAGAGGGGGAGAGGAGAGAAATATCAATGCATGGCTGCCTCCCATGAGTCCCCTGCTGGGAACTGGCCTGCAACCCAGGCATGTGCCCTGACTGGGAATCGAACCACAATCGTGTGGTGCGTAGGCCCGCGCTCAATCCACTGAGCTACACCAGCCAGGGCCCTGAATATTTTTAAAATTTAAAGCTAAGCATGCATATTGTAATTTTAGGGTAAATGTGGAAGAAATGGAATGTATAACTTCCAAAGTGATAGTGGAGGAGAAAGAGAAAAAAGATGAGAAATGTGCAGACAAATAAACGTGGAAAGAATAGGCCACCAGCAGCTCCTCCCAAAAGGAAATATATACAAAAATGCAGTTTAAGCAAAAGGAAATTGATTGCAGATGTACAACATGTAAAAGGAGACAAAAGAAGGAATTTCAAGGCTATAGGAAGACATGAGATTCTGAAATATAAGAAAGAATTAAGAGCACATAAAGCGGTAAATATATAGGTAAGTTAATACAAGTATTGATGATATAAAAGAATAAAAAAACAATGCCTTGTGGGATTTTAAAAAGAAAAAATACACAGCTTTAAAGTACACAAAAGGACTACCATAGGGACTGGAGCAACATAAGTGGGAAGGGTGTTGTTCAGAGGAAGGTAAAGATATTGGTCACTTTAGAATTGGGTGAGTTAATGATACATTCTGTAATTACTGGGTTAACCATTAAAGAATAAACACAGACAGTATAATTTTTGGAGTTGTGTGGAAGAAAAAGTAGACTAAGACTAAAATTTCAATCAATCCAAAAGAAGACAAGAAAAGAGAGAGGACAGATAGAAATTGTGAGACATATAGAAAGCACAATGGCAGACATGAATTAAAGTACATCAGTAATGATAACATGTAGATTTGCCAAATGCTCCAGGTAAAAGATGATAACAGATTCAAATGCTTCCTGGACAGGCAAGGTCACATAAATGAGTAAACAGCAGGTCTAGGAAAGCAATAGCTCATATGTAATGGCAGCTGATGTTCCTTCAGGGTCCAGGAGACTGTAGAGTATAATGGGGCCTGGAGTAAACTGCTGAGTATATCTGTCTGAAGAAGGTAGCTCGTACAGATTTTTACTGCCCAGTGTCTGGAATGTCAACAAAGCTGGAAATTCAGTGCTTTGTGGGAAATCTGATTTTTAAACATAGCCTGATTTTTTAAAGAAAAAAAAAGAGAAAGAAAATGCTGTCAGACTTCCAGCCAAGGCTGAGGAATAGGTAGATACACTGTGCCTTGTTGCAAAAGCAAAAGAAGGACAACAGCAAATTTAAAAATGAAAAACAACCACAACAGCCTAAAAATTGAACTGTATAGAAGTTCAACAACCAAGGAGTTAAAGAAGAAACATTCATCCAGACCGGTAGGAGGGGTGGAGATGGTCAGCCAAGTGGAGAGGATTCGCCGCAAGGCAGCTGCTAGAGGATAGGGTGGGCCAGGTGGCAGAATGAAGACTGGGTGGTCCCACATTTGTGTGCGGATAAACCATGAGGAACACCTGGGGAACGAGACAGACCAAGAAACCCAGGGTCCCAGCGCGGGGAAATAAAGCCTCAAATCCTCTGACTGAAAACACCTGTGGGGGTTGAGGAGGCAGCAGGAGAAACTCCCAGTCTCATGGGTGAGTTTGTTGGAGAGACAACAGGGTCCCAGAACATATACAAAACCACCCACCTGGGAATCAGCACCAGAAGGGCCTACTTTGCTTGTGAGTAGTGGGGGAAGTGACTGAAAACTGGCAGAGAGAGAGGAGCAAGTGGCATTGTTCCCTCTCGGACCCTTTCCCCACATACAGCATCACAACACAGGGACGTGGATGGACCTGCCCTGGTGAACACCTAAGGCTCCACCACTTACTATGTAACAGGTGCATCGAGACAAAAAAAAATGGCCCAAATGAAAGAACAAATCAAAGCTCCAGGAAAAATACAGTTAAGCAACAAAGAGATAGCCAAGCTATCAGATGCACAGTTCAAAATACAGGTTATCAGGATGCTCCAGGAACTCACTGGGTACTTCCACAGCATAAAAAAGACCCAGGCAGCAATGAAGGTTGCATTATATGAAATAAAGAAAAATCTGCCCTGGCTGGCGTGGCCTGAGTGCAGGCCTGTGAATCAAAGTGTCACAGGTTCGATTCCCAGTCTAGGGCACATGCCTCGGTTGCAGGCCAAGCCCCAAGTAGGGGGCGTGCAAGAGGCAACCACACATTGATGTTTCCCTCCCTCTCTTTCTCTCTCCCCTCCTCTCTCTAAAAAAAAAAAAAAAAAAAAAAAAAAAACAATAAATAAAATCTTTTAAAAAAAAGAAAAAATCTATAGGGAACCAACAGTGACAGGAAGGAAACCAGGACTCACATCAACAGTTTGGAGCAGAAGGAAGAAAGAAACATTCAGTCAGAACAGAATGAAGAAACAAGAATTCAAAAAAAAAAATGAGGAGAAGCTTAGGAACCTCCAGGGCATCTTTAAACGTTCCAACATTAGAATCACAGGGGTGCCAGAAGGAGAAGAAGAAGAACAAGAAATTGAAAACTTATTTGAACAAATAATGAAGGAGAATGTCCCCAAACTGGCAACGGAAGCAGACTTCTAAGAAGTCTAGGAAGCTCAGAGAGTCCCAAAGAAGTTGGACCCAAGAAGGAACACACCAAGGTACATCATAATTACATTAGCCAAGATTAAAGAGAAGGAGAGAATCTTAAAAGTAGCAAGAGAAAAGGAGAGTTACCTACATAAGACTATCATCTGATTTCTCAAAAGAGACCTTCCAGGCAAGAAGGGGCTGGAAAGAAGTATTCCAAGTCATGAAAGGCAAGGACCTACATTCAAGATTACTCTATCCAGCACAGCTATCATTGAGAATGGAAGGGCAGATAAAGTGCTTCCTAGATAAGATCAAGGTAAAGGAATTCATCATCACCAAGCCCTTATTATATGAAATGTTAAAATGGCTTATCTAGGGAAAAGAATATTAAAATAGGAACACTAAAATGACTACAAACTTACACCTATTAACAACCAACCCCCCCCCCCCAAAAAAAAAGCAAACCAAGCAAACAACTAGAACAGGAACAGAATCACAGAACTGGAGCTCACATGGAGAGTTATTAGTGGGGGAAGTGGAGGGGGAGAGAAGGGGAAAAGTTACAGAGAATAAGTAGCGTAAATTGTAGGTAGAAAATTGACAGGGGGAGGCTAAGAATAGTATAGGAAATGTAGAAGCCAAAGAACTTACATGCACGACCAATGGACATGAACTAAATAAAGTAGGGAATGAGGATAGGAGGGGGTGTGCAGGGCAGAAGGGAATAAAAGGGGGGGAAATGAGATAACTGTAATAGCATAATAAATAAAATATATTAAAAACTTATTAATAAAGTTTAAGTTAAAAAAGAGTGGTGGTGATATCTGCTAAGGGCAGTCTCTACTCCCTTTCATTTTTCTTTTACAGAAATGTATTCTTCCACATAAACTGTAAGACTATTTTCTCTAATTTCCAAAAATTCTGTTAGGATACTAACAGAAAAATTAAACTAAACTAAATTAAACTAACTAAAATTTTATATGCATTATAAATAAATTACCCTTTTTGTATTAAAATATTTTTAGTCTTTCCACATGTACACAGATTGTTGTGTCTCCCCCCATAAAGTTTTACAGTTTCCTTCAAAAAGAAATGCTGTCAATCCAGTAGATAGGAAGGGGGAAAAGGAAACAGGAGATGCAAAGAGCATAGTAAATAAAATTCAAAAACAGAAACATACAATGAAAGACAAAAGGACTACCTTTTCGGTTTTAAGGAATAACCATAAAGACACATGGACAAAACCAAGGGGAGGATGGGATCAAGGGAGGGAGCTGGGGATGGCGGGAGTAGGGGAGTGGTGGGTGGGAAATGGAGACAACTGTACTTGAACAACAGTAAAAAAAAAGGACTACCCTTGCAAACCCTTGTAGCGTGAATGGAAGTGACAGCTTATACTAAAACACCACTGAGATCCACACCCTGTAATTTCCATCCTGTTCAACCTTATCATTTGGCTTAAGAGACCTAACATTAAAGGATGGGGAAAACATTGAATATTCCAAACATAAAGTACATGGAGCACCAGTGGTCACTTAAAATTCCAAATAATGTTGGTTTCATCAGTTCTGCTTACACCAAGTCTCCCCTGGGGCTTACTGTACACTAGGGTTAATCTAGCTGTTAATAAAAATAGTGATGTTAAAAATGTCTGGAAGGACAGAGAAGAGGAAGCAGAGCGGGGAGAAAAGTCAACAATATTCACCTTCTGTTACTGAGTCTGTTATCTGGCCAGTCCTGGGTATCAGTTCTTCCCCATGGCCTGTGAGGTAACGTTCCACATGTTCAGTGTGGCTTCCGGGGTCTTTCAGACCTGGCCCGGCCCAGCCCCCACCAGGATGCTAGAGACACCATTGCCCAGGTTCGTGCCGCTGCTTTTGTTTACCCCTCTACTTCAAATCAAATCCTCCCCACAGTGAAGCATTCTCTAAAGGTTGCTTAAGGTTCCTAATGAAATCCCTGTATAAGGAATGCACCAGATGGCTATTTTTAAACGTAGTTGGGCTCTGCAAAAATATGTGTAATGAGACAAAAAAAATTGTGTTTATCATAATTCCAGAAGGCACAAGGGGTAAATGGGCTGGCCGGGTGGCGCTGGCTCCTGGCAATGAAGTCAGCCATGATGGGAACTGGACTCTTTTCCTAGAAGGTCTTGCCTGAGGACAGGCCTCCGGTTGAAGCTGTCTCATCCCCTGTAGCATAGCTACAGGCCTGTGGTCTAATTTCCTCATGGGTTCAGGTAAATATTTGAAGGCTTAAGAGAGATTATTGTCTCCAGAATACAAAGAGAAAAATATAAAAAACCCCACCTATATTTAAGTAAATGCCTACAAATACATGATGTTTACTTCTTAATTGTTAAATCCAATATTCAAAGATATTTTATTCTATATGAAAACAATTGGTTACATTTTCTCACTTTTTAGGAACACACAGCTATAGAACTCCTGAGAAATCAGAGCCAATCAAAGCTGAATGAGTTACTTATAGTCCATTTCAAAAGCCAAATTATAAAAATGCTTTTCATTTCTTGCAGCAAAAACTTACATTTAACGTGGGGCGTGGGTGCCTACCGACACGTTCGGTATGTGTGTGGGCAGAAGAGGAGGGCCTCAGAAAGTCATGAAGACCAGGTCCTGTGCAGCTAGAGGGCCAGGGAGAGCTGAGAGCAGCAAAAGCAATGCAGGGGGATGTGGCAGAGGGTCGATCACGGCTGAGGTCATTGCTCCTCTGCTCCATAATTTTCATGAAATCATTCATGAAACTGCAGAACCAGGAAAATGCTGATTTCCACAGGATTTCTTGCAGAAACGGTAAAAGGATAAGGCTTGGAGTCCAGATTGGATTCTGAGTGGAAGTGAGTAGACTGCACAATTCAGAAGGGACAGAAAAGCAAAGAGGCGAGGGGAGCAAAGAGCCAAAGGGAGCTAAAGCAGGGAAGCAAATGGGGGCCAGCAGGGGTGAGGGAACAAGAGAGCAAAATGGGAGTCAGAGCAGGTGTGGGGGTGCAGAGCAAAAGATGCGCCAGAGCAGGGGTGAGGGGAATAGGGAGAAGGAAGAGGGGCCAGCAGGGATGAGAGGGGCACAGATCAAAAGGGGGGTCATAAAAAGGGTAAGGGGCCATGTTGAATCACAGTGCCAGGAATTAGGGTTCAGACCAAGTTTTACCAAATTCTTTGAGAGGCAAGGATGCCCCCAAGTGAGAAATGGTACATGCATTTCCTAGTGTATGCTCTTCTGAAACACAGCCTGTCACAGTTGTCTGGAGCTAAAGATGGGTTAAAAAGAGAAGTGACCAGGGGTCCTTCCTGAGGGCTTCCCTTCAGATTCTCATTCATTAGAAGAGAAGGGAGAAGGGCTAGTCAGGCGCTGCACAGAAGACCTGGACCCCACCAGGTCTCGCAGTACTATCACAGCAGCTTGCTGTCTACAGGTGGGGCTGAGAAGGTAGTATCTGTGATTACAGTTATAATGAACCAATATGAAAAACAAAATGAAACAAAACAAAAACTCAGGTGGAGCAGGAAACCATAGAAAGTGAACATTCCTCTCTGAGCTAAGCTCAGAGATGGGACGTGGTAAGCAGAGAGCAGACTAAGTCCATTATTTTGGGCTTGTTTCTACTTTAGATAAAAAGCCTAAAGAACTTGAAAAAATATTTGCTGTTAGCCTCAACTTTGGAGTCACATTAACCCACCCTTGTTAAAGAGCCCCTGTAAAGGCTCTATGGGCAGCCTATAAAGGCTCCAGGATGATTCCCTTCCGATTCCTCCAGATGTTGTTTCTGCTGCATTTCAGGTCTGCCTACCTCCCAAGCCATGCACCTGCCCCATGGGCCTGACAACTTCATTAATCAATCCCTCTGCTCTCTCTCTTTCTCCTCAGGGTCCCATGCACCTGGGGCTTTTTCTGCAGGCACTCATCCAGGCATCAGGCTGATGAAGATATTAGCCATTAATCTACATTCACATAGCCAGATCCAGGTACCACATTGGATGGACTAGCCTAGGACCCTGAGACATACAGTAACAGTGACTATTATGCCTCAGTTAATAGAAACTTTAGTCTTAGCCTTTAATTCTGGTGGCACATGAACCACCCTGGAAAACTGTCCTTGCCACTGTTTTTAAACAGACCACTCACTCAACTCCAGGCCAGCCTTTTCCACTGCCAGTTGAACAGCTTCTGCAGATGTTTCATTAGCATCCAGGCCACATACTGATAAAATGTTAATAACAATAAGAATCATAGCAAATACTTCTACATGTCACTTACTTGTTACTATTAGCTTTTGCTAGCTATACAGGTACAAATTTGCTGAACTGATAGTCGAGCCCCTTCACAATAAAAGGGTCAAAACCTACATTTAACTTGTACAATCAGTATTTCTTTAGTACCTGCTATGGCAGGCTGTGCTTGCTGTGGTGAACCAAACAGATGTAATTCTTATCTTAATGGAGCTTAGAGCCTACTGGGGGAGAAGCCATTAAACACACACAGGATATACAGTAACCAACTGTGCTGTGTGCTAACAATAAGAAGAGCATTCCTACTAAAAGGAGAGTGGTGCAAGGGCCAGTTTAGATGGTAGCCCAGGAATGCATTTTGAAGAAGACCACAGGGTCCAGGAGAGCTTTTCAGAGTGGGAGGAGCTTCCAGTGCACTAGGACCGGCCAATGAGAGGGCCTAGGCTGGACACACTGAATACTTCGGTGACCCCTTTACATCACTGCAGGCAGCGCTTTCTAGGTCTTGCCTTCACCATTACTCTAGCTCCTTCAGATCCTTTGTTACAGGTCCTAAGAAGTATGCCATATTTATCCACAGGGTATACGTGGTCTCTCAGCCTCATACTGCCCTCTGAGACTCTGCTTTGTGTTGCCCCTGGAGCTGGAAGTCTGCAAGTGATTTTCCCAAGCACCCTTACCAACAGGTTTCCCATTAAGTTGTAGTTGTTGGAGGCAGAGAAAGGACAGCATCAGAATAAGCATAAAATCTTCCTGTATTTAGCAATTCCAGGGTAGCAGCTGCTGTCATAGCAGCAAGATGGGTGATTTTAACCTGTTACCAAACCATATAACCCAGCTCAGCATTGAGCCAAGCAGACATCATGGTGAATGGCAAATACAATTTTTACACAGTGGTTCAAGATTGGCACCACATCTGTACAGGGTTCATGATAAACCCATTGAATAGTACTGACCTAATCACACAGGAGACTCCTCAGCTTACCCCGTGGAATACCATGATGTCGTGGTCAGCCCAGGGAGGAAGTGAGGCTTCCTGACATAACGCACCTGCCAAGGCTGCCTGTGCCTACTTAACTTGTCAGTTCAGCCAGGGCTAAGAGAAGGACTGGCATAGGGTTACCACCATCCGATGGCAGGGGGCTCAAAACTATTCCTCTTCTGGAAGGACTGATGACTTGCACAGACTAAAAACGGGAGCTGTCATGTTTCCAATGACAATGTAGAATGTGAATTTTAGATACTTATGGTTCCTAACCCTGTTTTGGAAAATTTGGATGTTTCTATCAGGTTTCTATCCAGCCATTTTGAGCTTGTTTTTCAGCTTTTCTCTGTTTCATACTTAACACATATCTCTTTGCCTTATCATGGTCTTTTGTCAACAGTATTCCCTTTAACTTCTCCTAGTCCGTCCTCTTCTTTCACTTGTGGTTTCTTCCCTTGTCAGTTAAGCTTTCTCAGCTATGCACAGAAATCCAACAGAAGTGTTTTGTGTGGGGGGAGTCCCTCTCTCCCAGCAGTGCTGAAAGCAGCAGGTGCCTCTGCAAAGTCTTCGGCTGAACCTTAGACCCACACCCAGCAGCTGCTAATCCTGGCCTTTTGCTCTTAAAAGCAGTAAAATAGACTTAAGTCAAAAAGCAAGTGTGGTGGGAATTAACTCCTTCCTCTTGAACTCAAGTCACTCTTGCCTTAACATTTTCCAAAAACACTAAGCTCATTTCTCTCACCATAAGAAGAGAGAATGATTGCATTACTGGTATAGAGAGTGCGGCTTAATTTGGAGGTGGTGAGGCATGGATTTCACTAATCAGATGAACACATGCTGTGGTTTGGTGGAGTGCAGTGGTGGGAGGTAAGGCTGCGAGGGTAGCTTGCAAGGTGCCAGAGCTTCAAAAAAAAAGGCACACATTTCCATGGCTGGTAATAGGCCCCCAGGAAAGGAATTGTAACATAAGACCAAAAAAAAAGAATTTATTTTCTTTTGGAAACTGAGTCCCATGCTTTCAGTGAGCAAATGGCAAATGTATAATAGACCTACTAGGGAGATAAAGGTGAATGACACACAGTCCCTGCCTCAAAAGTGCTCACGGTTTATGAGAGCGGTTTAGACACACACATACACACACACAATGACATATTAGAAATAATATCTTGACTGTTGCAGAAGTATGAGTTTGCTTAAAGAGGAAGAAGCAAATAATAGAGTTTAAGACAGGGACTCAAGAGAAGCTTCCTACAAGAGATGAGATTTGAACTTAGTCATTTAAAGATGAGTAGGAGTTTGTCTGATGGGAGACAGGAAAGAGCATCTGGGGAAAAGGAAACAGTGTGTGCAAAGGCAGGTGGTGTGCAAGTACTGGACCTGTTGGGGAAGGCACTGCTGTGGCTCAGGCATGGGAGAGGGGGTCTGCAGAGGTCACCTGACTTGCCCTAAGGTTCCAAAGTAACCTAGCTCCAAGGTCTACCTAACCAGGTTTCTTGGCTCTCCTTTCAGCACACTTTTCACTGAACCTTGATGCCTTATTGCCAATGAAATGTAGCCATGGGAAACTAGAATCGTTTTCAGTAAATGCCATCAGATTCTGTGACACAGTGGGAAACTCAAGGAGATGCCAGGTGGAAGCACAGAGGAGTGAATGAGAAGGTGGATTACAACAACGACAACAACCTGAACAAATAGATTAGTATTGGATAAAGCGCCAAATAACACATCATATAGCCACTTTTCTTAATTAAAGAAATAAAGTATACCAGGGCAGAGGAAGGTGATAACAATAGTGATAATGATTGCAAGAAATGCTTCTTGTACTCTATAAAATCCTCTTTTATGTATATTAATTATATCATCACAAGAATAAGATAAGTCTATAGTATGAACAAAATTAGTATGCAGTCTATAGCTAAAAAGGGTATCTATTATTTATCACTGTTCATTTGAGGCTATCACTGGTGTCAAAACACAACAGATGCCTTCATGCTGAAGGAGTTGGTGCCATTTCCACATAAACCAGAAGGTTAGAGAAAGAGAGAGCAGAGGTGTGCCAGGCTCTTTACTAAGGAGGAAAATGTTTCTCTTTCAAGTGACGGGGCCTTTGGAGTTATGCAAGACAGCACAGCAATAGGCATGGAGAAATGAGTGCAGCACAGTTTTTGCACATTTTAGGCCCTACAATACTTTTTCCAGAGTAAGGGTGATTTTCATTCCAAAAATAGCCACTGTCGATCAACTGCTTAGTTTGAGAGTGGAAGTAAAGACATATATCAGGATCAACCATTCTTTTTCTATATTCTAGGCATTTTCCTGTTTTATGAGCACCATCTATTTGACATCACCACCTCCATAAGCATAGCTCCTGAAACGTCATTTTGAGATACCTAAATAGGAAGCAGTCTTCTCTTTTCCCCCCACTCAATTGGGAGCCCTTGCAGTGAAAAACAAAATTTGCAAATGAGGTTTGAGAGCAGAGGGAGGGCTGTACATGACACAGTAAAAGCAAATTGCGAAGTATTTTTTGCACAGCACAAACCCCTGTTAGTGTACGTTAGCCCAAAACAGGAGAAAGGTGTGGAACAATAGAAGCCAGTCTGTGGAGGAAGTGGGAGGGACAAAGTGGGAAGTAAAAAGAGGGGAGAGCTTGTTCACTTTTCTTCATCTGTTCTCATAATGTTCACACTTGTTATGACAACCATAAAATGTCACACTTTTCCTCTAATTAAACAGAAAAAAATTGAATACAGAAAGCTTCATAAGAAAAATAGATCACACAAGTAAAAAGTAAATCTTTTAAAAACTGATTGAATAAACATTCCCTGAGAAAAATATATTCCATAATAGAGAAATAGTCTCTTAAGGCCCAGGTATCTGACAGATAGTCTGCCAGCCAAATGCTGCCCACGTGATTCCTGAGGTAGAGACACTTGAAGATTTTCAAAAAAGTAATTCATCTAATAATATCTAGTACCATAAATACACAAGCTAATGGGATTCAAGCACTGACCACAACTGTGTTTGTAACTGGCAGCCACCAGGCATTATGCTAGCAATTTTTAACTGTACTTGGAAAAGAAAATTCAGTACAGTTTTACACTGCTTGGGTTTAGGGCACTAAATTTCTAACATAAAACTGACCGATAAAGGGGATGAAGTATAGGGCAACCTTTCAGAGAGTCTGTGTGAGTTCTGCAGGGAAAACAGTAAGGCTGTGTAACAAGCAGTCCTGCCTTTACATTCCAGCTCATCTACTGCCCGCTGCATTGGCCTCGGACATTTTCTAACACACAGAATGGGGTAAGTATTCCTTTTCTGCAGGTTGTAGAGGGAAGTGAATAAGATCACACATTTAAGTCACTTAGCAGCTGCCCTGGCAAGCAACACGACAGAAAGCTGTACATCTCCCCAGGCTTCTGACAAACTTTAAGATCATTCATTAATTAATGCTTTCAGCATCCCTGTGGCCTTGTTATGCATTTTATTTTCTTGGTTTCAAAGGTTGTAAATGAAAACATACGTTCCCTAGCAGACATTTATGTTTTCTTACAGAAGCATTGGTTGCCACTCATGATACAAAACAAATGTTCATTAGGATGATGGTTAAGATATAGCCCCGAATATTTCCAAATATTTTCATAGTTGGTAGTGCTCCATCTTCCTCTTCTTACAACCCAAGAAATTTAAATGGTTAGTCTTCCTCGGTGGGTAAAAATATCTAGGTAAAAGCAGTGGAAGAATATTTAAAGTACTTTCCCAGAAAGACATTCTTACAAAAGCTCCCTACGTAGGGCTCTCCTTAGAATACCATTGGGAGGGTCCATTCCTACAAACTTCTGTAGGCCACCACAAAGCTTAACTAAAATCTTTGACTCACGAGTCACTTTTGGGAATTTTGGCAACTGGAAAATTATAGATGTGCACAAAACTTGGATGTGAAAGCTTATGGATGTCTGTATTGCAACAATGTTTATCATTCAAATTTGAGAAAACCTCTTTCCCAAAATAGATCAACCATGGAGTATCCATATAATGTAATTGTATAGAGGCCTTTGAAAAGCTTTAATGCAATATTTAAAGATATAAAAATATTTATGATTTAGTATTCCACAAATAAATACATAATAAAACAGTATGTCTAGAATTATCTCAATTTTCTAAAAATTATATTTGACAAAAAAATAAACTCGAAAGTGAGTGATTATCTCTAGATGGTAGAATAGGGTGAGTTTAAATTTTTTCTTTTGTACTTTCCTGAATTTTCATAGCTTTATATTTTCTACACTAAATATTCCCTGCTTTCGTAATTAGAATATATAGTGTTTTCCTCATTCTTTCCTCTTATTAGCATAAGTATAATCTTCATATATGCAGAAGTAATTAATTACTAGATTAGCAGGCAATAAAAAAGATTAGAGAACATAGAGAATCTACTATATAGATTTGTCATTAACGTCTTATATTTAAATAAATTCTTCCTCTGGGTAGATTCTCTACCAACTAGCTCCAATTTTTACTAGCTGATCCTTTTTCTGAAGCAGTTCAAAGATTCCTAAATCCAAAGGTTAGTAAATCCAAATGAAAATTCAAGGAAGACAAGGAAATAAAATGTTCAAAGGAAGCTGGCGTTGGCTGTACACAGAGAGGTGGAAACCATGAATATAAATGGATGGAGCTTTTGGACCACAGAATAAAGGGAGAGGGAAATGCTATTCAAATGACAGCTGCCAGCTCTCTCTTCACACGGTCATCCCCTCTGCCTGCCCCTTTCAGGGTCTTGATTCCCACCCCACAGGGACGCTGTGGTATCACACTCCAGAAGCACAGAGGATAAAGGGGCACTGTGTTGAAAGCTTGTGCCTCATAGAATAACGACAGGGCTCAAAGTGCTTAAGAATACGTGTTGCTACTTTTTACATTAATCACAGCATTTGTCAAGCTACTCCCCAATCTCTTGGGAGGTGCAAGGGTAGACACTGCTTAATTGGCTTCAGGAATCTTATGAGCTGTATGCTAGACCATTAATTAGAGAGGATGTTGGAATTAAGTTCATGGTATGTATATTGGGAAGGGGAAGGCTGGTTATGCCATGGTCTTGGAAAACCATTTGCAAATGTCCCTTTGGACAAACTTAAGAGAAAGTAGAAGAAAGTTAGGAGAACTCCTTACTAAAAAAGTTTAAGACACCCATACTCTAAATTTTTGTTCAAGTACCTAATCTCTTTGAATACAAATACCACCTAACAGTGCTTAAATTATTTATTCTTAATGCCAAAATTTTCTCATCTAGATCAGCAGAGAAAACCCTGATTTGTAGTATCAGGGTCTCTACTCACATGCCTTTAGCTGGAGATGAAGAAGACAAGGAGTGCTTTGCAGGGGCACATGCACCACTGAAGGAGCAGATGCTCAGCACCAGCGGCAGTTGCTAATGTAGAGAGAAAGACCCAGAAGTGCTATATCTTTTGAGTGTTCTAGAATAACTGGTAATCCAGATTTTTATGTAAAAGTGTGTTTTTACAGGTTGACAACTAAAAAGGAAAAAAAGCAATGCTTTCTGTGAGCAAAGAAAACATTTCTGAGGGCTAAAACAGGCTTTAACACAGGATTTACAAAGTACGAGTTACTAAATTTACCTGCATATGCATAAATTATCATCCAACACATGGACTAGAAAAGAATCTATGTTTAAATTCTAAACTGCCTGACCAATTTACCCTAATCAGCTTCCTCTATTTTCCTCCTTTTATTAAAATAGGAATCATATACTACAGTTTTACAATCTATATATTTTACCCAAGGACTTAAAGGAGCAAATGCACTTCTTTTTATACTTCAGAGACTCTGCTAATGACATTTCTTTTATGTATGAAAAACCTGGAACAGAGAAAAATCACATAGAAATTAGAGGATAAGGCTGGAAGCCAAGAGTCCTGTCTTTCTGATCAAATAAGACCCTTCTCTAAAGGATGACTAGGAATGCAAGCCTACTAGCCATGTAGGCTTATGAAGCAAGGCATCATGTAAACAAATTACTCTTCTTATAGTGCCAGCAAGAGGATCTCAGGTCCTCATTTTGAACACACAGAAAGGAAATATGTCAGGCTAAGACATCTGTCTTTAATAACTGGAACATTAATCACATCTAATCCAACCTACATTTCCATACATGCCATTTATTAATTTGCTTTTCATACATGCCATTTCGGGTTAGACTAAGAACATCCACTTTGTGAGGGAAATGAGTCATACCGTCTACTCATTCACCTTCTGAGGGACAAGATAAAGCAGGAAATGAATGCATTTGTGTGTGTATGTGTTCAGGAAAACAGCATACTCTAATATCGAAGGATCTCAACATTGGGGCATTATTTTTCTAGATATTTTTTGTAAGTTTTATAACTGTTTTATACTGGATTGAATTATAATTTTGCCATTAAGTTTTATGTTGAAATAATTTATAATATATAGATATCACTCAATGTTTATGAATTTTTCATTTAAAAATCAGCCTGTCAATCAGCCTTACACAAAAGCCACCTTGAATTAAATTTCTGTTTTTCACACCTAACTTAACTGCATCTTGTTCTTAAGTGCTGGGGCATACTTTAGGCTGGGGACCTACTGAGAACTTCCAAATAAGGGTTGAAAAATCACCACTAAAGCGAATACACCAGAAACCAGAAATCCAGAACAGAGAGACTACATTTCCTTGAATTTGATTCACCTTCTTTAGTTTCTTTTTATCTTTGTCTCAAATTCCCTAAATTGGAACAAAACTGTGACTTACCTATAAGGTATCTTGAGATGCACAGTTCCTTTGCAAAACTGCTTTAGTATGCAACCCAAACCGCAAAAGCATGAACAGGTGTCCTTATTTGACAGATGGAAAAAATCCTTGTTTAAAGCTCCAGTTACAGCAATAGGACCTTTAAAAATGTGCTCTTTTGGGGGATGAAGCAGTCTTTTGAGCAAAGCAATATTCTTCCAGCATGGGAAAGTGTCAGAGGATTGATAGGGCAGCCTTTGTTTTTTGCTTGAGCAAAACAGAAATTGTCAGGGAAAAGGAAACTGAAAAACCGTATTGCTCTTTTAGGGAGAGTACCCTCAAAAAAGGACAAACAGTGGAATAAAGCCCTGCTTTTCCTTCACTCTCATGCCACTAGCTCAGCTACCTTATTTCTTCCAAATACACACCATCCCTCTTCCTACCAATTGGGTAGCTCTCCAGTTTCCAGTCATGTTTTGCTGAGCATGGTGCTGCAAGCTCTACTCTCATATTCCATTGCCTGCTATCAGATCAAATGAGATAATGAGAGAATTCTCCATTTCAAACCCCAAACAAGCAGGTTCAGCCACACAAGACCTAGAACTATCGTGGTGGAGTCACTAATGATAGTCTCCTACACAATATAAAAAACAAATAATACTTATATATTCAAATTCCACTATCTCTTTCCTATTTGAATGCTCATTTGGGAATTGAATTACCCTTCACTTTTTCCTAAAGTCCAGGGAGCAGGCAGTTATCTCTTTAACTTATATCCTACCTGCAGCATTTTACCTGTGAGTAACACAACATCTGTAATATATCCCATACTGGATTAAGGGTAAGCATTAGACATCATTTTAAAAAACAAAACATCCTGCCTTAGCTAGTGTAGCTCAGTGGATTGAGCATTTGCCTACGAACCAAAGGATTGCGGTTCGATTCCCAGTCAGGACACATGCCTGGGTTGCAGGCCAGTTCCCAGCAGGGGACCCACAAGAGGCAACCATACATTGATGTTTCTCTCCCTTTCTCCTAGTCTCCTTCCCTTACCCTCTAAAGATAAGTAAATAAAATCTTTTCAAAAACCATCCTTTAGCCAACTGAGGACTGTTGATGAAAACTCTAGTCCAGAAAGGACCAAATACACGTCCCACTCCTTGTCAGGTGCACAGGCAGGGCAGCCACAGCCAATCAGACAGAGGCTCTTACTGCCTTCAGAATCTTTCTTAACTGAGCCTCTCCAGGCAGGCACTCCAGATGGATCAAAGCCTCTGTCAGATGGCCTCCAAACCTCAGTCCACCAGGATGCCAAAACTAAACTCTCACAGACAGGGGTATCTTCAGCCTTTTGAAAGAGAATATCACAGAGTAATAGGCACCAAACAAAAATAAAATATTTTCTTTGGTACTTAACCTAAGTTTTGTGACAAAGTCTTCCACTATCTTATTCATCTTCCTGCTGATTTCTTGGCAACCTCCCTCAGAGATCTGCTAACCTGTTTTGTTTGTTTGTTTGTTTGTTTGTTTGGTGTGTGGGTGCTAAGGCCAGTCTCAAAGCCATAAGTGTGAGCTGATCAGTCTCCTCAGAGAATCAGGTGTTGACCCCATTGTTTCCCAATTCGGGGCAGTGGAAGCCAGACTCCAGCCACCTACTTCTTCAGAAATGAGCAGCCTGGGATGACTAAATCGGACAGTGAACCTGATGTATATGTGAAGCCTAAGAACCAGCAGGAGAGTAGAGAGAATAGAGAGACAAGGGGATAAAAAAAAAAGTGAATCTAATCTTTTCTTACAAGGTGCCTATATTTTACTTGAGGAAAAAAATTAACCACACATGTCAAACTTAGCAATTTTCTATCTCATTTTTATTACTTTTTCCACCCTTTCCAATTCAGAGCCAAAGTGCCCTACAAGGCCAAGACAAGACCAAGAAACAAGATCTTCAACTTCTCTCAAAATAACAAGTTATCATAAGTGAAAATGAAAGTGGAGGTGATCCAAGCCCAGCAGATGGCTGCTCTTCACTCTGGGAAGGGGGAGCTGGCCTGCAAGGTGGCCCTGCCCTCCCCACCCAGCAGTCCTGACCTGGGCCCAGGACTTCTCTCAAATTAACAAGTTATCATAAGTGAAAGTGAAAGTGAAAGTGGAGGTGATCCAGGCCCAGCAGATGGCTGCTCTTCATTCTGAGAAGGGGGAGCTGGCCTGCAAGGTGGCCCTGCCCTCCCCACCCAGCAGTCCCGACCTGAGCCCAGCAGCTGTCAGCTCCCCTGCACCTCTGTTTCTTCTCCCTGTTTGTTTTGCCCCAGATTCTGATGCAACCTTGCTTGACATGGTGATTGGACCCCTCTAAAATTTGGCTGCCCATGTCCTGACCAGTATGGCTCAGTTGGTTGGGCATCATCCCGCAAAGCAAAAGGTTGCCAGTTTGATTTCCTGGTCAGGGGCACATGCCTGTGTTGTGGGTTCACCAGAAGGGGCACACGTGAGAGGCAACCGATCGATGTTTCTCACATTGATGTTTCTTTCCCTCTTTCTTCCTCCCGTCCCCTCTCTTTAAAAATAAATAAAAACCTTTAAATAAAAAGTATTTGGCTGCCCAGTGGCATCAGAATCATAGAATCATTGAGGTAGAGGACACTGTCATGTGCTGCCCAGATGCCTTTAGGACATTGTCCTCCCCACCCCAACCCATTGCTGGGAAAACTGGAGGCTGCCAGCTCTCAGCTGAGTGCCTCTCCAGGACCTAGTTACAGGGAGGTGCCCGGCTGAAGGGCATTATCTGCTGGGGTTTGGGCAGCTCTCCTCCAATGGCTGACTGATGGAGGAATATGCATAAAGGCCTAGTCCCCTTGCTTTAACTTATCCACTCAACTTCTTTCTCTGCCAAGTTCTGCGGATCTCATTTCTCTGTGAGGCACTGTCATCATCAGTGGTCCCTAATAAACCTCCTACATGCAGATCTCAGTATCTCAGTATCTGCTTCCTGGAGATCTAAGCTGCAATCATCCAAAACAAGGTACAAAGAGTCCTTCACTATCCTTTGCTGCACTCTAAATTCATACATTGTTTGTTGAATCCCTGACACTTGCATCAGCCACATTCAGATTTTGGTATCGAGCAGACACATGGAGACCTGGCCAGGTTGTCCACCGGTCCAGTTATAACTAGACTACAGGATTTGTGCCACAATTTTAATACATGCAGTCCTCCCTCACTTTTACATGGTTCTTGATATACATGTATTTCACCGACCATAGTTTAGTTAACACCAGTCCCACAACAGCCAGTTCAGATTTCAGTTAACACAGTATATTACTAATTGCATGAAGTACAAAGTCAGCAAGGAGCCCTTCAGTCCACAAATCACTATGTAAACAGCAGGTGTGCATCAGACCAGGGACCAGTCACATTGCTTCTTTCCCAGACTGCTGGTGATCAGTCACTGCACATGGCAGCAGTACAAGCAAGAGCCAGGGTGATGTTTGGGCCCGGGGGTTGGATAGATGGAGGAAGGACAGCCAGAGAGCAGGACCCACTTGGCTAGACCATGGTCACTGGCAGGCCTTCCCCTCAAGGGTCAGTGTCTTGAAATGCACAGGGTCTTAGAAAGGCACTAGGTATGTTAATCAATCTACCTTCAAACACAGGAAAAATGGGACCAGTACCAGACCCATGTGTTAGTTTCTTATGGCAGTTATAACAAGTTACCACAAACTTAGTGGCTAAAAGTACCATAAATTTATCATCTTTCAGTTTATAGGTCAGAAATCTAAAATGGGTGGCAGGGTTGTGCTCCTTCTGGAGGCTCTAGGGAAGAATCCCTTTCCTCTCCTTTTCCAGCTTCCAGAGGCTGTCCACATTCCCTGACTCATGGTCCCCCCCTCACTCCGACCACTGCTTCTGTCCACAGACTCCCACCCACCTGCTTCCTCCTTTTAAGGCCCTCTGTGATCACAGTGGTCCCACCCCGATAATCCAGGATAATTGCCCATCTCCATATCTTCAACTGAGTCACCTGTGCTAAATCTCTGTGGCCACATCAGGTAACACATTCACTGGTTCTCGGGATGACAACATGGACCTGCCTAGAGGCCCATAATTCTGCCCACCAATCCCACTGGGTTTTTCCAAATGACAGTGTTCTCCTAGAGAGTGACCCCCATTTGGCCACCACAAAGGGAAAGATGTGTGCAAACATCTGTGTCTGTATCTGGACTCCATGGGAGGGGGCAATAATAAAGAAATGATTCCCACTGGTGTTCCCAACTCTGAGTTAGCTTTGCCCAAATGGCTGCTCAAGCCTCTAGTCCCTAGATACATTCCACATCAAAAAGGACACTTTGCAGTAAGTCTGGGATGTGTTGCATTCAGTCTCCCCCCTGGCATAGCAGAGATCTTGACAGTAAGAAACCTCTTTAATATGTTTAACTCTGAATTTTGCAATGTATGTATGTATGTATATATGTATGTATTTTTTAAGTCCTTACCTGAGGATATGTTTATTGATTTTAGAAAAAGAAGAATGAAGAGAGACAGAGAGAGGACATCAATCCACTGCTTTCCATAGATGCCTGAACCAAAGATCGAACCTGTAACCTAGATAGTACCCTGCCTGAAAAACAAACCTGCAACATTTTGGTGTATGGAATGGTGCTTGATTAACTGAGCTGCCTGGCCAGGGCTGCAATTTATTTTCCACATAACATTTCATGGGATACTGTGGGGATACTGCCCAGGAAAGTTGCACACATTCCAGGCTCCTCTTCAGAGCAGACTGAAGGAGTGGTTCTCCCTCACCAGCCCTCAGGTGCACTTTGGCAAACCCAGAACCTGCCTACCGACTCATATGCACAAAGTAGGTAAAGTGACATATTCTTCATGTGTCTGAGTTCTGCCTGCCTTAAGACGCATTTCCTGAAGAGCTGGGGTTTTTGTTTTTCCACTCTCTCTCTTTTTCCTCTCCTTGACTCTAGATCTCAAACTAAGCAGGAAAGAAAATGACCAGGAAATAACAAGTCACCAAATATATTCATGGGTTTTGCTTTTCTCTCTTACCCGTCAAATCAAATACTTGGGCAGATTGCCACATGAAAACTAAAACATTTTCTTCTTTCAGCAAAAGGGCTTCTATTGTCAAAATGGAGGAGAGCGCACTCATTGTCTTATCACCGGTGCCTTCCAGGCAGACCCAGAAGTTCTACTGCAGGAGAGGTTTCATCCACTGGAGTCTTTCTCAGGAATCACTAAATGTTTTGGAGGAACCACAGAATCTCAGTGTCAGAAAAACTGAGAGACTGGTCATTTGATTTTCTTCTGAACCCTGGAATCTTCCATCAATATCTCTAAAAGGCACTTAATGTGTGTTTCACACATTTTACAACCATCATCTATCTTTCAATTACTATTCAAATGGACAAAGCCTGTGTGCAAGAGCCTGGGTAACTTGCCAAGCCTAGGCCAGGCTATGTCCCTTTTCCTGTGTCTGAGATGGCTTCTCTCACCACAGTTTTCATTAATAAAAACAGCAAATACTATCATATGCCTAATGGTAGACACTGTGCCAGGCCTTTTAATTATGTCACTTTATTTCATCTTGACCACTGCCCTATGATAATGCAATACTACTACTTTACAGACAAACACACAAAACTATTTACTGAATGTTTTACTGTATATACTGATATGATTTACTGAGTGTTTTCCCTATCTCAGACACTAAAGTGCTAACCTAAGCACTTTATATTTGTACTATGATGTCTATGAGTAGAAGTTATGGTTCCTTCTCACAAATGAAGAAACTGAGTCTTCCACATGGTAAGAAATTCACTCATAGTTACATAGCTAGTAACAGGCAGGGCTGGGATCCACACCCACAAGTATTTTCTGCTCATCCTTCACACCTTCTTCCTTCTCCCTGTTGTCTTTCCAGCCAGAAGGGTCCTCTGTATATCTCTGAATTTGTAGAGCATTTATTCATCATCCTACTCTTGTTACTTGTCATACTCTGTACAGTGCTTAATTTCTCCTCACTGGGCATCTCTTCACTACTGTGCACCCTGTAGTGTGCTGCTCATCACACACACTCTATAAACAGAAACTGTTCTACCATAACTCTTACAGCAATCAGGATTGGCAAGAAAACCTGTGTCTCATAAAGGGTTTCCAGGTCTCAGCTGATGTCTTGGTTGTTTTGGGAAGCAGCTACAGAATGGCATTTAGCACAGGGCATTAAGCTGAGTAGTTTGTCATTGATGAGTGCTGTAGCTACCATGGGAGCCAGTGGCTATTAGGGAGCCAGTGGCTGTTACACTGAAACCCGCCCCCCCCCACCTGCAAGATCTACTGACAAGGCCAAGGTTGAAAGAATCTCTGAGTCAGAGTTGAACCTGTAACATTTAGCAAAGTGGTCAACCAATATCTTTTTTAAAATGACCAATTACAAAGACATATCCTACAGATTCAGCATTTAGAAACTATAACCTCCTTTACCACTAAAGTAATTCTTAGAAATAATTCATCTATGAGAAAGAAGCTTTACGTTCTTCAAGTAATCATAGTGGATAATGATAAATTATTATTTTTTTGAGATAATTTGGCAAGCTGATGACTTTCCTTTTTTTTAATCCTCCCCTGAGGATATGTTTAATTGATTTTAGAGAGAGAGAGTAAGGGGTTGGGGAGAGAAAGAGAAAGAGAAAGAGAAAGAGAGAGAGAGAGAGAGAGAGAGAGAAAAGGAGAGAGAGAGAGAAAGAAAGAGAAAGAGAAAAGAGAAAGATAGAGAGACATTGACTGGTTGCCTCCTGTACCTGCCCCAACTCAGGATCAAAACCACAATCTTTTGGTGTACGGGATAACGCTCCAACTAGCTGAGCCACCTGCCCGGGACTTTTTATTAAAGAATTTAGTTACTTGTTAGAAGGTTAAGAAAGGAGTACCAATAGAGAACTGTGAACTGGCTCCATCCAAGAGTCCCACACCATTTGGGGAAAACAAAGGGATACATTTGAGAAATATGACTATCTTGGTAATATGCACCCAAGACATTCGAATACTATGAACAATTTGTGAAGAAACTATTTTACCTATATCATAATAAATATCATTCAATTAAAGCAGTGATTTTCAACCAGGGTGCTGCAGCACGCTGATATGTTGCAAGAATTTTTAAATCATACAATACCTGACTATTTAGTCTGAGGCACTTACCTCTTTTCCCTTAGATTATTAAATTTTTAAAAAAGACAATAGCCAACACAATAGTCATCTGATGTGAATGAGTCAAAATCATAGTGTGCTGCAGAATTTTAGTAATTAGTTTATGTGTGCCATGAGATGAAAAAAATTAAAAATCACTGAGCTAAAGCATGCTGTCTTTTTATTTAATCTCTTGAACTCTCAATACAAAATGTTGATGTGCTGTGTTTAATTAAATTTGCCACCAACACAGTTATTTGTAGACAGAGGAACAACCTTAATGTGGATGCTTAAAATAAGATAGTAAATAAATTACTTGGTCTAAACATATAAAGAAAATGAAAACGGAACACAGCAAGGCCATTTCCTGAGGCCAAATAACTCATTAGAACAGAACCAAGGTCTCCTAATCTTCCAATCCTTCCACTACTCAAGGGAAGGCAAAGGACTCCAGTCCCAGTGGCTCTGCAGTGGCTACTGCTCTGTATGTGAATGAGTGCTGTGATCAGTCAGAGACGTCTGGCATAACATTATGGTAAGAGTCGTGGTACATGTACTGCTTGTCTGCATCCCTGCAGTATGTCACACTATCAAAGTCCACACAAATAAAACTGCCAGGTGACTAATACAAATGTATGAATTTTGGTAATGTTCATTATTTACATAACAGATAAATGTATTATTCTTCATCAAGTAAAAATAGTACATACATACACACATTAAGAGATACTGAGTTTTGTAGTTATAATGCCAAGCCTTAATATTTGCTATAGGAAGGAAGAAAGGAAGGAAGGAAGGAAGGGAAGGAAGGTAGGCAGGATGGAGAGAGGGAGGGAGGGGTGGAGTGATGGAGAAAAAGAGGGAGAAATGATATGTTTCAAGTTTCCCAAATTTAAAGAAACAGCAAATAAAATTATCAGCTTGGTAAGCTTATGTAACACCTTTAAGGGCTAATACGCACTTTACTAATACCTTTAGTTTCCCTTCAATGAAATTTTAAGATAGACATCTTCTGAAAAGAATAAACGTTATAATTTCAAGTGACTCATTTCCTGAGAGCAAGAAGTTTAGTATTTCATTGGAACGAACTTTGGAGAAACTCATTTGAGTACTTCTGCACTTGAAGACGCTGTGTCAAAACTGCTCTATCCCCTCTTCTTATTGCATGATGCTCTGGTCCTACCCACAGGCTATATATATCTGCATAGGACCACCTAATTCAAGACTTGGATTAGAAGCCATGCCCACTCATGTGGACCCTGCAATGCTCTGTCCGCTGCTGTGAAGACTTTGGCAGGCCCAGCTCTCAGCCCTTCCCAGAGGGGTGGCTGTGCTTTTTCCTCCCTGACACAGAAGCCAGGAGTGAATTCCAGCCGAGCCCTGGAATCACATTTGCCTGGTCCCCTATGGCTGGTCAAGCTGCTGGGACTCGTAAACAGCTTGGAGCAACTAAACTAACTTCATAGCAGGGGAAAGGACCTTGCTCTCCATGGGCAGAAAATGGGACCCGAGTGTGTTTAATTTATTTTGTCAGAAGCCAGAGAATTCTTTAAAATCTTTCTTGAGAAAGCTGTTTTTGTGAGGTTGCTGCTGTGATGTTATTGTGTAACAAATTTTCTTCTCTATTAAAAATGACATAGACATTTATTTTATACCTCAAAAACAGTTAAATCAGGCAGACTCTAGTTTTGTGTAGACCTTTCCAAGTTATATAACTTTCTGCAGCCTTGGTTCCTCAAAACTGTTTAATGGGATCTTGCAGCATTCTTTTGGTGATAAAATGAAATAATGTCTGAAAACTTAACAACACTGTGCTTGATGTGTGGTTAATGATCAGTGTAGTATTAGCTCTGGATGATACTGAAGGACCTTCTACATGATGGAATAAATTCCATATGTTCTGTTTTTTAAAGAAAGCAAATGACAGTATCTTTCTACCACAACAGATTTCTTATAAGCAAAGTATGGTTTTTAAAAAGACACCAAATTAATCCTTTCTGTTCTTATTTGCATAGCCTTGAAAAAGAAATTTAAACTCTTTTATTTCAACAGTACATCTTCTTCTACTCTTCAGGAAAAGAAAAAAAAAGAAAAGAACCCCACTAGAAAACTGCCTATGATTGAGAACTCCAATTCTCTTCAAATGAATTTTTAAAAATCTTTGTTGGGTCTCTACACTGTATCATTAACATGCCAGCCCAAGCCAACTCATACCAGTGCCAACACATTGTGATTGCTGGACTCTTTTTTCCAAACGCATCAGGGCAGAGATGAGCTAGCGAGATGAGCTAGCTGTTCATCAGCCTACTCCCTCTTCTTCCTGGGCACATGGCTGGACTACATTTCCTGGAACCCTTGCACTTAGCTGTGACTATGTGACTAAGTTCCCGCCAGTGGAATGTAACTGGAAGTGATGTGTGCCCCTCTAAGCCTAGCCCAGATAACGCTCATATGGACACCCCTCCAGCTGTTGTCATTTTGCCCTCACTTGTTGAAGATAAACCCTAATACCTGCCACATGGAAGATAGCAGAGCCACCAGATGGAAGGCATCTGTGTCTCTGATCACTCCTTGAAAGAAAGCCAAGTACCTCTGTTCAGAATGTCACATGCTTCTGTCATGTATGGGCCACTTTACTGTTTCTTTTTTTTAAGATTTTATTTATGTTCAGAGGGGAAGGGAAGGACAGAGGGAGAGAAACATCAATGTATGGTTGCCTTTTGTGCATCCCCCACTGGGAACTGGCCTGCAACCCAGGCATGTGCTCTGACTGGGAATCGAACTGTGATCCTCTGGTTCACAGGCCTGTGCTCAATCCACTCAGCTACACCAGCCAGGGCCAGGCCACTTTACTGTTTTGCATGTGTTTGTTATAGTAGCTGGTACCTGAGGCATCTGGAAATCCCAGGATTTTTGCAAAATTATGAAGTACTGATAAATTACAGTATTTCTAAAATCATCAATCTAATCATTATGTGCCAAATCAGATACTAGCTCATAAAAAATAACAATAATAAAAAACAAATACTTCAGAACTAAGAAGACTAGCTTCTATACTAGGCAAACCATCAAAGGTGCCAAAACTTTAAGAAAAATGCTGCTGAAAACCTTGAAATATAGAATCTTCATTTCATTTATTTAATATTTCTCTGACACAGAAGAATCTAGTATTGCTTGACCTTAGTGACAAGAACATCTTGACTCAGACTATTAAACACCAGTGTTTCATGGGAGTATAGGTTGCCGCAGGTCATTAGTACAGATCACCATTTCTGACAGTTAGACATTTCTGAGACTTAAAAAAGATCAATTCAAGAGAACTGGAGTTATTAGCTATAGGCAGTCATTTATATTTAGCAAATAACAGAGTGAAATAGCTTTCATAACTTCAGAACTGTATGATTATATTCCATAATGATACGACTACAGACAGTAATCCATGTTTTAAATGGATCATAAAATACATTGTTTTATTTAATTGCTAAAGTGTACAGGGATATGCATTTGTCCTGTGTACCCACAGGAAATGCATCAGGGGACATTTTCAGAAATGTAATCTTCAGGCTAACTCTGGGAAATTCAAGCCTCAACCCCAACCTAAGTCCAATTAAATAAATTATTTATTGCTCTCCAAAGTGTAAGAGACCTAACCTAGTTTAAGGCCATACATGCAGTTAAAGATGTAATGCCAAACGAGATTACTTACTGGTTATCAAAAATGATCATGTAAATATAGTAAACACCATATATCACATGGATCACCAATGGCACTTCTAGAAAACTGCCTTCGATCATCACAGAAGTGAGCCTGGACCCAAATGCGTCGTAAGTAGCTTACTAAAAACATCTCTCAAATCAGTCTATTCTCTCCATTTCTACTGTTCCTATGTTTATTTAGATCACCCCTCTTGCCTGGCCTACTGAAATATCTGCTCTCAATCCAGGCTGCATGTTTCCATTCTTGCCCTGTCTTCAAATTGTTCCCCTAGGGTCCCCAGAGTAATTTCTTCAAAGCACATACCCTCCTACATCACTCTCTTGCTTGAAATTCTTTCATGTGTCTTCATTGGTCTTAGAGTAAAATTGGCACTCCACCATGGCCTGCCATGCCCTAGTCAGTCGCAACCTGTCCTAGTACCAACCTCCCCATTCCCCTCGCCCGAACCCAGAGGATCTCCTTCATATTCCTTGAATATCCCAAGCTCTTTTCCATCAGGGCTTTTCGACTTCAGTTCTCTCTGTCTGAAATGTTTTCCCTCCAGCTCTTTACATTGTGGACTTTTCCTCATCCTTCAACTCTCAATTCAGCCATCACTTACCCAGATACCCTCTGGCCCTGTTTATTTCCTCCACAGCGCCTACAGCGCCCTATAATTTTAGTCTTTATTATCTGAAAATCTGGATACTCTTTGAGAACATAAACCTTTTTTTTTTTAGATTTTATTTACTTATTTTAGAGAGAGGGGAAGGGAAGGAGAAAAAGAGGGAGAGAAACATCAATGTGTGGTTGCCTCTCATGCACCCCCTACTGGGGATCTGGCCCAAAATCCAGGCATGTGCCCTGAATGGGAATCAAACCCCCGACAACCCTTCGGTTTGCAGGCTGGTGCTCAATCCACTGAGCAACACCAGTCAGGGCTTTTTTCTTCTTTTTTACTACCTTGTTTTAGGCATCATATCCTCAGAGACTGGTGGATACACGATGGATGGATTGATGGATGGATGGAATGTCCCATGTACCATCTACAAAAACCTATATTATCACATTTGGCAGTAAGTGTTACTGTCCTATTCCCTGTCCTTGTGGGGCTGGTTATAGGGCAATCCCAATTTCTTTTTTATCTTTTAATTGCTACTATTACTCAAAAAAGCTGTATTTATCTATTTTTTATTTAGCTTTCTGACTCTGTGCTTGTGCCTTCTATACTTCCAAAACGATTTTCTGCTCCTCACTAAGGAAGGCACACTTGACCCTGCCATAGGCACGTAGCACACAGAGATCCACCATAGGCCCTGCTGACATGTTTTGTTGCTGTTTTGTTGTTGTTTTTGTTATTTCTGTTGCTATTCTAAACAATCTCATTAGAACTTTACGTCTCACAGCACGAACTCTGCAAAGTTGGCCTGAGCATGTGACAGATGCAGATGTTGGTGCTTTCTCAGTCTTCTTGGTAGAAAGGTAAACAATTCTGCTTAGTTGGTGGGAGCATTGTCCCAGAACCGAAAAAATTGCAGGTTCGATCCCCAGTCCAGGTGCATACCAGTTGATGTTTCTCTCTCCCTTTTTCTCTCTCTAAAAGCATTAAAAAAATGGCCTCAGTGAAGAGTAAAAAAAAAGTAAACAATTTTATTACCAGGGACTCATAACAGCCTAGTTATGTTATGTTATGTAAGAGGCTATACTGCAGGACAGCTTCCAGTGGTAGGTCAAATGCTGGACCACTCTGAATGCTTGTAACACCATCCCTGAAAGGGGGAATCCAATTTCTATTCTCTTCATTCATCTCTCTTGGGAACACAGAGAAGATTTAGCTCTGGGGACACCCACGTGATCATTTTCACACAGTATTACTCTTAAAGGAAAAATACCAAGTCTGCAAAATAGATAATCCCAAAAGGATACATCATTATCTATAATATTTGGGCACATAACACTATCCTGGCATTGAATTTACTATCCAACTTATGAAGAAGCCCTTCAGTAAAACAAACAAACAAAAAATGGTATCTCAATGTAGAGCAAAACCACAGGCCACTTCCTTGGGTTTCTACATCCAGGGCTATGGCCCATGCAAGGGAACAGCAAATGAACTCCAGAACTATGTGGAAGTCCAGTACCCATCTCAATTTTGCTTATGGCACTGGGTCAATATGACAGAATAGCTAGTTTTTCCTATTCTGACTAAATGGAGGAGAGTCATGCTCACAAATAGTTTTCCCAAAAGTTCCTCTGTACAAATCATAGGAAATGCAGGACTGGATCTGGGCAGGGACGCTGGAAATGTCAAAGCAGGCTGTCCACACTGAACGCCTCTGAGAATGCCAGCGTATGTGACCACACTTTTCCCCACTCTGAGCCACGATTAAGAAATGCTATCCCAATCCAGCTGAACTTATGAACTCCATTCTGTCACTCAACATGAGAAAACTCAACAAGCCCCTACAGAATGCTTGCCCCAGAACTGCACATTGGCAATGTGACATCCACCTACAAGGAGGACGGCTACAAGATGTAGCCCTGCCACCCCTGTAGTGGAGGTAATGGCATTACATGAATAAGGAAGTTGCTGGGGTCTTTGCCCCAGAAATCCCACAGGGCTCTCTTCTTGAAGGCTCACAGGAAAAATTCTTCCAAGGACTCAGTACCAAGGAAAGTGTTGCTTCTCCTGAGGATTTAGTTTTGCTACTGGTTTGTTTTATCTTTTGGATACTTTGATTACTTTAACAGACTATGTTTCCTCTTTGCTTCTAGTCAGAAGACTTGTGACCTTCTGCAGTGATGACAGTGAACATTATGACATGCATTCTTATGCTCTAACTGTACCCCTGACTTCATTTTGTTTTCTTGCACTTGTTCCCCCCAACTCTGATTTAACTACTTTCCATTCTCTTGTGTATATTTTATAAGCTGCTTGAAATCTTTTTGGGAGTAAAATAGGTTATTACTGCATAGACGTACACAGTGGATTTTACACCAAAACTTTTACAACCTTAGATCCTATAACAAAATGTGGCCTCAGACAAACCTAAGTTCAAATCCTGATTCTGTGCCTTTCCAGCTATGTGATCTTGGGCAAGTTATTTAATATTTCCAAGCTTTCATTTCCTCCTTTGTAAATTGAGGATAATGACATTTACATTATATAGTGACTGTGAGAAGTAAAGATAATTTATATAGAGTTGGTACTTTGTAATTACTAAATAAGTACCATCCTTTATTACTATTATTAATAATCATGCAGATTTTTACCAAAGAATACCTAAAGACAATGTCTGGAAGACACAGGGTCACAGACACATGGAAAATGTCATGTGACTATGAAGATGGAGATGAGAGTACAGTATACACAGGCCAAGGAACACCAAGGGCAGCCATCACAAGAAGCTAGAAGAGGCGAGGAAAGCTTCTCCCTTAGAATGTTTGGAAGAAACATGGTCCTAATGACTTTGATGACAGCCTTCTGAGAGAACAGATTTCTATTGTTTTAAACCACCCAGTGTGTGGAATTTTTTTTACAGCAGTTCTAAGAAACTAATACATACTGCAATTCCTTTTCCAGGATACCACCCCTAACTTAGACATTGCTCAAACACTAAAAAAATCATAAAATTTGGAGCATGCGAGTCTTCTGTCAGTCTAAAAACAAGCTCATTTAAATTTTTCTATAATAATGCCATTCTTGTTGTTCATAAATGTTAAGAAACCTTATGACCACATACAAGCTGATAGTAGTTAAAAGAAGACACTGTCTTCATCCATGGAATGGTGGCAACTCCTTTTAAAATTATTTATCCTAAAACTTCCACCCACGATGGAGGCATAGGTAGGTACACTTTGCCTCCTTGTATAACCAAAGGAAGTTTGGTTATACAACAAATTTTAAAACAAAATATAACCAGAACTGCCAGAAAACTGAACTATATGAAAGTCCAACAACCAAGGAGTTAAAGAAGAAACATTCATCCAGACCAGTAAGAGGGGAGGAGAGGAATCCTGGCAAGGCAGTGGATGAAGGACTGGGGCGGGCAAGGTGGCTGCTGGCTGACCAGCTGAGGCAGTAGCTAGCAGACCAGGTGGTCACACATTTGCGTACTGATAAACTAGGAAAAGTAACTGGGAAGTGAGACAAACCACACAACCCAGGGTTCCAGTGCGGGGAAATAAAGCCTCGAAACCTCTGACTATAAAACCTGTGATGGGGGCGGCAGCAGGAGAAACTCCCAGCCTTATGGGAAACTCACAGTAAAATGGGTTGGCCTGCCTGGGTGAATACCTAAGGCTTGGCCCCTAACTATGTATCAGGCACAATGAGATAAAAAAAAAAATGACCCAAATGAAAGAACAGATCAAAGCTCCAAAAATAGAACTAAACAATGAAGAAATAGCCAACCTATCAGATGCAGAGTTCAAAACACTGGTAATCAGGACACGCACAGAAATGGTTGACTATGGTTGCAAAATAGAGGAAAAAGTGAAGGCTATAAAAATGAAATAAAGAAAAATGCACAGGGAACCAACAGTGATGGGAAGGAAACCAGGGCTCAAATCAATGATTTGGAACAGAAGGAAGAAATAAATATTGAACCGGAACACAATGAAGAAACAAGAATTCCAACAAAATGAGGAAAGGGTTAGAAACCTCCAGGACAACTTTAAATGTTCCAACATCCAAATCATAGGGGTGCCAGAAGAAGAAGAAGAGGACCGAGAAATTGAAAACTTATTTGAACAAATAATGAAGGAGAACTTCCCTAATCTGGTGAAGGAAATAGAGTTCCAGGAAGTCCAGGAAACTCAGAGAGTCTCAAAGAAGTTGGACATGAAGAGGAACACACCAAGCACATCATCATTACATTAGCCAAGATTAAAATGAAGGAGAGAATCTTAAAAGTAGCAAGAGAAAAGGAGATAGTTACCAACAAAGGAGTTCCCATAAGACTACTAGCTGATTTCTCAAAAGAAACCCTGCTGGCAAGAAGGGGCTGGAAAGAAGTATTCCAAGTCATGAAAGGCAAGGACCTACATCTAAGATTACTCTATCCAGCAAAGTTCTTATTTAGAATGGAAGAGCAGATAAAGTGCTTCCCAGATAAGGTCAAGATAAAGGAGTTCATCATCATCAAGCCCTTATTATAAGAAATACTAAGGGGACTTATCCAAGAAACAGAAGATCAAAACTACGAGAAGGAAAATGACAATAAACTCACAACTATAAACTGAACCTAAAAACAAAACCAAATGCAGCAAACTAAAACAGGAACAGAATCAGAGAAATGGAGATCACATGGAGGGTTATCAGTGGGGAAGGGGAAAGACACAGAGAATAGGAAGCATAAATGGTAGGTACAGAATAGACAAGGGAAGGTTAGGAATAGTGTGACAAATGGAGAAGCCAAAGAACTTACATGTATGACTCATGGATACGAATTAAGGTGGCAGAATGCTGGTAGTGGGTATACAGGATGGAAGAGAATAAAGGGCAGAAAAAAATGGGACAACTGTAATGGCATAATCAATAAAACCCAGTTTAAAAAATGAATTTGAATAATGAGGTAAGCAACTAACTTTCTGTGATAGTTTCACCAGTTCAAGAATGACAATGCAATGTAGTTTTTTATTTCCCCTATTCTCTTTGTTTCTACATTATTGAAATTGTCTAGAAAACTAAATGTTAAAGAAAAGAAAACATTTATCCTAGACAAGTGGACATCACTCCACTACTGTTACTTGGTTCTGGACTCCAGGTGCTTGTGGATATTGTCCAGGAAGAAATCCACATCTACTCACTAGGTAAAGAGGATTACTCTGGTAGGTGATATCCTTCAGTGCCACAATCTGAAACACTATCCTCTCAGAAATGAAAGCCCTGTTAGGGTCTGAATGAACCAAGACAAACATAGTGGGGCGAGCACATAAATGGAAGCTCTTCTGGGAATCCCAAAACTCAGGGTAGGTTTTACTGATAGTTTGCATTTATTTACTTAAATATTTATTCCACCATGTTAAATCTCTTTTTATCAGGGATCATTTTCTAAAAGCTCAAATTTCTCCTGTGTAGGAAGTTACTATGTGTTATATCCTAAAGCTGGGCTATAAAACAGAACCAAGGATAAGTTTGTCCGAAGTGTCTCCCTAAGGAGAGTGTGATAAAATGACAACTACTGGGAGCACCTAATACAAAGAAGTGGCAATGGTGGGGTGTGGGGGAAAGGATGGTCTTATAACCTCTCAGCAGTTTTTCATCACAAGTCAATACTCAAATTTGAGAACCATAAGAAATCACATGCAGTCTTTTATTCAATGAGCAGTTAGTGTCTTAGGTACGAGAGGCCATGGGAACAAAACTCAATAAGATACATTTATTTATTTATTTTTTTAAATCCTCACCTGAGAATATGTTTATTGACTTTAGGCAGAGAGGAATGGAGAGAGAGAGAGAGAAACATCAATCAGTTGCCTCCCAAATGTGCCCTGACTAGGGACTGATGCTACAACTCAGGCATATGCCCTGACCAGGAATCGAACCCACAGCGTTTTTGGTGTGTGGGATGATGCTCCAACCAACCAGGCTGCCCACCAGGGCAAGACACATTTCTCATCTGGAAGGAAAGATATATGAGTCAACCAGACAATATAAAACTATGCATTACCACTAGAGTAAAGGTTCTCATGATCTACCCAGCCTCAGGGAATCCCAAAGAAAAACAATGGGAGTAAGAGAGGACACTGAATGGATGCTTGACGTGCCATTTACCATTCTGTAAACTCAACTATCCCCAACACCTGACTATGTTCTCTCCATGTCCCTACACCAAAATGATTAAATCACAAAATAACTTCACTACTATAGACACATAGCTTCCTTATCTTTTTTAGTCATCCAACAAATAATTATTGAGTACCTACTATGTGCCTGGTGCCTTCTAATCCAAGTCTGATGACACATGTATCCTGAGCCTCATATTCTTGAAGTGTTTCTAGAGTAGATTTTTTTAATGTTTTACTGATTATGCCATTACAATTGTCCCATTTTCCCCTCTTCATTTCCCTCCACCCTGCACACTCCCTCCCCCATTCTTCCTCTTTAGTTCATGTCCATGTGTCGCAAGTTCTTTAAATTCTATATTTCCCATAGTATTCTTGCCCTCCCCCCATCTATTTTCTACCTACCATCTATGCTATTTATTCTCTGCACCTTCTCCCCCCTTCTCCTCCTCCCACTCACCTGTTGCTAACCCTCCACGTGATCTCCATTTCTATGGTTCTGCTTCTGATCTAGCTGTCTGCTTAGTTTGCTTTTGTTTTAGGTGTGGTTGTTAATAACTGTGAGTTTGCTGTCCTTTCACTATTCATATTCTTTATCTTCTTTTTCTTAGATAATTCCCTTTAACATTTCATATAATAAGGACTTGGTGATGATGAACTCCTTGAACTTGATCTTATCTGAGAAGCACTTTATCTGCCCTTCCATTCTAAATGAAAGCTTTGCTGGATAGAGCAATCTTGGATGTAGGTCTTTGGGTTTCATGACTTGGAATACTTCTTTCCAGCCCCTTCTTGCCTGTAAGGTCTCTTTTGAGAAATCCGCTGACAGTCTGATGGGTACTCCTCTGTAGGTAGTGACTGTCCCCTTATCTCTTGCTGCTTCTAGGATTCTCTCCTTCACTTTAATCTTGGCTAATGTAATTATGATGTGCCTTGGTGTATTCCTACTTGGGTCCAACTTCTTTGGGACTCTCTGAGCTTCCTGGACTTCCTGGAAATCTATTTCCTTTGCCAGATTGAGGAAGTTCTCCTTTATTATTTGTTCAAATAAGTTTTCCACTTGTTGCTCTTCCTCTTCCCTTTCTGGTACCCCTATAATTGGGATGTTGGAATGTTTAAAGATGTCCTGGAGGTTCCTAAGCCTCTCCTCATTTTTTTGAATTCTTGCTTCTTTGTTCTTTTCTGTTTGGTCATTTTTTTCTTTCTTCTGATCCACTTGATTTATTTTAGTCCCAGTTTCCTTCTCATCACTATTGGTTCCCTTGCATTTTGCTTCATTTCACTTAGTATAGCCTTCATTTTTTCATCTAATTTGTGACTAAAATCAACCAGTTCTGTGAGCATCACCAGTGTCTTGAACTGTGCAATTGATAGGTTGGCTATTTCTTGGTTGCTTAGAAATATTGACTCTGGGGCTTTGAGCTGTTCTTCTTCTTGAGCCATAATGTTTTGCTCTGTTTGCACCTGTTACATATGTGGGGCAGAGCCTTAGATGTTCACCAGGGCGGGGCAACCCAAGTCACTGGGTTGTGATGCTGTATGTGGGGGCAGGGTCAGAGAGGGAGCAATGGTGTTCGTTCTGCTCTCTCTTGAATTTTTGGTCCCCTCTGCTGCTTCCGACAAGCAAACTGGGCTCTTCTGGTGCTGGTTCCTGGATGTGTGGGCTTGTGCACCTTCCAGGACCCTGTGGGTCTCTCCAACAAATTCTCTGTGAGCTTGGGAGCCTCTCCTGGCACCTCGACCCTGGAAAGTTTTTCCAATTGGTGCTTTTAGGCTTTATTTCCTGGCACTGGGGCCCTTCTTTGAGAGGTCTGTCTCACTGCTCACTCCTTTGCCTGGTTTATCTGCGCACAAATGTGTGACTGCGGTCAGCCAGCCGCCTTGCACCCTCACTGGGTCTGCCTGTTGCCACCCCACACCTGGGTCTGCCATCTGCTGCCTGCGTGCCTAGGTCAGTCTGGCAGCCACCACTTTTTCCTGCCATGACCCCTCTCTACCAGCTGCCAACTCTTCCCCTCTTACCAGTCTGGATGAATGGTTCATTGTTGTCAGACTTCAATAACTTCGTTGTTGTCAGTACAGTTCAATTTTCTCTCTGTTTTGATTGCGTTCTGGTTTCTAAATCTTTGTTGTTCATAAACTTGGTTCTGCGAGGAGGTACAGTATTTCCACCTATGCCTCCATCTTGGCCGAAAGTTCTCTCTAGTGTAGATTTTTATATTCCTTCCAAATTATATCATATATATATATATACAGTCACAGAGATATGCTTACAGAATTAAACTTCAAAGAATATTATAATTTTTATAATTCTGTTTTGGCAATTTAAAATATATACACAAGTCCCCCAAATTCCAAGCTGCATATTACCCATGGAAGTGATCTTGGTCTCTCTTGATCTCTTTGGGGTCTACTGGGCACTCAAGAGGGAGCAGCAAGCAAGCCAGTTCTTGTACTTGCACTCACAGATATCAAACAAGAACACACACCAAACCGATACCTGTAGTGTCTGCATGGGAAGACAGTGGCATGAGGTGGACCGAGCTGGTAAGCCAAGCTTTCACTTTATCTGAAGTGTTTGAATTTTTATAGTATGGACAGTCATTATGCACTTCTATACCAGGTACATCAAGAGAAGAAGAGCCAAAAAGGGGAGCACTGGAGAGGCTGATCCCAACATGGACCAAGGAGAATGAGAAAAATACCAAGTTATTAGATGTTGTGGACTGCTCTGTCTGGTTTCAGGAATTGTAACTCTACCTGCTGTGGCTAAGGATGAGCACCGCAGGAGACAAGGCTTGTCTCTGGTAGCAAATGCTGCCTCGGTTTCCTCCCTGCTCCCAAAGCATGGTTGGAAGTCCTTGATGGGTAAGACCCCTCCTCAGAGGAAGGGCAACCTAAGCCAGACACGATCACTTGGGAGGTCATCATGGAAGGACTTGGGGGGCTGCAACAAAGAGCAATGGACTCTCGCCCCCCAGCTTTGACATAGCCCAAGTCCCCATGACCTCTGGGAGAAGCACATCCTGGCTCTAATCCCCTTAAGCCTGAATACCTGATGGGGAGGGATGCAGCTCCCTGCCTTGCTAGAGAGTGTCCTTGGGAAAAATCTGGGATCACAGAGGCTTCCTGATAAACCTGTGAAATCTGCTCTGCTAAGAATGCTTTCATTCATGTTAAGGGTTCGAGCAGGAAACTCTAAAACTCTCTTCCTGACAGTCTCTGACTCAGACTAAGCCCTCGGATTTCTTTGAAATGTTATCTACTGTTTGATCCTTGTAGTCCTGTATTCCTATGTATTACAACCCAATAAAAGCCCTTGGAGGAAGGGGCTCAAGGCCTTTCCCCCTGAGAAACTGGCCACTGCTCAGGCCTTTTTCCCCTGGGAAACTGGCCATCTCTCCTCCCCAAAGAGATCGCAATAAGTCATGTGATCTCTCATCCGTGGCACATGGGGGGACTTGCGAGGAAAGTCGCCCCCACAGTTAGAGCTTCAGGGTTGGTCTGTAGCTAACATAGCTGTACACAACTTCATGGTGACTGTTGTCTCATGTCCTGTAGGAAGCACTGCCAGGCATGGACACAGGACTTTCCATCTCTAATCTCCTTACTGGGCTTCTGATCCCTCTTCTTCTCCCTCCCTCTTCTGATCCCAAACAGAATGACTTACTCTCATGTACTGAGTAACATGGATGATCAACATGTTACTCTCAAATGTTGGTTTGAAACTTGTCTTTCCATGAAAAGCAAAATAATCTTACTAGAAGATGCCAAATGCCCCTGAGCTGAATCACAGTTATTATGTCTAGACTGAAATGTCTCATACCTATTTTGTCAGACAAGTTGTGCCCTGTCCATTACTATAAACTGTGTAACCCACATGGACTTCCCACCGCTCCACTGACAACAGGGCAGCCCCTGCTAATCAGATTTCCCTCTGAGGAAAACTTAGCCATGTAAATAATCTCAAGACATGCTAGAGAAATAAGAACAGATATCATGCGAACATTAGCCATGTCCTCACATAGCTTACTAATGGCAGATTGGTCAATTGTGACACATTTTGGAGCAAAAATGTTTCCTTACACTGTCATTCTTTTCAATTTTCTAATTGTAGTTTGAGATATATTCAGACAGTGTGGCTTTTACAGAACAGAGGTATGAATAACGACTGATCATCCAGTAATGTTTTTGATCAGAGCCATTATGTGTGAGCATACATGTATGTATGCGCACTGTTTTGCTCTAATATGACAGGGTCCCTCTTTGGAGTGTGCACAGTTGTTAGCAGTATATGCACAAGTAAAGCCAATGCAGAGAAATACAATGGAATGCACCTCTGCATGAGGCAGACAACTAACAGAGGAAAAGCTTCCTGTAGAGAACTTCATAGCTGAGTTCTGTTCTAAAAGGTCAATGGGAGCTTGCGTGGTAGACAGGATTGCCAGGTAAAATAGGGGAAACCCAGTTAAATTTGAATTTTGAATAAACAATAAATGATTTTGTAGGTACATCTCAAATATTGCATGGGTGTTTGGTATTTTTATTTGTTAAATGAGGCAATCCTAATGGTAGAAAAGGCGAAGATATGCATGTCAATTATCTTTCCCCCATTGTCATGAATATCGTCAACATCAGCATCAATTAACATTTATAGGCCATAGTGAATGAGGTCCATGCTAATGGAAGGCTATCCATCTCTCCTGCTACCAGAAACACTCAGAACATGCCTGCTTCTGCAATCATGACTCCTTGAGATTCTAGAATTCACCCGATTTCTCCTTCTTCAATCCTAGCCATGACTGGCATGTGCTAGGTGCTAGAAATACAGTTGTGAACAAGTGAGAATATGATGTGGAATGACTATAAAAAAAGGAAATTTGGGGTGAGGGACATAAATTGACAAAACTGTACACTGCAGAAAATATAGGAACTTAATGGTGATTAACAACAGCCACTAGTTAGGAGTTGTTTTGTGAGGTATATAAGGAGGTCTAGCCCTCGATTTTACACTTTACTGAGGCTGTGTGTGTAATTAAAAATATGTGTGTATATTTATATTAACACATGTATTTTTAAATGAAAAGTTGCAAGAATAGTACATTGAACTTCCATGTAGTCTATGTTATACATATCAACTGTACTGGAACTCAGTCTTAGAGAAAATTCACACTGCCTTTTGAAGTATATACTGTAGAATAAAAATGTTTAACTAAAGTAGTACTGGTCCCACTGAAGATGTAGAATAATTTTTCTCTTTTAACGTATCTTATTTTTAAAATAGTTTGTCTTATTAAATAAAGAAATGCTTGCTAACTACACCAAACTTTAAAAACCTGGGTAAATAAGAATACAAAAATAAAAATCACCCATTATTTTTCCAGTCAGAAATAATGACAAAGTATTTGTAGCACATATATTTCTAGGTGCTTTCTGCACTGATATCTATATTTTTTAAATATATAACATATATAAATATATAACAAATATGGTATTGGACTATATATACTACCATATAAGCTTGCTTTTAAGCTCCAAAGTGAATCTATTCAAGTGAACAAATACATTCCTACAATATAATTTTAATGTTTGTACAGAAATTTTAACTGATGAATTACTTAACCAAGGACACATTGCTAAACATTTGAATTGATTTTCATTTTTTGCTGTGAAAAACGTCCTGACAGCTAAGTTTTTAAAGCCATTCATTTTCTCTTGAGCATGAAATTCCTCGTGAGAGAACTACTGAGTCAAAGATTATGTATATGTTTAAGGCTTTTGATTCATGTCACCATTTTGCTCTCTACAAAGGTTGTGTCAGCTTAAACAGAAGATGCCTTTTCCCAATTATTTTTCCAAATTAGTCACTCGCAAAATCTGTGAAATCAGAATTTATATATAGAAAGAGCATATAGAGTAAAAACATGTAGTAAGTTTTCTTTTCATTGGAAACCGGTCCAAAAATTAGAATTTTAAGAAATCTCACTTGTCCACAATTAGCCCTTGGTACAACCAACTCCTTTAAACAATAACATTTTAAGCCAAATGTTTAAGGAAAGTCTGCCATACTTGTGGAACTATGGTTGCTTTCAATTCTAAAATGACTTTGTTAATGTTTTTTAAGATGATAATTAAACTAGCCTTATTTAATGACATTCCACTTCCCATTCCTGGAAAAAGGAATCCATTTGCCTGGATCACAACTGGAAGGTCATTAGATCAAATAAAGGAAAAACCATAAATGGTGGCTAGCCATCATTACCACAGAGATCTTAGTCTGGGTGTAAATAGCTTGGATAAATGAGTAATAACCTACTCACATACCTCCTCAATGAAGAACAAACTGGAACAAACACAAATCTTTACAGTGTCAAGAACCTCCAAAGAAAAAGGAAAGATAGCCAAGCAGGAGTTTTAAAATACTGTCTAAGCCATATCTAAAAGTAAAGGAAATCTGTGGTACTATAAGAAAGAAGTTAATAGAGCAGAAAAATATTACTCAATATATAAGCACCTAGAGGACTTCTATGAAAGACATCAGAGCAAATGAAATGCTAGGCAGGGGTAGAAGTGCTGGCTTGGTCTTAAGTGAGGATAGTTAGGGAGTATCAACATTTTCTAAAAGCAACAGAGAACCAGGCTAACTTAGTCTTCTATTTGATAAGTGACACAAACAACTGACCAACTCTACTTTTTATCTTTTTTGAGATCCAGAAAAATCAAATAAAGAAAAAATATCCAAATATCGAAGCTTAATTTAACAAGATTAGCCTTATCATCAAATAACCATAGTCATTTGGTCAATGTCTACAATTAACTCAATGAAACAACATGTTTCGCTCTAGGGCCAGGTACAAAAATGAATTTTCTTGGAGGAATGCTTTCTCTTATGTAATCGAGTTAGGTGATACTCTGCATCAATCTTGTTATGATGATTCTATAGTACTGGGAAGGAATTCCCAAAGTCAGCATAGTCACCCAAAGTTTAAAAAAAAAAAGCTCAGAGGTAAAGGGGCCAAAACCCGGAGAACCGTACATTGACAAATGAGAAAACTCCTCCCCACTGAAGATATTCAGGTGTATAAAAGGCACGCAAAGGCATACTTAAGCCCTAGAACATCGTCATTAACCTTCGGTCTTGTGAATCTTTTGGCTCGGGAGAAAAATGAACACCAAGCCTAACATGATTCGAAAGTGTTTGTGCCTTGTGGGTCTATTCATCACTGGCACCCTCTCTGTGGACTGTAACTCACTGCATATTCACCTGCGTAGAGTCATCTGGAAAAATCTGAGACTTCTGAGCACTGTGAGCAATTCATTTCCTGTGGCGTGTCTAGATGAACACAAAACTTTTGAGTTCCCCCAAGATATCCTGTCATATACCCTGCCTCTGAAAATAGGCATCAAAGAAGCCTTTTATGAAATGTCCATGTTGGCCTTCAACATCTTCACTCTATCCACCTTCCAACCAACTTGGAAAGAAAAACACCTGAAAAAAATCCAAATAGGATTTGATCGGCAATCGCAGTATCTGGAACAATGCTTGGAGGAAGAGAAGGAAAATGAAGACAAGAAAGAGGTGGAAGAGGATGGGATGAAATGCCCAGGAGCTATGGTCCTCCAGCTGAACCACCTAGAACTGAGGAGATATTTCCATAGGATAGTCAGTTTTCTGAAAGACAAGAAATACAGTCGCTGTGCCTGGGAGATCGTCCGAGTGGAAATCAGAAGATGTTTCTACTACTTTCAGAAATTTACAGCACTACTCAGGAGGAAATAAGGTAGATTTTGAAAATCCCCTTTATCTTCTTTTTAAGAATTACCGTGCTATCTGTTGAGCCTGCTCTCGGCTGAATTGGTAGTTGTTTATGTAATGTTTACTCTCCCTACGGTTTGGCCTAGCAACATCAACCACATTCACCTCTCTAAGAGAGGTAATGCCAACATCTGCTGGGTGACCAAGCAGATTTTGTTACGAAGTCCTGAAGACAGTGTTAAAGGAGCACGATACCCTCTCTATTTTCTACTTTTTGTTCCTCTTTCCTTTTGCTATTTTGTACTTGCTTTGAACCTCATCTTTGAAATTTACCAAGCCAATGGCTAGAGAATATGGATCAGAGTATATGGATCCAAATGTAACAACACCTCAGTGACTTAACCTTTCGCTGCTAAGGTGTTTTAGTCTTAAATTCAGCCTGGTTCAAGAAATTATACAAACTTCCACAGAGTTAAAACCCTCCCTTTCTCCCCCTGCTTACAAAGAAAAAAAAAGTTGACATTTCTGGTCCATTTGTTTCTTAGTTTGGTTTGTTTAAAATGATACAAAGTTTGTAGCATGGTATTTTATTATTTTAAGAGAATGGAGATCCACTCTTTCATATTGGTTGGTTGAATTAGATGACCATTAAGCTCATGTTCAACCTTTGAGAGCCTAGATTCTAACACAGAAAGTACTGTTCATTCCCAATTCATATCATTTGATTTCTACAATCAAGGGCATGGAAAATGATGCAGAAAAGTGAAGTATCTGCCTTCATCGTGTTCTGTGTCTGAAATGAAATGCCTATAGTCATCCTATAGAAGAATTTCACATTGGATTTTCTCAATTAGAAGATCACTTTCTGGCTGTTAAGGAAATTAGTTATTTTAATAATACATGACATTTTAGTACAGATTGTCTTTTAAAAAGTTATTTTGTACCCAGATTACCTAGATTATTTACTTAAATTTTCTCATGTGGTCCCCTATCTGTATTAATCTGTATTAATTCATCATCTAGCTGAAATGAACCTTTTCTTCGTTCTCCTCCAACCCATTTCAGAATCATCGACCCACTTTCAAGCAAGAACTAACGTCGAAACTAAGGCTACACAAATTCACAAAAGAGGGTGAAATGTACCTGGTTCAGCCCCTGGAAGACACCTCCTGCTATTTGTTTTAACAGTGTGCTGCCCTATTGTTTACATTCAAGATTCATCCAAGTGCAGGACTCAAAATTCATAGCCAAAGAGAGAAAGTCTTATGATAAAATGGAGGCAACCTTCAGTCAAAAAGTTAGAAGAAATGACTAAAGGATGAGAACAAGTTGTGGATCATGGTTTATCAGTGGAAGGATCAGACCGTAAAATGAGTTAGTATCACCTATTTAGTAAAAACTGCTCATCAACAGAGTTGTTCTACATGGAAAACAAACAACATCATTAGAAACTGGAAAAGAGTTGGGGCATGCAAGCTACTAAGCAGAAAGTATGCACTTGATATTTCCCATGACTCTCTCTAATAATGTCTTTGTGTGGCCTCCCTAATAACTCTACTAGGATCATGTCAGTTACCTTAGTAATTCATGTTTGTAGTCTTGCCAACTGTTCGCTATACAAGAGGGAAGAGAATTGGCACTTCAAGTCAATAAAGATTGTCTGATTATAGGCGCAGAGGCAGAAGTCAGAACAGCATGCTTTTACTAAGAACACTTCTAGCCACAAAAAGGAGAACATGGCCACTGAAAAATAGGTAAGGAGACAAACCGGCATCATTCCTAAGGAAGAAATACAAACAGACAATGTGCAAAAGAAGACACTAAGATACTCCCTTCCCATTCATCTGGCAAAAATGGAAAAGAATGATACTATAGAATGTGAGTAGGGTTATAGTGTATAGGAAAAAATATTCTGTCTATTGTTGGGGAGAGGGTAAACAGGCACATGTTTCCTCTAGGACAATAAGGCAATCTTTTTCTTTAAAACTGATTTTATCGAAAGAGAAAGGGAGAGAGAAAGAGAGAGAAAGAAACATGGATGTGAGAAACATTGCTTGGTTGCTTCCTGTACATACCCTGACAGGGAACCCAAACCTGAACTGGCAACCTACAAATGTGCCCTGAAAATGACCAGGAAACCAACCAGTGAACCTTTGGTGCAACCAATCATGCTCCAACCAGCTGAGTCATGCCATCCAGGGCAAGGCAATCCTAAATACCCTAAAAATCAGCAACTCCTCTGACCCAGCTATCCTATCTTCAGAAATTTATTCCAAGGAAGTAATTGGTTAAGATTGTTTACTGGAGCCTTGTTTATAATAACCCTCTTCCTTTGTTTTCATTGTCACCTCTCTGTATTTTCTATTTCCTACAATAATTGGTGGTGGGGAAGGCGGTATTTTTTAATTCTAAAATTAAAGAAACTTATTGTCTACTACAATTACCCTGTTCTCCTTACCGGGGTAGCAGCTGGGACCAGCACTGCCCTTTCACTTTGTTGAAGGCTCCTGTGGGCACTTCTTGAGCAACCCAGGTCATTTTTGCCACTTCTCCCCTGACATTGCTGCTATTTTTCAAAGGAATCCTTCCTTGAGGATTATTTTCAAAACGAAGTGTTTGTAAAGTGACTTCAGATCCTTCAAAGACTTTATTTTTTTCTTTTGTTGGTCCCACTCCTACTTTCCAGGAATTTTTGGAGAAAGTGCACTATGAGTCTACCTTCCTGATTTAGCAGTCTCCCTTCCTGATTTAGCAGTCTCCCCTGTTCTTCTTCATTAAGTGTAAGCTCCAAAGTTCTGTTAACTCAGGTAAAGGGTGTATACCCTTAGAACTGCAGAGCCAAGTGCACTTGAAATGCCTGAGTGGATACACAGGTGGCAAGTGTTCAGATGGAAACTTCCTTCTCCTCCCGCCTTGGGGGAAGGATAGAGTGTAACTGAGTCTCCTTGGAAGAGGGGCTGATTGGGGGGATCCCACAGAAAAAGCTGGCGACTCCGGTATATGTACGCCACTAGAAGAAATAGCCACAGGTGCACAGACTTACCTCCCCTCACAGGCAGAGCGATTTGCTGGGCACCATTCGAGGAGGACCCTGCTTTCTCAAAGTGGCTACTTCGTTTTTGCCCTGGTTCCTTAATAAGTAATCCACACTCACTAAGTACAGGTACTACATGTAAGCAATTTAATATGTGAGAGAAAGCAGGGCGACAGGGTCAACTGTAATCTAACAGGCGCACACCCATAGGGAAACCAGGAGGCAGTTCCGAGCCACCGGTTCCCAGGGCTTGGAAGCGTGAACACTGCCTTGGCGCCATCTGCACTGTGCCCTCAGGGTCCTACTTTTCTAAATGCAGGAAGGGGACCCGGGATTTAAACTCGGGGGCAGAGAGGGGACCTGGGATTTAAACTCGGGGGCCCTACGCGAAGTGAGAACCCCACGTTCATTCCGGAGGGGGTCCACCTTACCATTCTTTCTAGGCAAAGACTTAAGGCTTCCTAGGTTATTTCCCTCACCACTCTTTTTAAGGCGACTCGCCGGCTCACCAGCCCTTGGAAACTCGCAGATCCCAGAACCTCGGCTTTCTGCCTGCCAGAAGTGCCCTGATCCTGTCCGGCGCCTTTAGGCGGAGGGTGAAATCCTCTGGAACCCACCCAAGGACACCCTAGAATGGAGCGGAACCTCGCTTCCACTCTCTCCACGCGGCACCCCTTTCAAATCTGCGCCCTCGGCGGTGTGCGTGGGATAAGATCTGAGAAATGCGCCCCCGGCCGCAGGCAGCCGAAGAGGCGGGGCAGGAACCACTTTCCCTCCGCCCCGAAGCCGCCAGGCAGGGGTGGGGCGGCCGCGCTGGGGTCCGGACCCTGGGCTGGAGCTGGCCGGGGGACTGGCATGGGGAGCAGGAGTTTAGGACCCTAGGGGCGTCTTTCTCGCCCCCAGCCCCGCCAAATGTTGGAAAGGCACACAATGGGGGAAGGCGGGAAAACAAAAGGCCTTTCGCCAGGATCTTAATCCGCTCCGGTCGCACGGTGTCCCGCAAAAAGGACGTCTGGGCGGGTTGACAAGTGGGGTGGTCAGGAAGGGGGTGAAGGAGGGTCCTGAGGAGTTCGGGGTCTCTAGTTCTTACTTGTCGGCCCCTTTACTCCTCCGAGGGGCCCAAAGGCGGGGAGGCGCAAAGGAAAGTTAAAGGGTTTTCACCTTTTTCCTCAGTAGAGGAAAAGGGAGGGGCTGGCATTCCAGATGTTTTGACAGTTGTCGGCTCTGGGGTTCAGCAGGATTTGCACGTCCTTCACACACCTCCCCCCGCCCCGGGAGGCACCGACAGTTCAGGGGGTGACCTGGCCGACGGAGCGGAGCTCCCCTTCGCAGCCCCAAGCCGAGCCGCCTCCTTCAAGATCCAGGCTCCCTCCCTGAACGTGGTCCCCCGGCCCAGAAGCACTTTTGTAAAAGTTTGTCTTCCCGCCACTCACAGCCCAACACGCACCCTGCAGTCACCTTCCGCTCGGAGTGCGCTCGGGACGGACTTGTGCCCCGAAGGTAGATGGGTTTATGATACATCGTTTAAAATCAAGGCCCCAGAGCCCAGGAAAGGCGTGGGAGGAGCCGGGCAGAAGCCGAGCCGCGGGCAGGGGTCTGAAGCACAGTCCACGCCCGGAAACGCGAGGAGGGCGGGCGGGGAAGCGGGTCCACCGCCTCCCGCTCCTCCGCGGCGCCCGCCCCCAGGTGCGCCCAGCACCTCCGCCCGCCGGGGCGCGACCCGGAGGGAGCAGCAGCCGGGCGGCGCCACGGCCCTCGCTTGAGCGGGTTCTCACTCACCGTGGGGTTCACCTTCAGCCCGGGGCCCTGTCAGCTTCCTGAGCCGGGTGAACTGCAGCCCGCACCAAAGGAAGCGGGTGAGCTCCGGGCAGGAGGAGCGACTCGTACGGATCCACGCCAGCGGCTCCGGGGCCAGCAAGCACGCGGGCAACTGAGCGCTGGCCTCCAGCGGCGGCCGCCTCGGCTCCAAAGTAGCCCCCGCTTGCACTCAAGGCGGCGGTCGCGCCGGGGCACCGAGAGGGGACCTCCTGGCGGCCGCTGGGGGAATGGCAGCTCCGCGGAGGGGAAAGAAGTCCGGTCGCCTTTGGGTCATCTTCCCTCAGGAAAAAAGGTGGGGCATGGATGGTCTACCGGGCTCACAGCCTTAAGGAGACGTTGGCCCTCTGGCCAGGGCGGCAAGGAAGATATCGAATCAAGAAGGTTATGTTCTGGGTCCAGAAGGTCGCATCCAAGGCACGGAGGGACATAGAGAGGGGAAATCCCTTACATTCTCCAAGACGTTCTGATTTGAAGAATCCCATGTTGTGACTGACTAACAAGGGGAGCATTAATATGCTCTCACTGAAAAATACTTTGAGATTCTACCGGATTTATTAGAACAAGATGGGAGTCATGAAGTGAGCAAGGACTTTGAAACCCAACCCACAGCCTCCCACTTTCTACTTGTGTGATCTTGGTCTATGACCTATGGTCATACCTTGCAAGATGGTTGTAAGGGATAAACTAACCGTAGAAAGTATTTGTAGTTCACAGTGGGAGTCATTGAATACTAAGTAAACTTCCTGAAGAAAAACATATCTTCCACATCTCTTATTTCCTGTATGATTGCATGTTAATGCATATCAATTAAGGAGTACCAAATAACTAAGTATTGCATTTTGCAATTCTTAGTACACAACTTAAAGAATTATGAAAATATACAAATAGAAATTAGGTAATGTAGAGAAAACATCCCTCCCCCAAAAGTGGTTTACACTACTGGTGCACAAGAGCCTCTAAAACCACACACATCCTTTGCAATATCAAGTTATTTCTGGTATTTCAAGAAATATTTAATAAATAGTCATGGTCTAATGATATCAACCCCGGATTAAATGATTCCATTTAATTCTGTGTTACTTGGGGAATGCAAATATTGGAGGTTGTGAATATAAAACTCCAAAATGAGAAGGAAAAAAAAAGGTACAAGAATCCAGCCACTAAGCGATGTCTCTATTCATCATTTAGTAATGCAATCTTATTTCTAAACTCCCTCAAATCCTAGTCAGTGCTCTTAAAGCTCCTTTTGATCATTTAGCCTCATGGCAATCAGTGAACTCTTCATCATAAAGAACTATTAGAAAGGAAATGCCTCTTAACTACCCCAGTTTACCTTTAATAGTCCTTTTCTGTCACTCAGTAGTCTCCAGTTGGGAAGAGGCTGTTGTCTGCCTGAGAATTGTCATTACATGATTTTTTCTGTCCTATCCAGAAAAGAGGAAAAATAAAGTTTCTTGTCTGGAAAACTAAGGCTGAACACTGAGATCCAGCTTTCAGGGCTTTCAGGGTTTTCAGGGCAAAGAGAGCATTCTAGCCTTATTTGTAGGGATAGGAAAACTTCTTTCCCATGTTCACAACCTTAGGCCTTAGTGGCTCCTTCCCTGAGGTGGAAAGGTAAAGCTGGGAGGAACTTAGGTATTTCCTGGGTAATTTTCACCAGTGAGAGGGGTCAGTATGATGAATGGTGCCCCAGCTCTCACCTACTCTCTGTCCAGCTGCTCAGCCTGCACCTGGTGGCTGGAGGAGGGTGGGCCAGCACTTAAAATTCAAGCCCTCCTAAGTCATCCTGTGTCTTAGTTTGTTCAGGCTACTATAACCACATACCATGGACTAGGTGACTTTATAGACAAGGGAAGTTTATTCCTCACAGTTCTGGAGGCTGAGAAGTTCAAGATCAAGGTACAGCAGAATCAGTGTTTGGTGAAGGCCCGTTTCCTCCTAGGTACTTTTTTGCTATGATCTCACACAGAAGGGGGCAGGCAAGCTTTCTTGGGTCTTATTTATACAAGCACTAATCCCAGTTATAAGATCTCTGACCTCATGCCCTTCCAAAGGCCTCTCTTCCAAAGGCCATTACCTTGGGGTTAGGAATTAACATACAAATTTTGGGAGGACACAAACTTTTAATCTACAGCATCCTGGGCTATGTCTCAATTTCAAATCCAGTTTTGTGGGAGCGACTTTTCTCTAAGTCCCCCTGGGTGCCACGGTCAAGGTGTGTAAATATGACTGAGACATGATGTGATCTGCTTAGGAAGGAAAAGTGGCCATTTTTGCAGAAGGAAAAGGCCGTGGGCAGTAGCCAGTTTCTCTAGGGAAAAGGTCAGCTGCGGCCAGTTTCTCCAAGGAGAAAAAGGCCTCGAGCCCCCTCTTCCAGGGCCTTTATTGGGTTCTAATACACAGGAATACAGGGTGGCAAGGATCAAACAGTAGATAACATTTCAAAGAAATCTGAGGGCTTCAGAGTCTGTCAGGAACAGAGTTTTAGAGTTTCCTGCTCAAACTCTTAACATGAACGAAAGCACTTTTTAGCAGAGCAGATTTTATAGGTTTATCAGGAAGTCTTTGTGATGCCAGATTTTTCTCCAGGACACCTCTAGCAAGGCAAGGAGCACCTCTCCCCATCAGGTATTCAGGCTTAAGGGAATTAGAGCCAGGAAGCGCTTCTCCCAGAGAACATGGGGACTCGGGCTATGTCAAAGACAATGGGGACGGGGAGTGGGGCGAGAGTCCATTGCTCCCTCTTTGTTGCAGCGCCCCCAAGTCCTTCCATGAAGGCCTCCCAAGTGATCAAGTATGGCTTAGGTTGCCCCCCGCTGTGAGGGGTCTTACCCATCATTGACTTCAGACCAAGCTTTGGGGGCAGGGAGAGGAAACTGAGGCAGCATTTGCTACCAGAGACAAGCTTTGTCTCCTGGGACTGGCACTCCAAAGGTTGTCCCTCGCCCTTAGCCACAAGGGATCGAGATACAATTCCTAAAACCAGGCAGAGCGGTCTACAATAGTTTTAATCAGCACCATGGGCATTATATAGTAAACTGGCTTCATTGTGCAGTGAATAAGATACATTTCTCACTGGTTATTAATCCTTATGAGCATGCTTGTTTGCTTCTGTAGAAAAGCAATCCGAAGGGAAAGAATAGGGGAAGGGGAGATTCAAGTACCAAAGTTCACCCAAACTGAAGGGATCCTCCACTTCAGACTCATTCCAGCTGCTGTCTTCCCCCTCTCAGTGAATGGCTACACCAACTTTTCTGTTACTTAAGGCCCAAATTACAGAATTATGTTTAACTTTTCTCCTTTTATTATCTACCTCTTATCTATTAGAAGATCTTATTGGTTTTTCCTTCAAAAGATAATCAAGAGCAGACCTAAATAGAGCTCCGCTCTTTTACCACCTCCATGGGTACCACCCTGGTCTAAGCCACAAATGCCAATAGCCTCCTAACTAGGCCCCCTGCTTCTTTTCTGCCCTGTATGTTCTGTTCCCACTGCAGCAGCCAGTACAATTCAGTATGCCGCATCATGTCACTCTGCTACTCAAAATCTGCCTTGCACTTCCTATCTTACTCAGAGTAAAACCAACACAAACAGGCACTCCTTTATCACTGACCTTGTCTCCTAACACTTTCCTCATCACAAGTTCCACTATATTCACTCTTCTCTGTGATTCCCGGTGTGCCAGGTAAGCTCCTGCTACAGGGCCTTTATACTTGCTGTGCCTTCTACCAGAATCACTTTCCTCAGCTACCGCGTTACTTACTAGCTAATCTCCTTAAGCTCTTTGCTCAAAAGTCACCAGAGTTTTCCCCTTTCAACTCTGTTTAAAATTATAATCAGCCTCTTCTAACACTCCCTATCCACTGCTCCAATTTTCTCCATAGAATTTATTGTATCTGACATCTGATACATATACTGCCTTTGTTTCTATGGCTGCTATAACAAATTACCACAAACTTAGTGGCTTAAACCAATTCAGATTTATTGTCTTACAGTTCGGAAGGTTAAAAGTCTCAGTTCTCATACGGCTAAAATCAAGGTGTCGGCAGGGCTGCATTCCTTTTGAAGTCTATAGGGGAGAATTAGTTTCCTTGTTTTTGTTAGCTTCTAGAGACCTCCTGCATTTGTGGACTCATGGTCCCCTTTCTGTGTTCAAAGCCATCAACAGCAGGTAGAGTCCTTCCCATAATGCATCCATCTGGCTATTCTGTTTCCTTCTTCTTCTTCTTCTAAGGGCTCGTGTGATTACCTTAAAGCCGTCAAAATAATCCAGGAGTATCTCTATATGTTAAGATCATTTAAGATTAGCAACCTTAATTCCACCTGTAACCTAGTTCCCTGTTGCCACAGATTCACAGGTCTTGGAGATAAGAATGTGGACACCTTCAGGGTCAATTGTCTTGTTTACCACAGAGCCTTTCTCTTTCCATTAGAATATAAATTTCACAAGACAGGAATTTTTGTCTGTTTGGCTTATTGCTCTATCCTTAGACTAGCTCAATAAATATATAGGTACTTGCTGTGGACTGGAATGTGTCCACCTTCCCCAAAATGCATATACTGAAGCCCTAATCCTCAATGTGATGGTATTTTGAGATGGAGGCTTCAGTAGGTAATTAGGGTTAGATGAGCTGATGAGATTCGTGGAAGACAAAAAAAAGAGAGATCTTCCTCTCTCTTCCATGTGAGGGCACAGCAGGAAAGGGGCCGCCTACAAGGCAAGAAGAGAATCCTCCCCAGAAGCCAAACTGGCCGCCACCATGATCTTAGACTTCCCAGCCTCCAGAACTGTAAAAAGCAAATGTTTACTGTTGAAGCCATCCAGTCTATGGTATATGTTTAATAACAACCTGTAGACTAATACAGCACTCAATAAACATTTATTGAGTAAGTAATGAGAAGACCTCATCACAAGCACTGTAAATAGTGAACATCTATTATGCACCTACAACTTGCTGGGTACTTGTTAGGCACTTTACATGGAAGAGCTCACTGGACTCTCACAAGATCCCTATGGGTACGTACAGGTGAGAAAATCATAGACTAGAAATTTAAAGTAATTGCTTGAGGTCACGCAGCCAGTAGATTGTGTAAACTGGCTTTAGATTTGGCAATGTGACTAAAGCCCCTGGCTGTAACCCTGATCCTCCCCTACCACTATCTAATGGTTCAATGGGCACCTCAGGATCTTGCCCTCAAGATGCTTACAGCATAATAAGGATGAGAAGACACAAATAGCAATAATATAAAGAAGACGATGGTGGGTAATATAGAAAAGGCCAAGGTGTTTTGGTGGATTGTAAAGAAGGGAAAGGTTAATTCCACGTTAGGTTGATTGTAGAAAGTTTAAGGGAGGATGTGACATTTGAGCTGGACTTAAACATGCTATACATTGGCAGAGTTAGAAGGTTTGCTCAGATAGAGAGAACCACAGGAGTAAAGATACAAGAAACTAGAAAAGTGATAGATGTATTCTGGAAATCAAGATTAATGAAGCAGGTATGAAGACTAGATGTGCAGTTAGATGATAAGGGCTAGGATTCCACAGAAAATTTAATACTTTTTGTTTACAGATGTTAACAGGGAAAAACTACCTGAGGATGCTGTCAAAGTAATGTCTGAAGCTGTAACTCAAAAGGCAGTGAATAGAAGAGAGACATGAACTTCTTGCTGGGTAAGATGTTTTCAGATACTGCTCTGTTTACCACATTTAAAAAGGGCACCAATGGACCCACAATTTAGGGTCCAGGGTACAGTCTCATATTTCTTAGACTCAAAAGGTTCTAAACAAGATCAAAAATAGATAATGGGTCAACTGGACTACTTCTGACCTTTGGACAGAAATGGTTTTCACCATTTCCATTCAGAGATGAAGTAACTAAGGCAAGAAGAATTAAGTCACTTGCCCTAGATTACACAACTAGTAAGATTGAGACATTGATTCTGAGTCTCATGACCATTAGTGTTCTGTGTATCCTGATATATAAGAGGAAAAGGCCACAATGGTGCATTTTCCAGGGCAAAGTTTTCAGCCTTTAGTCTGCTTCAGATAATCCTCTCCAGATTCTGACAAAATAATTCTGTAGACTATGGAGGGGAGCACTCATTAATACTCCTTCCAACCTCTTCTAGGACAATAGAGGAATCAGGATCACCTGATAGATGTATTAAAGGAAGACAAGGTGCATGGTGATTAAGAGATTGGGCTTCAGAGTCTGCAAGGTTCATAGTAGCTGTGCCTAATGTCTCTGGGTCTCAGCTACCTCATCTTATAAAATAGGGATAATAATATAGGTAGTTGTATGGACTTTTTACTGATTTGACAGAGAGAGAGGAGAGAGACAGAGAGAAATCAATTTGTTGTTCCACTCATCCATGCACCCATTGGTTGACTCTTGTTTGTGCCCTGGCTAGGGATCACACCTACAACCCTAGAGTACTGGGAGGATGGGCTAACCAAATGAGCTACCCAGCCAGGGCTATATGGATTCACTGAAGGTAGGTATGGAAAGTGCTTAGCACAGGGCTTGTCACATGGTAAATGCTCAAAAACACCAACTCCTCCTTTTCTTTGCAGCACACCACACCACACTAACAAAGGTAGAAAAAAAACCTAAAACCAAGGATGTGTTACATTTAACATGAATTCAGAAGCCTCAGTGTCCCTGAGGATGTCATTTTCTGGAATTGGAAACAAAAAGAATATTTCTGGGTAGTTTGATATACAATGAATAACATTCACACTCTTTGCTTAAGTCAGTGCAAATTACTTTTCATCAATTTCAATTCATGGTCTATACATTTCCCTGTAAAAGAAAAGCCATACTGGTTTTCAACGATGTATATGAAAAATCCCAGATTCTGTTGCCAAACCAGGCGGCAGCAGGCAGACCCAGTGAGGTGACAGATTGTGGAGGGGCAAGTCACACAAGGAGGCTGATGGACCCAGCGGGCCCACATTCTTGCACAGATAAGCCAAGAGAAACTGGGGAGCAGGACAGACCATACAACCCAGGACCTCAGAGTGGGGAAATAAAGCCTCAAAACACTGATTGAAAACACATGTGGGGATTCACCTGCTGGGAGTTTCTCCCAGCCTCACAGGAGAGTTCATTACAGAGACCCACAGGGTCCTAGAATGTACACAAACCCACCCACATGGGAATCAGCACCAGAAAAGCCCAGTTTGCTAGGGGGAAGTGATTGAAAACAAACAGAGAGCAGAGCAAGTGGCACTGTTCCATCTTGGATCCCTCCCCCACATACAGCTTCATAACCCAGTGACTGAGTTGCCCCACCCTGGAGAACACCTAAGGCTGCACCCCTCACTACATAACAGGTGCACTGAGAGAAAAAAAATGGCCCAAATGAAAGAACAGATCAAAGCTCCAGAACAAATACAACTAAGCAATGAAGAGATAGCCAACCTATCAGATGCATAGTTCAAAGCACTGGAAATCAGGATGGTCACAGAATTGGTTGAATTTGGTCCCAAATTAGATGTCCCTCCAGGACATCTTTAAATGTTCCAACACCCAAACCATAGGGGTGCCAGAAGGAGAAGAGGAAGTTATTTGAACAAATACTAGAGAAGAACTTTCCCATTCTGGCAAAGGAAATAGACTTCCAGGAAGTCAAAAAAGCTCAGAGTCTCAAAGAAGTTGGACCCAAGGAGGAACACACAAGGCACATCATAATTACATTACCCAAGATTAAAATGAATCAGAGAATCCTAGAAGCAGCAAGAAATAAGGGGACAGTCACCTATAAAAGAGTTCCCATCAGACTGTCAGCTAGTTCTCAAAAGAAACCTTACAGGCAAGAAGGAGCTGGAAAGAAGTATTCCAAGTCATGAAAGGCAAGAACCTACATCCAAGATGGCTCTATCCAGAAAAGCTTTCATTTAGAATGGAAGGGCAGGTAAAGTGCTTCCCAGATAAGGTCAAGTTAAAGGAGTTCATCATCACCAAGCCCCTATCATTTGAAATGTTAAAGGGGCTTATCTAAGAAATAGAAGATAAAAATATGAGCAGTAAAATGACAGCAAACTCACAATTAACAACCACAACTAAAACAAAAAGAAAAACAATCTAAGCAAACATCTAGAACAGGAACAGAACCACAGAAATGGAGATCACATGGAGGGTTTGCAACAGGGGAGTGGTAGGAGGAAAAGCGGGGAGAAGGTACAGAGAATAAGAAGCATAGATGGTAGGTAGAAAATAGACAGGGGGGAGGGCAAGAATAGTATGGGAAATGTAGAAGCTAAAGAACTTATGACACATGAACATGAACTAAAAGGGGGGATGTGGGTGGGAGGGGTGTGCAGGGTTGAGGGGAGTGAAAGGGGGAATGGGACAGCTTTGATAACATAATCAATAAAATATATTTAAAAAGACAAGAGAGGAAGATAAAAGGAACTTCCATTGAAGATGTACTCAGGGGAAAAAAAACAACAGTTAAGGTTTTGATGCATTTCCTGCAGGTACTTTACTGAATGCTTTGCATATATTTTTTCAAGGAGAGTTCTAACTAAGGAAAACTTTTAAAACAGAGTTTAAACACTTCGAATTTTTTTTTCTATTTCAGAGTCTTTCTCTGATTTAGTCTGAGCTTACTTTTCTACAGTCCTCACAACAACCTTCTTCTCTACTATTTAGTCCAAAAGGTGTTCTTTATTTCCCATCTACTAAGTGTTATCTCACTTTGGTTCTGAGTGCTTTGGTGGTGAGTGTAGTTAGTTTATTTGGGAGGTGATTCCAGGAAGTAGAAGTGAGAAAGCAGGCTGACCAGAACAATTAGAAAGAAAAGCCAATATAAGCATGAACTGACAACTGGCTAGTTCATGCTTGGATCTATAAGACACATCAAGAGTGCCTCTCATAATTGTCCACCTCGAGGACAGAAGGACAAAACATTTTCTCAGTCTCTCATTCCCTATTGTTATCCCTATAGTATGGACACTGTACTTGCACCTGGGCTGAGCAGGTTCCTGTAGCTGTGGAAACAGCCTTAAGGCAGACATTTCACCAGACAGTGAAATGATGCCTGGTGTACGCTTGAGATCTGGGAAACCAGCCACCATAATGCACTGGAATAAGACATGTGACAAGGGACATCGAGGATGTCTACCAAACCCTAATCCTAAACTGTAGTCTCAGTTCTTATAGGGCTGATGGATGTGAGGTGATACAAAGATGGGACTAAGAGCTCCAAAGGAACACCTATGTGAAACCAGGGCAAGTTTCCTAGTATCTATGAGAATTAGATGAGCTAATACCCAGCACAGCTCCTAGCACATAATAGGCACTTAATAAATGTGAGTTCCCTGCCCTCTATCTTCTGTAAACATTCTTGAGCTGTGCTAAATATGGAGGCAAATGAGCTCCAGGGATCTTCCAACTCTTACCTGTGCTTTCCTTTTGGCTTCTGGTGCTGACAATTCCCAATTTCAGCAGCAATAAGGAGCAACTTCAAATGACAACCTGGTTTAGCATCTACTGACATAAACAGAAAATAACACAGGAAAGCAGAAAGACAAGAAAAAGGAGTGAAAGTGTAATTCAATTTTATTTAAAAAGGAGAATTGTCTTACTGGGATATTGGGTAGAAATCTTGATGACTTACTTAGCTGTCATAAATCCTCTTTGGGACAAAGTAAGAAAGGGAGGAAGGAAAAGAAAAGAGGAAGGAAAGAATAAATACAAGAAGGAAGGAAATTATCCATTCACCTCTTTAGTGATTTGGTTGAGCATTAAGCAACAAGATTTGGAGGAAGATTTAACTGAAACTTTTCTAAAAACCTTCAGGGAGAGATTTTTCCTCAGAAAAGCATTATCAGGGTTGTTCAGTACCCAAGGCAAGTCTCTTTTTATTATTGGACATGAAACACTATCACCTTTGAGACTAGCCAGAAGCCATTTAGAAATTCAATAATTATTCTACTCAAGGTCTTTCTAAATGGTGTAGTAACTTCTTAGGAGGAAATTAATATTGAGCAGAGTATCAAATCTAATTGGAATCTTGAGAAAATAAGGTCCTGAAAAAATAAAAACAGCTAGAGGCTAAAGTAGGTCAGGATGAGTGATACCCTCACTTTTGTGTCTTGCATTAATTATGATGTGAAAATAAAAATCTTATTTATTTTTTCTTTTATTCTATACCATCCTTTATCTCTACCCATCTATTTTATGCCTACCAATTGTGCTTCTTATTCCCTGTACCTTTATTTCCCCCAATTCTTTCTCTTCCCCTTCCCACTGATAACCCTCCATGTGCTTTTCATTTCTCTGGTTCTGTTCCTGTCTAGTTGTTTGCTTAGTTTTATTTTTATTTTTTAGGTACAGTTATTGATAATTATGAGTTTGTTTTCATTTTATTCTTCATGGTTTTTGATCTTCTATTTCTTAGGTAAGTCCCTTTAACATTTTATATACTAAGGTCTTGGTGATGATGAACTCCTTTAACTCTACCTTATCTGGCAAATACTTTATCTGCCCTTCCAATCTAAATGATAGCTTTGTTGGATAAAGTAATCTTGGATGCAAGTCCTTGTCTTTCATGACTTCAAAATACTTCTTTCTAGCCCCTTCTTGTCTATAGGTTGTTTTTTAGAAATCAGCTGGTAGCCTTATGGGCACTCCTTTGTAGGTAACTGTCTCTTTTTCTCTTGCTGCTTTTAAGATTCTTTCTTTATCTTTAATCTTGGGTAACTTAACGATGATGTTCCCTGGTGTGTGCTTTCTTGGATCCAATTTCTTTGGGACTCTCTAGGCTTCCTGGGCTTCCTGGACTTCCTACACTTCCTGGAAGTCTATTTCCTTTGCCAGATTGGGGAATTTTTTCTTCATTATTTGTTCAAATAAGTTTTTAATTTCTTGCTCTTGTTCTTCTCCTTCTGGCACTATTATGATTTGGATGTTGGAACATTTAGAGTTGTCCTACATGTTCCTATACCATTCCTCATTTTTTTTTGAATTCTTGTTTCTCCATTCTGTTCCAGTTGGATGCTTATTTCTTCCTTCTACTCCAAATGGTTGATTTGAGTCCCAGTTTCCTTCCCTTCACTGTTGGTTCCCGGTACATTTTGCTTAATTTCACTTTGGGTAGTCTTCATTTCTTCCTTCATTTTGTGACCAAGCTCAATAAGTTCTGTGAGCATTCTGATTACCAATGTTTCACACTCTGCATCAGATAGGTTGGCTATCTCCTCATTGCTTAGCTCTTTTTCTGGAGTTTTGATCTTTCATTTGAGCCATATTTCTTTGTCTCAGCACACCTGTTCTATTTTAAGGGGGCAGAGCCTTAGGTATTCACTAGGGCAGGGCAACTCTGTTTGCTGCACTGTGGCCTGCCTGTAGGGGAGGGGTCAGAGAGGAAAGAATTCCAGTCACTTGCTCCACTCTGGCCCCACTTTTCAACAACCTCTCCTGTGAGACTGGGATTTTCTCCAGCCATTGCAATCCCCACCATAATTTAGAGCTAGTTTCGAGTCTTTAGTTTTCCATTCAACTAGTCTTGCCTCCAAAAATCTTGTTTATTTTTGTGCCAAGAAGGCAAGGGATTGTTTGGACAGGCTCCCCATTCATCAACAGCCACCTTCAGTGTAACAATAAAAATTTTTTTTTCTCTTTTTGCAGACCTTTAAGAATTACTGAGGAAGCACAAAAGACTTTTCTTGGTTTGCCATATGAGGCATTTGGGACTTATTGGTCTTGATAGTGGGTATTGAAGAAAAAGGTAGTCAGGTTATGTTTTTCCTCCCTTCAAGAGAAAGTCCATTTGAGATCCCCATTATTTTCCTGTTTGGAAGAGGGAGACAGCTGGTATCCAGTTGGGAGCATGTGTGACACACCACTCTTATCTGTCCTCCTATGATCTGAATTTCCATTTCTGGAGGGTGATGATGTCTCACTCTCAAATTGATTTTTGCAACCCAGGCTCTGATGTTTTTAAGTGAGACTACCTTAGACTGTCTTTCTCCTGACAACTAATCCTTCTTGGGATACATCTAAGCTGACCTGTTTTATGGTGAGATAATTCCTTCCCATTATTGAGAGTACTGAGGCTGGGCACAAGAGTACTGAGGCTGGGCACTGGTATGTGCCAGGCCAGAGCAAAACATCAGACTCATCTCCTGATAAGAGTCACTTATTAAAGAATCAAGTGATTTAAAAAAAAAGCTTGGTAGGGAGATCTGAAGAGGCCTTGGGTCACTATGAAATATACAGAGATCCTCAGAGCAGGAGGAAAGATTACAGACTAATTTCAATAAAATTAATTTTAAAATAACTTGTGAAAGAAAGTTCTATTCTTATAGAACTGAAGAAAATAAAAGGCCATTATGATTCCAAACGGTACCATCTTGTTCAGCTAGTACAACTTTGAAAACTGCCATGGATTCTGTAAAGCCCCCAAACTCTGTCACCTTCCTATGCCTCAGTTCCACTCCTCAAAATGGGATTGATCTAATGTGGATTTTAGAGAAAATGTATCTATTGTCATTATAAGTGGTAAGAATTATGCTAGCAGAAAATATGCATTAATGTAATATGTGGATTTTGTAATGGTTTAAAATGTCTTAAAATATTTATATACATGTTGTATATAACTAGTATATATTTTATGTATCTATATTTTGATTTTTATAAGTATAATATAGATCGATATATATTTACATATCTAATATATATATATGAAAGATATATATGTACATCTTTTTTTGAATTACCATTACTTCAGTACTTAGGGGGAGCCAGGCACATTTATTTCCAGAACCCAGGTTTCCTTTTTAAAAATATTTTATTGATTATGCTATTACAGTTGTCCATTACCCCCGTTCACTCCCCTCAACCCTGCACACACCCTCCCACCCACAATCCCCCCTTTTAGTTCATGTCCATGTGTCATAAGTTCTTTAGCTTCTACATTTCCCATACTATTCTTGCCCTCCCCCCTGTCTATTTTCTACCTACCATCTATGCTTCTTATTCTCTGTACCTTCTCCCCGCTTTTCCTCCTACCACTCCCCTTTTGCAAACCCTCCATGTGATCTCCATTTCTGTGGTTCTGTTCCTGTTCTAGATGTTTGCTTAGATTGTTTTTCTTTTTGTTTTAGTTGTGGTTGTTAATAATTGTGAGTTTGCTGTCATTTTACTGCTCATATTTTTTATCTTCTTTTTCTTAGATAAGCCCCTTTAACATTTCAAATGATAGGGGCTTGGTGATGATGAACTCCTTTAACTTGACCTTATCTGGGAAACACTTTACCTGCCCTTCCATTCTAAATGAAAGCTTTTCTGGATAGAGCCATCTTGGATGTAGGGCCTTGCCTTTCATGACTTGGAATACTTCTTTCCAGCTCCTTCTTGCCTGTAAGGTCTCTTTTGAGAAATCAGCTGACAGTCTGATGGGAACTTCTTTGTAGCAACAGAAAGACTTCCTTTTCTCTTGCTGCTTATCTCTTATCTCTCCTTATTTCTTGCGGCTTCTAGGGTTCTCTGGTTCATTTTAACCTTGGGTAATGTAATTATGATGTGCCTTTGGTAATGTAATTATGGTGTGTTCCTCCTTGGGTTCAACTTCTTTGGGACTTTCTGAGCTTCCTGGACTTCTTGAAAGTCTTTCCTTTGCCAGAATAGGAAAGTTCTCCTTTATTATTTGTTCAAATAACTTTTCCACTTATTGCTCTTCCTCTTCTCCTCCTAGCACCCGTATGTTTTGGATGTTGGAACATTTAAAGATGTCCTGGAGGTTCCTAAGCCTCTCCTCATTTTTTTGAATTCTTGTTTCTTCATTTGTTTCTGATTGAATGTTTCTTTCTTCCTTCTGGTCCACTTCAGTGATTTGAGTCCGTTTCCTTCCCATCACTATTGGTTCCCTGTGCATTTTGCTTTATTTCACTCAGCATAGCCTTCATTTTTTTCATCTAATTTGGGACCAAATTCATCCAATTCTGTGAGCATCCTGATTACCAGTGCTTTGAACTGTGCATCTGATAGGTTGGCTATCTCTTCATTGCTTAGTTGTATTTGTTCTGGAGCTTTGATCTATTCTTTCATTTGGGCCATTTTTTTTCTCTCAGTGCACCTGTTATGTAGTGAGGGGTGCAGCCTTAGGTGTTCTCCAGGGTGGGGCAACTCAGTCACTGGGTTATGAAGCTGTATGTGGGGGAGGGATCCAAGAGGGAACAGTGCCACTTGCTCTGCTCTCTGCTTGTTTTCAGTCATTTCCCCCAAGCAAACTGGGCTTTTCTGGTGCTGATTCCCATGTGGGTGGGTTTGTGTACATTCTAGGACCCTGTGGGTCTCTGTAATGAACTCTCCTGTGAGGCTGGGAGTTTCTCCCAGCAGCTGAATCCCCACATGTGTTTTCAATCAGTGTTTCGAGTCTTTATTTCCCCACTCTGGGGCCCTGGGTTGTATGGTCTGTCCTGCTCCCCAGTTTCTCTTGGCTTATCTGTGCAAGAATGTGGGCCCGCTGGGTCCATCAGCCTCCTTGTGTGACTTGCCCCTCCACAATCTGTCACCTTATTGGGTCTGCCCGCTGCCTCCTTTTATGCCAGGGTCCACCAGTCACTGCTTTGCCACCAGCCCTCCCTGCCCAGCTGCCCAATTCTGCCCCTTGTACTGGTCTGGATGAATGTGTCCTACTTTAACTCCTCAGTTGTTGGACTTTCATACAGTTCAATTTTCTGTTGGTACTGGTTGCCTTTTCTTTCTAGATTGCTGTTGTCCTTATTTTGGTTGTGGGAGAAGGCACAGTATGTCTACCTACACCTCCATCTTGGCCGGAAGTCCTCTGTCCTCTATATCTATCAGTCTTGACTACCCTCTGGGGAATGTCAATTCCTATCTCTGGTGATAATATCTATCAATATTGTTCCTGCTCCTCAAACTAGGTAGAAGACGCTTAGCCTTCATTCTCTGCCGAGAAGGAGGCACAGCATGTTAGTTCAGAATAAGCTGCAGGCAATGGAGGTAGCTGAAGTTCTCATCAGCTGGGCGAGTTTGTCTATCAGGTTTTGCTGCAAAAACAACCCTCCAAATCCAATGGCTTAAAGCTGAGGTTTAAAGCTTCATACTTCAAACCTCAAAGCTTCACACTTAAAAGAAAGGTTGATATCTTTCTCATCAAAAAGTTGGCATGGGTAGGAAAAGGGGTTTGGCTCTTGTAGCTCTCACTGCAGGACTGACACTGTGGAGCAGCTATTCTCGGACATGTAAATGATTCCTGTGCCAGAGTGAAAAAGAGTCACAGCTCAAGTGGTTCTTTTACCTACCTTTTGAAAGTGATTGCTGCCACTTGTTCAAATTTTATTGGCTAAAAAAAGGCATGTGGTCACTCCTGAGTTCCACTGAAAGGGAAAAAATGCAATCAATCTAACTTCCAGGTAAGAAAAGAGAGAAAGAGGGAAAAAGTAGAGTGGTTGTGGAAAATGTTCATCCCGTTTGACAACCATTGATCCTCCAGTGTCCTCCTCACATACCACAGGGATATTAGCTTTATAACATTGTTGTGAGGGTGAATTGAGAATTCACTCATAAAGCACCTGGCACATAGCCATTATTTAATAAATGCTGCTAAATTGACCATAAAATCTTTTGTATAGCTGAAACATAATATTAAGGTTCACCCCAATATTTACCACCTCTCTGAGATAAATAATAGCAAGGTCTTGAACCCCTTTCCATAAGTTGTCTTTTCTAGTTCCTAAACATGTCTCCTGTGCCCTTTCTCAGAATTTCTGCAAGTTCTGTCCATTCTAAGATATGGATTTTAACACAGTGCTCCTCACATAGAAAGGACCTGATTACTACTAAGGACAGAGAAAAGACTTTGTTTTGAAGGGAAGCTATACAAGATAAAGAGATCATCACTGTGTTTACTATTTATAGCAAGTATTATTCTAGGTCACAGATAAACATAGCCTAAGTTCATTAGAACAGCATGAGCTTCATTAGAGAAATTCATTATTATTATTATTATTATTATTTTATGCTAAAAAACTAGGGATATGTATAAAGTTATTATAATACTGTGGACTTTTTTGGCCAAGTATGTTATTACAGTCTCAGTGAAACCATTATCTCATCAACAGACCACATGGAAAGTCTGCAGGGGCTTCCTCTGGCTCAAATGAGTAGACTGGCTGGCTTTTCCTGGGGAAGGCGAGGGGTTTGTAGGGTCTGAGTAAGGGCTTGAGGCATAGGGTATCTCCTATCCCTCAGCATCCTAGCTTTGGTTTAGAAAGCTGGGATTTTGAGTATTTAGTCAAGGGACTTTTTCATTGCCCTTGGGTTGGGTCGTCCTGCCCACTTCTGTCCTATTCTCATATGATAATCACTGACTCCTAGTTTTATAAGGTGCCCTTTATTTCAGCAGAATTTGAGCCAGGGACTCTTTCTGTTCAGCCAAGTGGCTCAGCTCACGTGGACCTTGGGGTTGTTTATGTTTTCAGGAACCGCTATTGCAAAACTCTAAAGAAGTTTATTTTATGTAGCTGAGTTGCTTTCGCTAGAATGAATTAATTTGCTCAAGTTATTTTAAAAATGTGTTTTTCTTAGCTTCTTAGAGAAGCTCTAGTCTCCATGTTTGTATGGGTCTAGGCAAGAAAAAAAATGCCATGTGTTTTGATGAAAGCTAGAGAAAATGTCTAGCCAGAGTGGATCAAAGAAGGTTTCTGGTTTGAACAGAAAAGCCTTGACTCCCCAAAAGCTGGGTTAAAACACTGTGGTGCTAGTTCCAGTGGCTGAAATCCTTGAAGGTTGTAGGTGAAGAAGGCCATGTAAGTGAGTAGCAAACTGCCCCTTCATCTGTGTGTGAGAGGGAGCACCACAAATTAATGTTCATCCAGGAGAAACACCCACTGCAGCCAAATGGAATTGCCAGTCCAGCTGCAGGGAGACTGCTGGGTGTAGTGGAGTTGCAGAGACAACTTATCTGAATCACCAAGCAATGGGTTGCTTGGTCAAACAAGCTACCTTGTAAACATTTTACTTCACAGCTGTTTTTTATTCCTTTTTTAAAAATTTAATCTTTACTCTGTATTTTTTCAATTACCATTTAGTAATGGCACTTATACTTCCCTCCCTCCAGCAATCATCACACTGTTGAGCCCTTTTTCCTTTTTGCTCAAATCATCTACCCTCTAACTGCCCCACCCCACCATCACCGGCAGTCATCTGCTCTCCATTTATGAGTCTGTTTCTGTTCTGCTTGTTAGTTCCTAAGATTCCACATATGAAAGAAATCTTTTGGTAATTGTCTTTCTCTGATTGGCTTATTTCACTTAGCATAATGTTCTCCAGGTCCATCCATACTGTTGCAAAGGGTAAACTTTTCTTCTTTTTTATGTCTGAGTAGTATTCCATTGTGTAAATGTCCCATAGTTGTTTTATCCATTCATCTTTTTTATTTTATTGATTATGCTTTTACAGTTGTCCCATTTCCCCCCTTCATTCCCCCTCCACCCTGCACACCCTTCCCACCCACATTCCTCCTCTTTAGTTCATGTCTATGTGTCATAAGTTCTTTGGCTTCTACACTTCCCATATTATTCTTACCCTCTCCCTGTCTATTTTCTACCTACCATTTTATGCTTCTTATTCTCTGTACCTTTCCCCCCTCTCTCCTCCTCCCACTCCCCTGTTGCTAACCCTCCATATGATCTCCATTTCTGTGGTTCTGTTCCTGTTCTAGATGTTTGCTTAGTTTGCTTTTGTTTTAGGTGTGGTTGTTAATAACTGTGAGTTTTCTGTCATTTTACTGCTCATATTTTTATCTTCTTTTTCTTAGATAGGTCCCTTTAACATTTCGTATAATAGGGGCTTGGTGATGATGAACTTCTTTAACTTGACCTTATCTGGGAAACACTTTACCTGCCCTTCCATTCTAAATGAAAGCTTTTCTGGATAGAGCCATCTTGGATGTAGGTCCTTGCCTTTCATGACTTGGAATACTTCTTTCTAGCTCCTTCTTGCCTGTAAGGTTTCTTTTGAGGACTAACTGACAGTCTGATGGGAACTCCTTTGTAGGTGACTGTCCCCTTATCTCTTGCTGCTTCTAGGATTCTCTGGTTCATTTTAATTAATGTGCCTTGGTGTGTTCCTCCTTGGGTCCACCTTCTTTGGGACTCAGCTTTTTGGACTTCCTGGAAGTCTATTTCCTTTGCCAGATTGGGGAAGTTCTCCTTTAGTATTTGTTCAAATAAGTTTTCCACTTGTTGCTCTTCCTCTTCCCCTTCTGGTACCTCTATAATTTGGATGTTGGAATGTTTAAAGATGTCCTGGGGGTTCCTAAGCCTCTCTTCATTTTTTTGAATTCTTGTTTTTTCATTTGTTTCTGATTGAATGTTTCTTTCTTCCTTCTGGTCCACTCCAGTGATTTGAGTCCCACTTTCCTTCCCATCGCTATTGGTTCCTTGTGCATTTTCCTTTATTTCACTCAGCATAGCCTTCATTTTTCCATCTAATTTGGGACCAAATTCAACCAATTCTGCGAGCATCCTGATCACCAGTGTTTTGAACTGTGCATCTGATAGGTTGGCTATCTCTTGGTCGCTTAAAAGTATTGGCTCTGGGGCTTTGATCTATTCCTCTGTTTGGGCCTTTTGGGGGGGGGGGTCTGGTTGTGCCTGTTATGTAGTGAGGGGTGGAGCCTTAGGTGTTCACCAGGGAGGGGCAACTCAGTTACTGGGTTATGACACTGTATGTGGGGGTGGGGTCAGAATGGGAACAATGGCGCCTGCTCTGCTCTCTCTTGGATTTCAGTCCCTTCTGACACTTCCCACAAGCAAATTGGGCCCTTCTGGTACTGGTTCCCAGCTGGGTGGGCCCATGTATGTTTTAGGACCCTGTGGGTCTCTCCAACGAACTCTTCTATGTGCCTGGGAGTCTCTGCTGACACCTTAACCCCCACAAGTGTTTTCAATTGGAGCCTTTAGGCTTTATTTCCTGGCGCTGGGGCCCTGGGTTGCACGGTCTGTCTAGCTGCCTGTTTTTGCCTGGGACCACCTTGGGTGCTTCCCTGGGTCTGCTTGTTGCCTCCCCATGCCTGGGGTCTGCTAGCCACCACCTCACGCCTGGGGTTTGCCAACTGCCTCCTGCTTGCCCTGTCTGCCAGCCACCACTTTTTCTTGCTGCAACCTCTCTCCACCAGCTGCTGACTTTGCCCCCCTTACCGGTCTGGATAAATGGTTGTTGGACTTCTGTATAGTTCAATTTTCTGTCAGTTCTGGTTGTTTTTTTTGTTTCTAAATTTTTGTTGTCCTTAATTTCGGTTGTGCAAGGAGGCACAGTGTGTCTACCTATGCCTTCATCTTAGCCAGAATCCAGTCATCTATTGATGGACACTTGGGAAGCTTCCAAATTTTGGTGGCTGTAACTAATGCCGCAGTGAACATACGGGTTATATTCTTTCAAATTAGTGTTTTGGGTTCCTTCAGACATATTTCCAGAAGTGGAATTGCTGGGTCAAAAGAAAGATCCATTTTAATTTTTTCTAGTTGTCCGCATACAGCTTTCCACAGTGGCTGCACCAGTCTGTATTCCCACCAACAGTAAGAAAATGTTCCCCTTTCTCCACATCCTTTCCAGCACTTGTTGTTTGTTGATTTATTGGTGATAACCATCCTGACAGGTATGAGATGGTTATCTCATTGTGGTTTTTATTTGCATTTTTCTGATGACTAGTAATATTGAGTGTCTTTTCATATGTCTATTGGCCATCTGTAAGTCCTCTTTGGAGAAGTGTCTCTTCAGATCCTCTGCCCATCGTTTAATTGGATTGTTGGTTTTTTGCTGCTGAGTTTTTAAGTACTTTATAAATTTTGGATATTAATCCCTTTTCAGATGTATCAGTGAATATGTTCTGCTATTCTGTGGGTTGTCCTTTTATTTTGCTGATGATTTCATTTGCTGTGCAAAAACTTTTTGGTTTGATTAAGTCCCATTAGTTTATTTTTTCTGTTGTTTCCCTTGCTTGGGGAGATATATCTGATAATATATTGATAGGAACAATGTCCAAGATTTTATTGCCTATGTTTTCTTCTAGAATTTTTATGGCTTTGGGTCTAACATTTAGCTCTTTGACCCATTTTTAATTTATTTTTGTGTGTCATGTAAGAAGATGGACTAGTTTCATTTTTCTGCATTTATCTGTCCAATATCCTCAACACCATTTATTGAATAAACTGTCTTTAGCCCATTGTATATACTTTACTTGTTTCCTCTGTCAAATATTAATTGACTATAAAAGTGTGGGTTCATTTCTGGGCTCTCTATTCTGTTCCATTGATCTATGTGTCTGTTTTTATGATAGTACCATGATGTTTTGATTACTATGGCCTTATAGCATGATTTGACATTAGGTAGCATAATTCCTCCAACTTTGTGCTTCTTCCTCAAGATTGCTGTTGCTATGTGGGGCCTTTTGTGGTTCCATACAAATCTTTGAAATATTTGTTCTAGTTCTGTGAAATATGTCACTGTAATTTTCATAGGAATTGTGTTGAATCTACATATTGCTTTGGATAGTGTGGACATTTTGATGATGTTAATACTTCCAATCCATTAATGTGGTCTGTGCTTCCACTTATTTGTATTTTCTTCAGTTTCTTTCTTCAGTGTCTTATAATTTTCAAGCATAGGTCTTTTACATCCTTGCTTAGGTTTATTCCTAGGTATTTTATTATTATTGGAGCAATTGTGAACAGGATTGTTTTCTTATTTTCCCTTTCTGTTAGTTCATTATTGGCATATAAAAATGCAACTGATTCCTGAATATTAATTTTGTATCCTGCTACTTTGGGGATTTCATTTATCAGTTCTAGTAGTTTCGTGGTAGAATCTTTGGGGTTCTTTATCTGCTGTATCATGTTATCTCCAAATAAAGACAGTTTTACTACTTCCTTTCCTATTTGGATGCCTTTTATTTCTTCTTCTTGTTTGATTGCTGTGGCTAGGACTTCTAGTACTATGTTGAATAACAGAGAGGAAAGTGGACATCCCAGGGGTAAAAGGAGATGAAAGCATTCCCCTTAAGATCCCTGTCTTTTTCCCGATCTTAAGGGAAACAGTTGTAGTTTTTGCCCATTGAGTATGATGCTGGCGGTGGGATTATCATATATGGCCTTTATTATGTTTAGGTATGTTACCTCTATTCCCACTCTGCACAGAGTTTTTATCATAAGTGGATACTGGATTTTATCAATAGCTTTTTCTGCATCTATTGATATAGTCATGTGGTTTTCATTCTTCATTTTCTTTATGTGGTGAATCACATATATTGATTTATGAATATTGTACCAAACTTGCATTCCTGGAATAAGTCCCACTTGATAATAGTGTATAATCTTTTTGATGCATTTCTGTATTTGGTTTGCTAATATTTTGTTGAGGATTTTAGTATCAATGTTCAGTGATATTGGCCTATAATTTCCTTTCTTTGTAGTGTCTTTATCTTGTTTTGGAATTAGGATAATGCTGGCCTCGTACAATGAGTTTGGGAGCCTTCCTTCTTCTGAATTTTATGAAATAGTTCAAGAAGGAAAGGTGTTAGCTCTTAGAATATTTGGTAAAATTCTCCTGTGAAGCCACCTGGTCCAGGTCTTTGCTTCTTGGGAGTTTTTTTAATTACTGCTTCAATTTTGCGATGTGCAATTTGTCTACTCAGATTCTCTGATTCTTCCTGATTTATTTTTGAAAGGTTGTATATTTCTCAGAATTTACCTATTCCATTCAGGTTGTCCAGTTTGTTGGTGTATAATTGTTCACAATGTTTCTTACAATCTTTTGTATTTCTTGGTGTCATTTGTTATTTCTTGTCTTTCATTTCTAATTTTATTCATTTGGGTCCTTTGTCTTTTTCTTGATGAATCAGGTTAAATGTTTGTCAATCTCATTTATCTTTTCAAAAGAACCAGCTCTTGGATTCATTGATCTTTTATATCATTTTTTTAGATTCTATTTCATTTATTTCTGCTCTGGTCTTATTTCCTTCCTTCTACTCACTTTGGGCTTTGTTTGTTGTTCTTTTTCAAGTTCTTTTAAGTGTGAAGTTAGATTTTTTTATTTGAGCTTTCTCTCTCTCTCTTTTTTTGAGATATGTAATGCTATTATTTTACATTTTAGGATTGCTTTCCCAGTGTCCCACAGATTTTGGACTCTTGTATCCTCATTTTTATTTCTCTTAAGGTATCTTTTGATTTGTTCCTTGATCTTGTTGCCCCATTCATCATTTAATAACATGTTATTTTGGTTCCAAGTCTTCATGTGTTTTTCAGTGTTCTTCTTGTGATTGATTTCTAGTTTCATAGTATTGAAGATGGTCAGAGAAGATGCTTGATATAATTTCAATCTTCTTAAATTTATTGAAACCTGTTTTGTGACCTAGCATGTGATTTATCCTAGAAAACATTCCATGTGCACTTGAAAAGTATGTATATTCTGCTGCTTTGGGGTGAAATACTCTGAAGAAATCAATGAAATACATTTGATTAGTTTGTTGTTTAAAGCTGCTCTCTCCTTGTTGATTTTCTGCCTTGGAAAATGGATTCATTGAATTCAAAGGGGTGTTAAATACAGTCACACCCACTGTGACTGTATTTCTGTGGATCTCTCCTTTTATGTTCATCAAGATATGCTTTCCATATTTATGACCTCCTATGTTGAGTGTGTAAATGTTTACTAGTGTTATATTCTCTTGTTGGATTGTCCCCTTTATCATTATGTACTGTCCTTCTTTGTCTCTTACTTATAGCCTTGGATTTAAAGTCTATTTTATTGGATATAAGTACTGCAACCTGAGCTTTTTCCCCCATTTGCACAAAATACTGTTTTCCAACCCTTTATTTTTAGTCTATGTGTATCTTTTAATCTGAGATGGGTCTCTTGGAGGCAATATATATATATATTGTTTTCTTATCCATTTCACTACCCTGTACCTTTTGGTTGGAGCATTTAAGCCATTTACATTTGTGATTATTGATAGATATGTATGTAGTGCCATTTATTGCTAAGAGTGTTTTCCTCTTTCTTCTCCTTCTACTCTCTTTCTCCTTCTCCTTCTCCTAGCAAGTCCTTTAACAGCTGTTGCAGTACTGGTTTGGTGTTAACACACTTGTTTAGCTTTTTCTTGTCTTGGAAGCTCCTTATGCTTTCTTTGATTTTAAATGACAGACTTGCTGGGTAGAGTAGCCTTGATCATTGGCCCTTGCTTTTCATATCTTGAATATTTCATGCCACTCCCTTTTGGCCTGAAATATTTCTGATGAGTAATCAGATGAGTCTAATTGGTGCCCCCTTGTAGGTTACTACCTGTTTGTTTCTTGGGGCTTTTAGGAGTCTCTCCTTATCTTTAAACCTTGTCATTTTAATTATGATGTGTCTCTAAGTATAGGCCTCTTTGGGTCCAACTTGTTTAGGACTCTCTGAGCTTCCTGAGCTTGTGTGACATTTTTCATTCACCATTAGGGAAGTTTTGTTCATTATTTCTTCAAATATGTTCTCAATCCCTTGCTCACTCTTTTCTCCTTCTGGTATTCCCATGATGTGGATATTGTTACACTTCGTATTGTCCAACATGTTTCTTAAGCTCTCCTCATATTTTTAAATTCTATTTTCTTTTTGCTGTTCTGCGTGATTGTTTTTTTTTCCTACCATGTCATCCAAAACAGATTTGATCCTCTGCTCCTTCTAACCCATTCTTTATTCCTTCCAGTGTATTATTTATCTTATATTTCATTCTTTATTTCTGACTGATCCTTTTTTAGGGTTTTTATGTCTTTTTTCATGTTGTTGAGTATCCTTATAATCATTACTATAAACTGTCTGATAAAATGGCTTACTTCCTTTTTATTTAGTTCATCTGGAAAATTGTCTTGTTCTTTTTTTTGAGCTATTTCTTTGTCTTCCCATTTTGGCTCCTTCTTTGTATTTTCTGCCTTAGATGTTAAACTAATCAGTTGCTAAATGAAATGGTTGTTAATCTAATCAATCTGTAATTGGCAATCAGGCTTAAGCACTACAGTGTGGGGCAGAGTACTTCTTGTGAGCAAGGCTATTGCTTCCCCTCAGGCTGATCACATTCAGAGAGGAGTGCTCTGCCTGAGAGAATGGCTCCTGCAGTATGCAGGATGACTCAGCACATGGGTCCTGGCAGTTGTTCCCTCAGTTCTCTGTCCAGAGCCACCAACCCCAGACTCTCCTCAAGCGTCTCTAGTCCACTCTGTCCTCCCTTTGCCAGCACCCAGGGTAAGTGGCTACAAATGATATTTTGTGCTTCAGCCCTTAAGTGGCTCCCTGCATCTCTAGCTGTCTCTTCCTTGCCAACAGAACCCCTGCTGCTTTTCACAACTGGGTGTTATTTGGGTTCCTTTCTGGCTCTAGTGCTGTAGGCTCAGGAACCCAACTTGGAATTGATCACACACTTCTTAGGGGTAACCCTATGGCCACTGAAGTATCCCTCCAGCACTTCAGCTACCATCCATGGAAGTCCAACCAGCCCTCTTGCATATCCTCTGCACTCACTACTAGCCACATTGTGGTGAAGTGGTTTCTTCTGTCTGTCCTTGGTTATAAGACTTCTCTTCAGCTAGTGTTCAGTTGGTTATTCAGGATGATTTCTCTACAACTTAGTTGTAATTCCAAATTGGTCCTGGGAGGTTAGGGTAGCTTCTTCTTTCTTACTTCTTGTCCACCTTGGATATTTTTTTTTGTTTTAAATAACTCTTTAGGACATAGATTCTTACCTTTTGGGTTAATCAGAAACTCCTCCGAGAATCTTAAGGTGGTTATGGACTCACTGCCCAGAAAAATGTACATACCTGCAAACTCTTGCTTAAAATGTTAGTGGTATCACTGGGATAACATCATGAATTGCCAAGATGGTTCCTAAAACCTCTTGCTTCAGAGTTTGGGAAAATTTAAAGCTGGAGACTAATGCTCTGTAAATTATTATTCATCCTATCAGAACTTCCCGAGCTCCTGTCTCATGGAAGGCACTGTGGTGAGAGCTGGGGCTATGTGAGATATATATGACACAAGAATCATCCTTGTGGAGCTCAGAGTGTAATGAGAGACAAACAACCCATAATAATAATGCATAGTAAGTTAAGTGGGATGCTAGGACTATAAGCACAGAAGCCTATGAGATCTGAATAGATGATAATGAATTCAACGTGCATTTAATAAACATGGTGTGCCAGGCAGTTAGGTATAAACTAGTGCACAAACATGGTTCTTGCCTTATGGAGGTTGACGTCTGTAATGCTTTAAGTCTGAAGTTGAGGGAGGGGCCTATAAAAACATGACACCTACCTAAGATGAATTCTGACTCATAAGTGCAAATTTATCCAGGTGAAGGGGTTATTTCAAGCAGTGAGTCACATGAATGTAGGCCAGTGATGAGAGCAAGGAGAGCTGGGAAACTGCAGGTAGTTCATCAGTGATCCCCAGACAGGTTCAATGGCAAGAGGAAAGAGTGGGGAGGTTCACTGGGGTCAGTCCCTAAAGCCCTGTGCTTCATGATGGAGTGCAGGTTTTATATTGTGTCAAAAGTTGTCACTGAGGATTTTTTTAAAGTATGTGAGTGAGGGTATCAAAGAGGAGATTACATTAGAAAGAACATTCTACCTTCTGTGGAGAAAATAGATTGGGCAGGAGGAATGTGGGCTATTGGTGGGCGAAATTATGGAAGCCAAAAGGGAGAAAGCTGTTGTGTTAATCTGGATTAGAAATGATGAGGTTTTAATAGTGGCAGTGGAAATGGAGTGAACAGATTTGAAAAACAGAATGAGTCCTCTGGATATTTCATCACAAGCACTTTTTCTCATGCCCTAGAATGACTTTCTCCTGAGGCAATACTCTTGCTATGAGGTAGACATGGGTTCAAGCTCATAAAATAATCCTGCTACTGATATGGCATCACCTAGAATCATGACTGTAGAATTATTGTGACTTAATAATCAGATGTTGGGAACTGTACATTCAGTTGCTTAATGATGACAATGACAAAATGATAACAGCCACAATTAAATTTTATTATCCACGTACTTGGTGCCAGTTACCCAAGCATTCTGCAGGTGTTAACCCACTTATTCTTCACACAACCTGATTTAAGTTCTATTCTTATTTCTATTTAATAAATGAAGATATTGAGGCAGTAAAGAGAGAGTGAATACCTTGTCCAAGGTGACACAGCTGAGAAGTGATCAGGAATTTGAGTGTTGGAAGTCTGTCTCCAGGACCCATGCTCCTATCAACTCTACTGTGTATGTATATATATACACATATATATACACAGCCACATATATATATATGGTAACAGAAATATGTTCCCACTCCATAAAGTTACTATAAGCATCAATATGGACTTTTTCGATTGGTTCTGAACATTCTGAACAATCACAGAAAAAAGTTTCTATGCTTCTCATGTTTCCAGAAATGTATTAGAAGAGGTACATGAAGCAAAATGCTGGGTGTGAATGTTTTTGCAGATTCAGGCTCCAAAGAATAGAAAAGCAAAAAAAAAACAATGGTGTTTTTAAACAATGAATGCGGTTTTCCTTTAGCCATAGGGTATTTTGAAACTTGACAAATCCATTCAGCTTTCAAAGCATTCCACATTCCCCACCCACAAGCAAATGCCAGAAGGTGCCTGTTTGAGCCAACTCAGAGCTCAGGAATGATTTTCTAAATACAGGATCAAATTTCTTAAATGTCCACACTCCAAAGATGGAAACCTGCCACTGTTCTAATTGGTCTGATGAAAACTGCTTAGCAATTTATCAAGCTATTAATTTAAAAAAAACTATCTCAGCAAGAGATGAGATAGTGAGGCACAAATGCAGAAACAGAAAATGGTAGGGTATTATTACTTAGAAAAGACTGAAAATGACTGCCTTAAAGTCCTTGAAATTTTAGAGCTAGGTTGTACATAAGCTCAATTTTAATAAATGACTTCCTGGGAGAAAGAAGTTCCTGATTACATAAAGAAAGCAATTTCCCTTAATTTTCAGGAACTGACTCTTTTTGGAGAGAATAAAGAAAATAATGCTAGTATGCTCATTGTATGTATTCAACTTTGGCCTTTGTGCCTGGCACCATGCTAGGCACTAAGACACAAAAGCGAAAAGGACGAGGATGCTGTTCTCAAGCCTAGCAGTGGAGATGGAAGCAGAGAGGCAAAGGCACCTTGTAATAGATGCAGCAAAAGAACGTAGTAGGAAGTGAGAGTGAGAAAGTGAAAAGTGAGGTTACAGGGCTGAACAGAAACTGTGTTGCAAGGATTTCAGATTTTATTTTGTACACGACACAGTGCCATTAAACAGACATGATGACTACATTTAATTTTATAAGGATCATGGTGCTATCCATGTGAAGAATGGGCTGTAAGGGGCAGGCATCAAAGGCAGGATGAGTTCCACTCTTAAAAATTATCCCACAGGAGCTTCCGGCCAAGATGGAGGTATAGGTAGAAACCCTTCGCTTTCTCGCGCAACCAAAAAGAGTATAACAACCAATCTAAAATCAATAAACAACCAGGAGTGCTGGAAAAATCAAACTGCACGGAACTCTGACAACCAAAGAATTAAAGAAATAGTCAACCAGACCATCCAGACTGGTAGGAGGGAAACAAGAGGACAAGAGAACCCATAGCAAGGCAGTAGACCAGACCGCCCAGCAAGCGGGGGTTAGCCCAGAGAATTGTCTGCAAGGCAGTGGACCGTGAGGGTGGCTCTGACCGAAAGGGAAATTGCAACTCAGAGTTGACTGTGGACTACAGGGAGTAGGGGTTGCAGTGCTGGGAGAGACTTCCAGTCTCACACAAGAGTTCATTGGGAAGTGGGGCTAGAGCCGAGCAGGCACATTGTGTTGTTCCCTCTCTGGCCCCTCGCCTACAGGCAGTGAGGCAGTGCTGCAAGAGGGTTGCCCTGCCCTGGTGAATACCTAAGGCCATGCCCCCGTACAACCTATCAGCTGTGCTGAGACAGAAATACGGCCCGAATGAAAGAACAGAGCAAAACTCCAGAAAGAGCTAAGTGATGAGGAGATAGCCAGCCTATCTGATGAAGAGTTTAAAGCCCTGATCATCAAAATGCTCACAGAACTGATTGAACTTGGTCGAAAAATGAAAAGAACAAATGAAAGCTACCTGAAGTGAAATAAAGCAAAATATTCAGGAAACCAACAGTAACAAGAAGGAAACCAGGACTCAGATCAACACTTTGGAAAAAAAGGAAGAAATAAACAGTCAATCAGAACAGAATGAAGAAACAAGAATTCAAAAAAAAGGAAGAGAAGCTTAGGAACCCCTGGGACAACTTTAAACATTCCAATATCTGAATTATAGGGGTTTTAGGAGAAGAACAAGAGCAAGAAACTGAAAACTTATTTGAACAAATAATGAAGGAAAACATCCCCAATCTGGTGAAGAATATACAGTTTCATGATGTCCAGGAAGCCCTTTGGGTCCAAAGAAGTTGGACCCAAAAAGGAAGAGACCAAGGCACATCATCATTAAGTTACCCACAATTAAAGATAAAGAGAGAATCTCAAAAGCAGCAAGAGGAAAGGAGACAGTTACCTACAAAGTAGTCCCCATAAGACTATCAGCTGATTTCTCAAAAATAGCCTTACAGGCAAGAAGGGGCTGGAAAGAAGTATTCCAAGTCCTGAAAGGCAAGAACGGACATCCAAGAGTGCTCTATCCAGAAAAGCTCTCATTTAGAATGGAAGGAGAGATAAAGTGCTCCCCAGATAAGGTCAAGTTAAAGGAGTTCATAATCACCCAGCCCTTATTATATGAAATGTTAAAGGGACTTATCTAAGAAATTGAAGATCAAAAATTATGAACAGTAAAATGACAACAAACCCACAACTATCAACAAATGAACCTAAACCCCCCCAAAACAATGAAAACAAATACTAAGCCAACAACTAGAATAGGAACAGAATCAGAGAAATGGACATCACATGGGGGGTTTTCAGTGGGGATGGGGAGGGGAAGTATAGGGGGAAAAGGTACAGGGAATAAGAAGCATAATTGGTAGGCATACAATAGATGGGGAGAGGTTAAGTATGGTATAGGAAATAGAGAAATCAGAGAACCTGTATGTACAACCCATGAACATGAACTAATGGGGGTGAATCTGGGGGGTTGGGGGTTCAGGGCAGAGAGGGGATAAAGGGAGAAAAAATTGGGAAAACTAATAGCATAATCAATATATACTTAAAAAAGTCATTCCACAGTACTGATTCCTTCTTTTTTGATCTCCAAGCCATTCCTCTTATCGCCCAACACACAATTTAGAAATTAATCTTTTAAAAGTGCTAGTTTCCAACTATTTTAGGTTTCCTTAGGTATTTATTAATTTCTAATTTAATTCCATGTGATCAGAGACTGTGTTCCTAAGTACAGAGACTGTATTCCACATGACTTGCATCCTTTTAGGTTTATTGAGACTTGTTTTATGGCTCAGAACATGGTCTGTCTTAGACCATGTTCTTGTGCTCTTGAATGTGTCATCTATTATAGTTAGGTACTGGTCTGTTCTACAAATGCCACATCAAGTTGGTTGAGTCTTATTCGAGTACTCTGTATCCCTATTTTGTGTTTTCTTGTTCTACATTGATGGAGTGATATTCAAATCTCTAAATATTAATTGTAGATTTGCCTATTTCTCCTTACAGCTCTATGTTTTTGCTGCATGTATTTTTGAAGATGACGTTAGGTGAACAAGCACTTAGGACTGTTATGGCTTCTTGCTGAACATCAGCAAGATGGCTGGCATTATAAAATTATCTTTATACATGGTAATAGTCTTTGCTCTGAAATCTACTTTGTCTGATATTAATAAGATCGCCATGTTGGCTTTATTTAGTGTTAGAATGGTATACCTTTTCCTATCCTTTTACTTTTGATGTTTGTTCTGTATTTTTATGATGAGTTTCTTGTTCACGGAATATAACTGGATACATTTTTAATCTAATCTGATAAATTTTGTTTTCACTGGGATGTTTAGAATATTTATATTTAAATACCTCTAAATATAACTGTTTAAGCAAAAATATAAATAAAGCATGGAGCTTATAACATATGTAGAAGGAAAATGTGAAGTCACAAGGCACAGAGATGAGAAGGGAGAAATGTTACCTAAGTATATTATAAGGTTCTTACACTATATATTTCTAGTATAGGACAAGTGCTATATCACTTTGTTATAACCCTAAAGCAATCATTAAAATAAGAAAGTTACAGCTAATGAGCCAGCAAGAGATAAAATGGAAACATAAATTTTGGTTTCTTCTTTGAGAATCTTAGCTATGCCATAAATCACTTCTTTTAAAGAAATCTTTCAACTCAACTGTTTATACATTTTTTTTCCTGGTGTAAAAAATGTCCAATCTTATTTGTTTCCCAGATATCTGGAAGGAATAACTTCAGTTTAGGTTATATTAATATCATTGTAGGAATTTTTAAAAAGTATTTATCCAACAATTATCTTGAAATATTAATATATAGATTTAAAAAAATCAGAATGCAATCCTAGAAATTAAGCAGACAGACTTTCTGTAAAAAAAAGAAAAAAATCATGATTCCAGTGAGGGGTGGAAAAATAATTTTCCTTCTACCTTCTAAGTTCTTTTGGCTGGACTAATAACCAAATTAAGATGAGGTAAATTAACATGAGAAAGTGACCAAATTTATTAGCCATGGACATATGGGGGCTCCATAAAAAACGAGATCCCAGAACACAGGCAGTTGAGGCTAATATGCTGTCTTGAGCTAAGGAGAAATTGGGTAGGGTGGTGGCTCAGGACTTCTAAGAGCAGGAAAACAACTCATATGAAGATGGGAAAGCAAATGTTTGTAAAGGTCTGCTGGGCCATCTTTAACTATGGGACACAGACCTGAATCAAAAGGGCCTTGCTAGGTTCCTCCTGGCTTACCCCACTTAGTTCATATGAAACTGAGGTTCATTACGATGACATCTCCCTCACTGGTGCAGGTTCTCTTAATTTTGGGGGGCAGTTAGGAGGATGGTCAAAGATTCTTTGAGTCTTTTTTTTTTCTTAAAAATACTCAGCTTAAAATAATCAAGATCCCCAAAGGCCTGTTTTGGGGTGGCAAACTGTTTCCCATCACCAGCATTAAATAAAATTTTACACATATTTTTTATTAAAAAAAAGGTTAGACTCCATATGACTGTTATGAACATGAAACCAGTCTTTCAATATCATAGCATTGTTTTTCTAAACAAATAATCATGAGACAAAATTTCAAAGATATTTTATTCAAAATTCTCCTCCTAGGAGAAAATACATGTAGCAATATTTACACATGCTTTAATAACTTATTTCACTGTACAACTTGCATTCTGTATAACAATATAATAAACCAGCAAAAAAGAAAAAATATGTCTGTACTTAAATAATCTATCATTAAACACACACACACACACACACACACACACACACACACACTGAGTACAGGGTACAAAGAGGTGGTATGTGTATATCTTTTCATGCCTGAGCTGTAGAGCGTCAGTCACCTAGTTCCGTGTAGGTGAAAATCAAGAGGTCTACATCTTTCTTGCTAGAGATGTGAAAGGCTATCAGGACTTTTGAGAACAGAACATATTCTTGGGTGACTTTGGGTCAGGGCAGAGGAGCTCTATCACTTTTATCCCTTATAAATATTTTTCCCTTTTGTGTTACTTCCACAGTCTTAGATTAAAAAAAACATTATGTTCACATATACTACTACTATGTCAACACTGTTCTAGCACACAATTATGTTAATCAGTTATTTTATAGCCAGCAAAATGGTCCAAGCATATTAAGAAAACTTTGGCAGTTCTGCCAAAGTAACACCTAGTAAACAACACATCAGTAAAGTTTCTCCTGCTATTCCTCATATGTTGTAGGCAAAGACACGCAGCAACCAACTATAAAAATATGTGCAGAAATATAAAAGATATTATTCTCTATTCCCAAAAAGAGATAACTAGCATATTCTCTATTTAATAATCTTAGAGTTACAATGATTGCCAAGTGAAGGTAAGACTCTATGAGAAGAAAATAAGATGACAATGACTGACTACTGAAATCCAAACTTCTTCCAAGTAATTATATTTTTCCAAGGAAACAAAAGACACAAGAGGTACACTTTTCCACTTGTCTCAAAAATAATGAAAATTAAGTTATATAGTTGTCAAGAACTACTGAAACAAATCCAATTCCCTACATAGTTTTTTGACAAGAGCTTAACAGACAAAAGCCAACTGAGGTTCATCGGAATCGGGACTAAACACACTGACATTTCTATACAGACAGAATAGGAATAACTAAGTCTATAGCACAGGCTCTAATTACTAATTTTAACTAAACATCTGCTAGAACAGTATTTCCTAAAACTTACCCTAGGTTCAAGTTAACTTCCTGTATATGGAACTGAAATGAGTTAGATGCTCTAATTTCCAGCTGACTGCAACCAATTACAGTTATTTCATATTCCGAGAAACACCAAAAACGGAAAGTCAACTAGTATTACGTCTTCGGAAGCTAACAAAAATTTCACTTTGATACGTGTAAACCATGAAGCCTAAGTTTCACAAAACAGTAGTTTTGGTCAAGATTCTATCCTATTATTACATCTTTTTAAAGATAGCAATATTTATTACAATTGTAAACATAAGTCTGTATCCCAAGTGAGCACAAGTAGGAAAAGATCCATTCGTTGCTAATGATGCACCTGACAGCCCTTGCGGACTCCTTGTGACAGCTGTAGTGTAGCTAAGTGTAACTCCACTGCTGGGTAGAGCTCTGGGGAACCGTCCCAGGGATTGACGTGTGCCATCCCACTGAGCTCCTTTAGCAGCAATCATGACTGTGACAAAATATATTTAGGAAGTTACACATTTAAAAAGTCATTAGAACATCTCGTTCTTGTACACTAGTATAGAAAGATCTTCCAAAGATAAAGGAGTGTAGGCCTGGTTTAATTTTCTCAGCTAGAGCCATTATTATGTTAAGATCGCCCTCTGCTGTTAAATCAAGGTCTATCTTCAGGTTCCGAAGAGATTTAAACGGCTTCTTCCCCTTCTGCCTACAAATAAAAAAAATACATACATGTAACATAGAAAATGTCCAAAGGGAAGAAAACAAAACAAAATAATGTGCAAAGGTTTGTCTTCCATATAGTTTTACTCACGTATCATCTTCTATATATTTTACTAGCGTCAAGGCTTTTCTGTGAAGGACAAGAAGAAACTGTGCAAGGAAAGTACTCCTGAGAGATAAACCAGGTTTCAAATGAAAGACCTACAGGAAAACAAAATATTTTAAAAAATATTTTGCTTTCATTCTACTTATACCACGTTTTAATCACAGCATTAACAGCACCTGGAAGGTAACAAACATTACAGGAATTCCCCTCAATCATTTCTATTGGTGTCTCCTAACAGGCTGGAGTATGACATAAGTACTAAGCCTGGGAAGAGCCTGACAGTATTTCATATTTAAAAGTTAGCATTTTGCATTCTTCCTAAGAATATATGCATATCTATTTAATTAAAAATCACAATTACAAGTTACTTCCAGTTGTGTTACTCAAGTTTTTTTGCCTACATCTTCAAATGAAGTTCCCAGAAGCTGAGCCATGCTTAGATCGTGATTCTGAGATATCCACATCCCTCTAGTTCTCTTGCTCTGGAAGGGAGGAGGGTGGCGCGGGAGAGGGTGCAGGCTTAGCGGTAGAAGGGTTTTATTTCAGATTGAGAAGCACAGAATTACATGACTACCTATTATCCTTGAACTTAAAATATCACAGACCACACAGCCCTGGATGTTGACTATGTGCTAACCACTGTATCAATACTTTATTCACTCATCATATTGTACATACAAGATCTTTGAAAAGGGCAAATTCCTGTTTGTGAAAAACCTTTGGACACCTAAAAGTTACTGAGCTGGACAGAGCCCAAATCCAGGCCAGAATCCCTTGTCCACCAAACACACACCCACAGGCTGTGTTCATGTATTTTAATGTCCTTACTATAAATATTATTAAGAAGCCCCTCTTCAAAAAAATTCTAGTTAACCTAAGGAACTCATTATTCAGAGCCACATCTATGACAATGTTTCTTGACCTCAGTCTCAGAATACTATGACAAAGCTCTATTATATTAAGAAATAAGTCCCATATAATCTATAATTTTCTTCAAATTAAGCAGATTTTTTCCCCAAAAGGAGGCAATTAAGATGCTATCACAGAGGTATAGGATTTAAAGTCATTTTTGACTCAATTAAGGCAATAAAAAACATTTATTCACACTCTCCCTTCACCCTCCCCCAAAGAAAACACTGTAAGTTACAGGTTAGTGCTCAGAATTAAAACATTTATTATTTGAACTGGGGAATGATACATCTTTAATTGTTAATATTTATATGACTACACATTAACAATGCAAAAGAAAAACCATTTAGACACTTTAAGAAAGACCAAAGACACTACAAAAAGATGATGACTCAGTTCTATGATGTTATATATATAGAGAGTACAGCCATTGTAGGATATACTAAAAAACAAACAAACATCAATCATATCATTCACTACAAAAGTCTCAGGTTTAATATTTACCTGATCCAGGAAGGCTTTTACTAGCGTGTCTCTGTGTAAGACATCTTGAAAAATATTCCTATGAAGAAAATAGTCCAAATGTTGAGATGGCTGCACAATGCTACTTTCCATAATCCTATACTCTAATCAATAAGTTAAAATTTTTTGAAATGGCATATTATATATAATCATTTTTTATAAAAACCAGATGTACGTATTTGAAGATACAAAATATATATTTTAACTCAAGACCTTTGTTTATTACTGTAGTTTATCAGACCACTATGTGATCATTTTTCTCTTAAAGATACAAGCAGTCCCAAGATTGATATATAATATCTATCAACCTATTTTAGTACCCTCAGCTTACAAAAAAATGTTGAGAGCCAATTCCTGACATCTCAAAAATAAAACAGTGATAAAAAGACATATACCACTAACACCAAAAGCCAGAACAAAAAAGGATAAACTTATGGACAATAACTTCTAGAGAACATTTTAAGATGAAAAGAGAGAAAAGGACAAATGCTAAGAATCACTTGAGTGGGAATAAGGAACACAGCTAGATGGCTATCTGGATATTTCAACCACCGGGTTCTGCATCAACAAGTCCATCATCTGGCAAGAAACACGAAACAGCTGGCGCTCTAAAAAAGTACTACCTCCCATGACAACGAGAGAAAGAAGTCAAGATGTAATGCACACTCGAGAGAACATGGATCTAACATACCACCTCGGATATAGTAGATGCTCATAAAAAAGAATCCTCTTTTCCCGGGTCCCAGGTTCCAGGTCTCTTTGAGCTTTTCTCTTCTTCCTCTCCTCTCCTTGCCTTCTACTTTCCTAAATAATTTCCTGAGATGCTAGGCTATACTCAAGTCAAAGGGGTAATGTAACATTTAATAAGATGAGCAATTTTTAACTGGAAGTAGTGGCTGAGAGGAGTGACAGGAAAGAGCTGTATGCAGAGGTACATAGGAAAGTACCTAAATTTCCTAGTTCTACGAGAAGGGTATATCAAACAACAGAAGGAAACCCAAAGTGGGGTGGAGCGTGGAAAACATCATTTCTTGATTGCTAGGTGTCCAATTAATACGGACACTGACAGCAGCCTCCTCTAGCTTTGGAGAGAGAATAAGACTATTCATTTAAGTCCACCGTTCTGAACATACCTGTTTCTCTCAATGAATATCCTGGGCACAGTGAATCAGATGAAGCAAAGTGTTTAAAAATATTTCCAGTGACTGATTTTTCATTTGTTATTGGCAGTGACTGAAATTATTTTTTAAATTAAAAAGTATCTTAAAAATAAATATTGTTTAAAATAAACTAAAAAGTAAAATATCTCTAAAATACATAAAATTTAACAATATACAATCTAGTGTCTAAAAATTTATTTGGACAGTTTTATGATAAAAAAATTTACTTAGAGCTAGCAAAACATTTTATCGTAATGTTATTTTGTTATGATTAGCAAAACAAGAACAGCTGGCTGATCATAGTTTGTCAAATCAGTGAAGCAAACATAACTGGTTAAAATGAGTAAGAAATGTTAAAGTATACACATATTTTCCAAATAAAATACTAGAGGATTGTAAACTCATTCTAAAGTTCAACAAATTCCCCCAAAATAGCTCCGAAGCACCTAATAAAAAAGAAAAAAAATACTAAATACTTTAGGAAAGAAGAAAATATTTGAAGGAACAGATTAATTCTGAGAATTTATTCGTATGTACCAAAATTAACAATACTGTATATGAAAACTTTGTGACCTGGAGTTCTATTCGACCAATTCACATTCTAAACCAATTTCCCTAAAGCTTTCTAAGGAATCAACAAGAACACTGGAGAGGCAGGGAAAGAGAGTTCTAATGAAGTCATCCTTCTGCACCTGAACAAGAGGCTAGGGACGCCTTGGACATGGAGTTCTTTTTCTATGTTTTCAGTCAACACCCTCTGTGTGATGACTGGGGCTCCGCATGTCTGTTGCCTCAGCTCACAACCTTTCTCAGAAACACAGGCTGCTTACTCCAACTGTGCTGTTCACTTGTATACTCACACCTGTAATATTCTAGTAACATTTATTGAGCACATTCTATGTGCCAGGCACTTTAAATTATTTAGAGAAGGTCATCACAGTATACTACAAATGTTTTCCTGATTTCAGAACATCCTTTAACTGTTTCCTTAGGGTTTTATAATTCAGATTTATCATTTTTTCCCCTAATTGGGCCCACACTGAATATTTTATCATCATTACTTTTATTTTTTTTAATTGACTGATCAGACTTTATGGTAAGGAACAAATACCACAGTATAAAATGCAAAGTAAAAGAATGCTGTATTAATATTTTTAACAGTTTTGTTGTATTTTATAGTCCTATATCAAGAAGGAAAAGACTCAGAATTACTCTTTGGTTTACTCAATACACTTTAAAAAAAAACGATTTATTGAGTGTGAGAGAGAAAAACATCGATCTGTTGTCTCACTTATTTATGCATTCTTTTGGCTGATTCTTTTATGTTCCCTGACCTGAGATCAAACCTGAAATCTTGGTGTATCATGACGATGCTCTAATCAACTGAGCTACCAGGCCAGGGCCTGAATCGCTTTTTGGTGACTCATATACATTAGGCTACAAGCAATGTCAGAGCTGGGCTATCTGGCCACTACTGACCTTAGTACCTGGTACTGTGCCTAGGAGGGCAATATATATTTGGTAAATAAATATTTAAATATTTATTTTTAACAACTAACCTATCTTATGGGAAACGCAATTATAGTAGGAAAATAGACATTCAAGAAAAAAATGCTTGATTAACCAAATTATTTCTTCAGACATAATTCTCCTAGAATGTTTCTTTTTAAACACAGACCCATTTGTTTTGTTCTTACTCATAAAAGATACAATTTCATAATATTGCTTAATGACAATATCAAAAGGCAGGGCATTACTTACAAATCAGGAGTGAAGTTTTCGTCTGTGTAGATGAAAGACTCCTGAGCCATGTCTTCTTCTGAAGTGGCTCTCCAGAAGGCTGTCAGCTCTGACCTCATGTATCTACGCTGATTATAAATGTGTTCGTGACAGGGCGGCATCTGCTTGACGGTGTTCACATCCACATCTATGTGTGTGCTGGGATAGGGGGCATACATAACTTGCCGAAAAGGTAGCACAAAGCTTCCAGTGGAATCCTGTGATATTGAAAGGAAAACTGTCTTATATGCCAAAAGATATACAGACTTCTTTTTTATCCTCACCTGAGGACATTTTTTCATTGCTTTTATAAAGGATGGGAGAGAGAGAAACGTTGATATGGGAGAGAAATATCACTTGGTTGCCTCCCACATGCACCTGGACCGAGGACTTAACTTCGGTATGTGCCCTGACTGGGTTTTGAAGCCATGACCTTTTGGTTATGGGACGACCCTTCAACCAATTGAACCATGCTGACCAGGGCAAGAATTATTTTTTAAATTAAAAAAGAAAAACTGCCTTTGATTTAGCAAATCCATCTCTAGGAATTTATACTTGGATATTAATCATGATTGTGTGCAAAATGTTGAGGATAGAAACAACCTTAAGCATCCAAAAAGTGATTAAAATTAAGCTGCTCAAGTTTATGTGTTCATTTTGAAAGATATTCACAATATATTGTGATCAAAGCAGTTTGGAACATGCTTTGTTCTATATTCTTTGTTTGGAATATAATAAAAAATATTTTTAATTGGGGAAAAAAATACACAGAAGAAAAAAAAGACCAAAAGCATACATGCCAAATAATAATAGTGGTTATTCAATGGATTGTGAGATTACAAGTAACTTTTTCTTCCTCTTGACTATTCATGTTCTTTTAAATTTCAAATGTGTATTTTTGTAATAAGTAAAAAATGCACTTCTTTCTCGGTGTAGTCAGTTGGGTTGCCGTGGAACAAGGATACACCGTGTATAAAGCACTATTATATGACTGAAGAGAACAGAAGACAAAGGCTGTTTTCATTTTTTCACTCTTACAATGCTGTGATGATCATCTTTCTAAGTAAATATTCTGCATATATAATTGCTTCCTTAGGATGAATTTCCAGAGGTAGAAATACCAATTTAAATCTTTAAACATTTGTAAGGCTCTTGATACATAATATCAAAGCATTTCTGAAAGGCTATAGAATTTATAATTGCACGGAAAATTCTTAACATATTATCATTGAATCATAGTTTGAAATTTTCCTCTATGCATCCACTATAAGACCTTTCAAGGATAAAATCATATAATTAAATGAGAGGTTGCTGAGGAAATAAAAGTACTAAGTACCTTATGCCTTTGCTAGGAAGAAGTTCTAATTTTCAGATTTGTATAATTCAAGTTAGAAATGATTTCTGGCCCTGGCTGGTGTGCCTCAGCCGATTGAGCACCATCCTGCAGACTGAGAAGTTGCTGGTTCAATTCCCAGGCACAGCACATGCCTGGGTTGTGGGCTGGGTCCCCAGTTGGGGGCATGTGAGAGACAACTAATCAATATTCCTCTTGTACATCGATGTTTCTTTCCTTTTCTCCCTCCTTCCTCCTCTAAAAATGAATAAATAAAATATTTTTTAAAAAGAACTGATTTTCCTTAAAGAGTTTTGGCATATAAATATTAATATTTTGAGCTCACAGAAGGCACATTATTGAAAATGCAGAGCTGCCCTGGCTAGTGTAGCAGCTCAGTGGATTGAGCATGGGCCTGTGAACCAAAGAGTTGCTGGTTCCATTCCTCTTAAAGAGTTCAGGGCATATGCCTGGGTTGCAGGCCAGGACTCCAGTTGGGGGAGCATGAGAGGCAACCACACATTGGTGTGTCTCTCTTTCTCTTGTTCCCTCCCTTCTTCTCTGTCTAAAAATAAATAAATAAAATCTCTTAAAAAATTAAAAAGGAAAAAATGCAAAAGCTGAATATAATTTTTATTTGCAACATTTTTTAATATTTTTCTTTCATTTTGTTATGTTTACATCCTCAAGAAAGCATCCACTCTGACAGGATCACATAAGCAGTAGAAAATCTACATCTTTGTGTGTTTGATTATAGTCAAAATAATAATAGATGCAATAAAGTGAATAATTATCTTCCCCATAATTATTAAAAGTAATGACAATTTACATTTATGTTTTGTTCCTTCCAAAGTAAACTTAAGCAAACAAAACAAAAATGTAAAATGATTTTTCTAATACATACACAGAGGATTGATTAAATCTCACACACTTTTCTAGTCAGAAAGCAGCTTAAAATTTTTTCAATAAATGTGTATGGCACATAAACATATAATGGTAACACAAAAATTCAAATCTGTTGAGTAAAATAGAAATGTTCCTATTTCGGGTATACAAACAAATTCAAGCACATATTAAAAGAAAATTGTAAGGCCAGATAGACAGCTACAGGAAACCAAAGAGAAACACAAAGAAAGATATTCTGTGATAGTTCACGGATACCAACCATAAATCCATAAGGCATATACTCTGTGCTTAGATCTGCGTAAAGGAAGTCAGCCCCTTGGCACGTAAGCCTGAGAAAAATTTAATACTAATGTTCAAAATACACTTACAAAAAGTCTCAAAAATTGGTTTCACCTGTGACAAACGTACACTATACCTTTAGCAGGCCCTGGACAAAGAGCCCTGACTCATATTTAAATGATGATTCTGCTTCACATAATCGGGAGCATTTTCTCTCTGCTGGAGTCAGAAAAAGGCATAATGTTTTTACTATCTGTAAAAGAAAAGATTTTAGCATTAAAATGTAATGTAAAAAATATTATTGGTTTGTTTTATCAAAGAAATTGTAATAGAAATTTTAATTGTTTTTGCCAATAAAATACATCCTGAGAAATAAGTATTCCTTAGTCACCCAGAATAGTCCATGGGCTATAACAGTTGTGGGTAAGAGAGGAATTCTATGGTCAAATAAGTTTGGGAAATGTTCGTAAGCTTACAGTATAGTGTATCTCAAAACTTTTAACATTCGAATACATGTTGTGACTCTGCCAGTGACTGATCTAAAGTTACTTATCCAAGAGGTCCTTATTTCAGCAGGAAGTAATGACCTCGTTGAGTTACTGTCTTATAGCTTCACCTAGCAGCAAGTGCTTCACAAACAAACAAACAAACAAACAATTCGGGACAAGAAATTTAAATGCAGTAAAATTAGACAGAATTATGGCTTTTAATAGTTCTATATGTGAAATCCCATTACAATGAATATCAAGAATTGTCCAAATCCTTTAAGAGAACATGAATTAATTCCCTCATATTCTATTTAAAATAAGTGAGCCACTGTTTGAAGTGAACCATAGAAAACTATGGTTCTAATAGAATTTGATCTATGGATTTATTAAGGAAACAAAAAAGCCATTGAAAGAGAGCAGAATTTGCCATCCCCAAATATGCCTTTTTGACATAGGATTATTTTAGGCTGATTATTTTTAAGAAGCAGCAGACACAGGGGAAACCCTGCAAGTTACCGTTTTGTAAGACACATTTACATTTATAAGGAAAATCTGCATCAAGAGAAGAACAACATAATCTCTAGAAAGCTCATCAACTGATAGGCAAGGCCGACCTAATTGTTCCCTTATCCTGTAATTCCCTATCAAAATCTCCTTTGGTCATTAGCTGAAGACGTGTTAGGTAAAAGCTTGTGCTGTTTTTTGAGGTACTCAGCTTTCGTGCATAACTCCCACTTACGTGCAGGTATGTATGTTATTAAACTTGTTTTCTCCTGTTAATTAATCTGCCTAATTACAAGGAGAGGGAACATTAATTTTCCAAAAACCTAGAAGGAGAGGGAACATTAATTTTCCTTCTCTACACCATGTAACTGCATTGGAATTCAGACTATATTTAGAGGTTTTGTATTAAAGCAGTGGTTTACAATGTAGAACAGTGGCAACCTTTTTCTCAAATTAATAAGGTCCATGTGATAGGGGACTCAAGAGTTGGAAAATTTTAGTTTAAGGTAAAAAACTGTAAGTGTAGCAAGTAATGTATACGTTAAAGCTTTTTTAAAAAAAAAAAACAACTACAGATAAGGCCCATCTGGCTTCTGGGAAAAGAGCCGACCTCCTGGGGCACTGCTAAAGATTACAGCCTGGGGACAAGTGGAGGCATCTGGGCCTTTGTATTTCAGGGAGGGACAGATGACCACCCACCCCTGGGAACAGCTAACTGCCTAGGACAGGAATGTTGCAGTTTTTCTACCCAATCCTCCCTGAATTTCAAAACCCTTCACCACACCTTGTTTATTCCCTGTTATAAAAAGTCTGGCCTAGAAAGAGAAGACAAGATGGTCTGTTAGGTATGAACCCACCATCTTCTCAGATCTCCAGCCATCTGAATAAAGCGCCCATAAAGATTCAATCGCTGTCATTGCTTATTGGGTTTGGTAGTGACAGGCAGCCTGAATGCCGGTGTATTTTCTGGTTTCAAAAGGGAAGCTATTAAGCCAGAAGACAATGTGGGATGAGAAAATGTTTTAAAAACACACAGTCCCTACCACAGAGTGTCTCTTCCTCAAGAAGTAATTAAAAAGTCTCTCTGTGAGACTGGAAGACTTTGGGGGATGCAGATGGAAAGCTGCTTTCTTGGAGTAACAGAAATAACATCACTAATCATTAGATGCAGCATAATCATAGAAGTAAACTTGTACACAAATGGTTGTATTAGAAATATAATTTTGGTAAATTAAGGCTCATGTAAATATATAGGGAAGCTTATTACAGAAAAAAAGGAAAATATTTGTCAAGCAAATAATTATTCCTAACATATCTCTTATGTAAAACTTAAAAAAAAGATTTGCTTAAATTGCTAGATATGTATACTTATCCTTCTAATTAGTGATCAGTGAGGAAAAGTACAAAATTCCTTAAGTTTGTTGCCTGCTTTAAAAGTTTAACTGCTCATTAATTCTTTACTAACTCATGTAGCATGAAGGAAGTGGTCACAAACATCACTGAATAAAATATACCCTGCACTGACCACTTATGGTAAATAGGTCCCAAACAGGGACAGATTTAGGGGGAAAAAAACAAGAAAATGAAATCGAGGTGATCAGATAAAATTTCATTGGAATTTATATGAAAAGTACATAGCCACCTTCATATTTATTAAAGGTAACATCAATAAATAAAAGACGATTTAAAAAATATCTAATTTTAAAATATTCTGAAAAACATTTATAAAATACTGAAACCATTATTTATGAATTATCAAAATGTAACAGATAAGTGACTTCCTATTCAGTTTATTCCAAACTCCTTTTTGCTTAGGGTGTCATAGTAATTTGGTCAGATTATATTTCCTCCTTACACTATTAGTTCATTGTGACCTCAACCTAACTTTTAAATTACAATCCATGACATGTCAGCAGTATTCAAAAATCAGATTATTTGCTGGGTTACAAAATAAATTACCTTATTTACTTTCTCTGCACTGCTACCTACTACGACAGAACAGCCACAGGTTTGCAGGTGTGAGCTAATGGCACTGTGAATTGAAGAAAAAAAATTAAAACAATTTTACAAACTTAAAAAAAAGGCAAGTGAGCTTCAGGTAATTTAGAGTAACTTTACATGAAGAACATAAAAGCTACAAAAGTGTAATGTCACCTTTATTTCTACATGCCTTTCACAGATATTCTCTCATTTGAACCTTAAAACCACCCATTTAGTAAAAGTATCACCGTTTTATAGAGGAAGAAACTGCAGTGTTGAAAGAGATTGATTTATGCAAAGCCAAAGAGGATTTAAAAATACTGCTAAGAGTGGCTGATGCTGAACAGAATCAGGACTAATGCTTCTGATTCAAGCCATTTAAGGCTTCTAAGCTAGCCACACCCTTGCCTCTCCAGTTCCATCAAAGGCCTAAAGGAAAGTGACTATGGGGCATAACAGCACAAGCCTTATTCTTTCACTCGGTTTTAAAAAATAAAATTTCATGGTAACCTGCGATTGTAAAGAAACACATTGTAAACACATTGTTTCATACTCTGCATTGTAAAGCAGAGTATGAAACTCTAAATGTAGAGACAGCACTTAGATTGGGGACTAACATGTAGGCACTCAATAAATACTGGCCATTATTATTTTCCTTAGAAGAAATAAAAATAGCAAACATTAGCTATTAGCTACTGTTATGTGCTTACATGTGCCAGGCACTATTTTAAATTTTAAATTTGATTTACTTCATTCAGCACTTAGAACAATCCCATAAAGAAGTACTATTTTTATTTCCATTTTACAGATGAGGAAATGGAGGCACATGAAGCTCAGGTAGCTTGTCAGGGTTACACAGCAGTAACCCAGCAAATCCGGTTTTAGGACCCATACCTTTAAGTACTAAAGTCTACTGTATGATGGAGTGGATCAGGACAAATAGAAATAATTTTCTTTTCTAGTCCCAAATAACTCAAGGGCATCCACAATGTACCTTATTTTGAAAGGATTCTTAGTTTCAGCTTTAATGAGAAGTAAAACAAGAAACCAGAACCAAACAAGAGACCAAGATCTCTTGTCTGGGTGCTGTGGAAACTCAGCTTCTTTAAATATTAAAAAAAAGGAGTAACCTCAAATATATCACAGATATGTAATAAATGAAAAAATAACACAAAGCTAAGTAATAGTTCAAATGTGCAATGTTTTCCCCAGAATAATGTGGAGTAGCCATGTCACAGGTGAGCATAAGATTTGTATCTTGCTTCTTTTAGCTTTTATGAAAAGAAACAAAATTCTTACTTGAGAAGAAAGCCTTCATGACAACTATCACCGATATCATCATCATTGAAAACTGTATCAGCAATCTAAAATGCACCAAAAAAATTATGCTGGCATAACATCATATTGAAAAAACATTTTTAATACACAAGTATTCTGAAATCTAGGTTCAATGTAACACATTACCCTCATTTCTAAGCATCAAGAATCCCCATAAAACAATCTCTGTGCATAAGCTTTTAGAAGAACAAATGCAAAGGCTCGTCAGGCAGGTTAAGCAACAATTTTTACAAGAACAACTTCCTCTTCTGAGCTGTCAGAATCAGGAAGCAAATCTTAATGACAAAAATGACAGACAACAACAAGAGCAGTTTCCTAAAGACTTCTCCATGCATGCATAGTGTGTGACTCAAAATGTTCTCAACAAATGATTAGGGAAAACTATGTTAGTGAATATGAATAAACTTCCATTTGTATACTGTTTTGTTACCAAAAGTATTGAATTAAAACACTGATTACTTCTATAAGGTCTGAAATTCTCCCAATTTTAAGAAATATAAAAGAGGCCAAGTAAATCTTAATGTAATCATAATTATCACTGACCAAAAAGCCTCTATAATTGCAAGTGTTTTTGTTGAAGTGCCTAATACTTCATACAGATAGTATATATGACAAAAAATGCATACTACTAAAATGAGAATACTAGTAATATACATAAGAGTAATTTAACTCAAAAAATTGATAAAGCATACCACTGCCCCTATTTAATGAAATAAAAACTTACATCTATTTCTTCAGGAACACTGTGTGATTTCATAGATGAAAGCAGCTCCATTACAGGAATTACTTCTCCAGTAAGCATTGGAATAATACTCTGACCCTGCACAAAAAAGTAAAGTGAGCTGAAGAAAATAACATTAAGTTGGACAATAAAAAATTAAATAAAGAAAGCCAAAAATAATGACCTTTGACAGGAATACTGATAATTTGTTCAAATACAGCTCCAAACAAGTCTCCTACTCCAAAATATTTCTAAAGGATTTACATGCTGTTGAAAACTCATTTTTATTCTTCTGGAAATAATTTTCTTTAGTCAGAAACACTGGTTTATCATTTACTGTTCAATGCAATACTTAAATCATCATGCCAAATTTAGAAAGGATCTCCTTTTGAAATGTCTTATAAGATATATCCTATTAATTAAAGGTCATCAATGTGTTTTATATTTAAAAATGAGGAAAACGAGGGGTAAGATTCTGAAATCCTCAACAATTAACACAGTAGTAAAGCGTGAATCAATATTGAACCTTCACATTCATAAGCTTTAATTTACCCAAATGCAAATCAAAATCACCACTTATGTATATTTTAATAATCGATAAAACACAAGTTTCCCTTAGAGTTCTTTTAAGATAATACTTCTACTTTTAAAATAAATTCTCACCCCAGGATATGTTCATTAATTTTAGAGGGGGGGAAGGGGGGAGAGGGAGAGGGAAAGAGAGAGTAATAGAGAAAGAAACTACAATGAAAAAGAGACACACTGATGGAAGAGAGAAACAACGATTGGTTGCCTCCCAAACATGCCCTACTGAGGATAGAACCTGCAACCCAGGTAAGTGCCTTGACTGGGAATTGAACCCACACCGTTTGGGAACAGAATGATACTCCAACCAAGCCACACCAGCCAAAGCTTTAAAATAATTTTTAAATGCTTGTTTACAATTACAATCAATAATACTGAGAATCAACAAGAATGGTGACTGAAGCTATTGTATCTGCTTCCTTATACAGCAATTTTATCAGCTGTCACCTATAAGCATCCAGAGTGAGCACTGACTGAAGTTCTGTCATCCCCAAATAGTATTCACTGTCCAAAATGAAGTCACTGAAAGCACATCACGTGAGATTTGCAAGGACTCAATTATCAGGCAACTCCTTTTCATAAAGGATAATTGTCAAAAAACATCTTCCCTTAGGTTTAGGCATATATAGTAGTTCATACACATATCTGATATTTATCATCAAAAACAAATGAATATTCTTATTGAAACTTAACAAAAAAAATCCTACAAGGCTGAACATAGAAAGGCTGTAAAAAAATTCCTTAAGCTTCCTTTTCTCCTCAAACTTCTCTAACTTATACTTCTGAGGAGCATGTTTCCCCTCTAAGAACCTAGCTTTTCCTAAGTATACTTTCCTCATGACACAGAAGGGGTAGGACATCTTCCAGAGCCCTTGAAAGAGAGACAGAATTCATTAACAGTGGTATCTTTGTAAGAACAAGCTTCTGGTTTGAAAAACATCCTAGTAAAAGCAGAATTTTGTTAGGTCCTAAATTTCCTTATCTTGCAATAAATCTAATTAGTTCATAAGCAGAAATTGGCAAAAGTCAACCCATTCTTTGAGACCCAGTTTAATGAGCAAAAAGCAAAGGCTGGGCTTCCCTGGGTAAAGGAAAATATTTTCTTATAACTCTTAGACCTTTCCCCTAAATTACTTTCTCTGTCCTGGAAAGTTATTTACAAAAGTAGAGACATAAAAATATTATGAAGGAGGTCATTTTACAGGGTTTGTATTTTCCTTCATTAATATCCCTGTATTTCACAAACTTTTAGAAAAGTTTTTGTTAAAAAAAACAAACACTAGCATTCTGTCTCAGGCATGGTGAAGAGAACCAGAGAAAAGGCAATCTAGCCTTGACGTTTATACTGCAGTTTCAACAGGAACAAAGAAGGTGGTGGGGGTGGGGGAGCAATAGGAATAAAAGAAAATAACCCTTCCTCCATTGGAGGGTCTCTTTCAGAACTTCTCTGCCTTATGCTGAAATGGTTTGTACTTCATTTCCACAATGGAAGCCCAATCTTTGCAACTGTGCTTTTCAAACTCTGGTGCCTGCTCCCTAAGGGTATTCAAAGTCATGAGATAAACACAGCACAGTTTCCTAGAAACCTGGTGTTACAAGTAGCCTGATCAGTACTAAGGTGAGGAGTATCACTGGCAAATTATAATGAAAACAAATAAACATATCATAGAATAAAATGTAAATTGCATGCATTTTAAAGATAAAATTTCAAAGATATACTATGCTTAGGGCTATGCCTTCAACTATAGACTCCTTTGGAGTCCCCACTTTCCTCCTGTTAAAATTGCTTTTGTGCAAATGTTTAAGAAACTGCTTTAAAGAAAATCTCACATACAATTTTTAATTCTGACTATAAACATTACTCAAAACTTACTCTGTGTATACAGAAAAAAGGTAGCAAAATATTAATCAGTAGGTGCCATGACCATTAGATTTTACATTTAACTATTCAGGTCTAAGATAAGATACACAAGTTTTTATCCAGTTTATTCCGTAATTCTCCATAAAGGCTCTGCTGACTTTCGGGCTCTGTCAAAGTAATATGGCTTCAAGGCCCTAACAAAAGTGGCCCTGAGCCTCATACAGACACATGCTGTGTGCTGCAGTGCCTGACAGTATGCAATAGCCACCTTACCTGATCTTCCATTCTCTCTGTGCCTTCTAACACTATCTTCTGAACATTCTCTTGCCTTTCCTGAGCAAGAGAAAATTCATTAAAATAATTAAAATAAATAATATTTGATGCTTATTTATTTATTTATTTATTACAATAAAGTTAAATTGCAGCCATGTTCATGTGTAATTACGGAATAGCAGCCATGATCATGTGTAATTATTTTTCCCATTAGTTCATGGGAAAAATACGATCCACTTCAGGGTAGGAAAAAGGGGATGAGAAAATTAACTGAACAAATCCACGCTCTCCTAGACAATATAAAATAAAACCGCCACCACCCTTTTTTGAAGTTAAAAACTTAATTTAGCATAAAATAGTCAATGAATTATATGTATAGTTTCACAAAAATAATGGATTTCCATTTTCAAATTCACTAAGATCATGTTGAACCTGGAGAATATGGAGCTTCCTGATTTTAAATGATTTTCATATTAAGGCGGCTAGTCTGCAAACATAGTAAGAAACTACTCCTTTAAAAATACTATTTTTCCTTATTATCTAATAAAAGCCTCATAAAATTAATGACTGTTTAATGTGTTTCTATGTTAGTATCAAACTGCAAAGCAGAAAAGAGAAATAAATTTGTTCAGTTCTGCCAAAAGTATATGGAAATAATAGTATCAATATATTTTAAACTATAGGATTTAGGGAATAACAATAATTTCTTCTGCAAGAGGAATGAAATCAATAGAAGTATTTATGATACAAAAATGAAATGAAAGGAGTACTTCCTAAAAACCATTTGGTCCAATCTCCTCATTTTACCAATGTGGGAACTTGGCACAGTTAAAGGGATCACAGCTTCACGGCTGACTGCTTATGAAACTACTCTTTCGAAACGCACCCACACACAGCTGTGAGCGAAACAGTTGTGCAATGCTACCCACCCCCCAAAAAAGCTTTTAGAGTCAAAGGATCCCAAGACAAATATGGACTTTAAAACTTCCATTCCCTATTTACTCTAACCTTCAGTGTTTTATTTGTCATGTGGAGCTATCATCTCCTACCTTCCAGGATCATTATGAATATTACAGACATCAGACTAGATCTATCTGTATCTAATAGGGTGGATGCAAACAAGAGCTACTGCCTGAAATTAACTGTGTGTTATTCCTAAAATTAGATATACATATGTCAGAAGATAAACTTTCCATGGCTAAGTTCACCTGATTAATAAGCTCAAAACCACTCACCTTATGCATCCATATTCTTCCTTTCCGGATAATGTGTGTTAATCTATCAACACACACTCTGTGAAGTGGGAGGTAGAAGCTAAGTTCTGTCTGTGGAAGTATAATTGATAGTCCATAAGTGCTCCTATCCCCATTCCAGTTTCCATCAAAGATTAATGAAACAATAATTACTCCCTTTTCAGACAAGACAAAAAACTTGACATCTATAGCCCCACTCTCTGCATTTCGAAGGATTTCTCCATTTAGGGTGTGGTTGGCAAGAAAAGTTATTTCTCCATCGCTGAGAAGTACCTGTTCTGTCTTCGGAGCCCAAATGTGTCTTACTCTAGGACCAAGAATATTGTCCCAGTAAGCAAAGGTAGCTGCTAATAAAGGTGATTCACCACTTAAAGCAATCTCTGTCTTGGCAACAGCTGGAGATGGTGGAGGACAGAGAGCCGACATCACTATGTCCCAACTGTCATATTATCCAAATGCTCCAGAAATAACTAAACAAGGACAAATAAAATCAACGATTAGGTTCAACAATTTTAAACCCACCCATCAAAAACCCAAATAATTTTGGCACCTGCGGTTTTCTCCTCTTCAGTCAAAAAAGATTTGGAAGCATGTCTCCAACCAGGATAGAAACATTCCACTTGCATTGGGGGTACACAGGGTTTGCTGATGAAATTTTATGATGCATAGTAACTTGTCACTATGTGTCCATTATATTGAGAAATATACTTAGAAATCCCAAATAACAATGAACTAAAAAGAGCCTATTAACATTCAGAGGAAATAATTATAAATTAAAGCTCATCAAATACATCCCCACTGTTCCCAAATATTCAATCTACATGCAATTCTAATACAATCAGATATTTGGTTCCTAAAGCAGACCAACTAAATGAGAAAGGGGAGGGATCGGTTAGAGACACTGATGCTTACTGGGGGTTGAACTGTGTCCCCACCAAAATCTGTTCAAGCCCTCATCTCCAGTATCTGCAAGTGTGGCCTTATTTGAAAATAGGCATAATCAAGTTAAAACGGGATCATATGGATTAGGGAGAGTCCTAATCCAATGTCTGGTGTCCTTATAAAAAGAGAAAGATTTGAAGATACGGACATAGAGTGTAGAGGGCCACGTAAAGTTGGAGACTGAAATGAAAGCGATGCAGATACAAAGCAAAGAGTGCCAAGGACTGCTGGTAGCCAAAAGAAGCCAAGGAGGCAAGGAAGGATTCTTCCCTCCTGCCTTCAGAGGAGCAGGTCCCTGTTGACACCTTATTTCAGACTCCTAGTTTCTAGACTGTGAGAGAATAAATTTTTGTGTACTTTGTTATGGCAGTTCTACAAAACTAGCAAAACACCTGTCAGTAGGAATATCGTAAAAGCTACTAAAAGGGGAAAAAAATTGCCAAAACTCAGCAGTGTGGATTGGTAAGAAAAAATGATCAAACATCCTGTTATTCTCAATGAATTCTCTAGGTATCAGGGTACTAAAGGTCATTATAGGTGTTTAAAATGACACTGAAACACAAAGATAAAACATTTAATATGCTATTCAAGACAGCTGTACAGCATTTTATCACTACAAAGAGAGTTCTAAATAGCTGAAATAAAAAAGCTTCAGTTATGCAGAACATGTAGAGAACACCACAACTGGATGGGCCCTGTTCAAGCCTTTCAATCTACTGAGAAAACAGACACAGAAAGAAGAATGAATTCCCCAAGGTCACAGAGTGAGGCTAGAACTCAGGTCTCCTGTGTATCTTAACCTACTCAAATATATCACTCTGAGGGTGCATATTCAATTTGATGTTAGTGTAAAATGAATCATTTTTGTTTAACATTAAAATTGAGTATTTGTATTCAAAGACCAAATTTTTTTAAATGGCAATTTCTTAAGCAAATCTAAATTGTAAAATCCATTCATCAAAATTGTAAAAGATAGCAGTTATTAGCTGAAATGTGATATACCTATCTTTGCCTATATGATTGCTTCGGGAGAACACATTTGACCTATAACTAAATTCATGTCAAAGTAACCATTTTACTTAAAGGATTTTTTCTACATCTTGTCATGAGAGTTCAGACACTGAGGAAAAACAACTTCTATTTTTTGAGTATCAGGAGCACACTTTTATCATGACGTCAATACGTATATGTAGTTTGGTAAACTCTTTTAAGTAGATGCAGAAATGGTTTAACACAAAGACAGTTCTTATGTGTGTACCTTTTATTTTAGAAATTCATTTAGGGAATGTTTATTTTTTAATATGTTATATTACATTGTAAGTGGATATAAGCTTTATAGCTTGTTTAAGGTATTCACTGTTTTGGACACAATTTAGGCAGTCAGTTACAATGATAGAATATAAGAATGCAATTTGAATTAAAACTGTAATAATGCTACTGTCATCATTACCAACAGCAAACTGGAGGCCATGGAAATGAATTAAGTAAACACACAGGCATAAAACAGCACAGTAACATATTTTTCTTTTGCTCTTTTTTTATAAAAAAAGGTGGATAATCATAAAGGCAAGGTAGTAAGTCAAGCATATCATCATTGCACTGAAAATAAAAACATTTCCTAAAATTGAAATGAGCCCTGAGGCGAAATCTGGTTGGGTTATAGGAAAACTTTTTAACTGATAGTGAAATCAAACTATGATAGACTACTAATTACATTCAGTCTCACTGCTAGTATCATTAGAAAGAAAACAAAGGAGAAGGATCACGTTGATTGCTTAGTTTTAAATCCTGCCAAAAGAAATAACCTGAGAAATGAAATGTCACAGAGAAGTATAATTAGGAATTGTAAAAATGATCTAATACTTTTTAAAATCATCATTTTTGTGAACAAAATTCATATATACAAATGTGATTGAAAAAAATCAGTTCAAAACCAGAAGTCCTTTTTTTAATCTACGTATCTATTTATATACAGTGTTGGCTTCCCCAGAGGGTTATCAAACATTAGCCTTAAGAGTCTTTTGAAGGAAGCCAGGGTCCAAATTGGGTGATCCCATAGACAAAGTATAGCACTGATGAAAGGTACCCAATACACTTTCTGAAAATAGTCCAACATACGCAGATTATATTAACTATCATTTACTAAAACTGGCAGAGCAGCAGATCTGAAGCTCTGCTTTTTCTTAAACCTTTACTAAAAATCAGCCACCCCCTCTCTGACAGGTATTTAGAAAAATGGGTTGATTCACTGCAGTTGTAGATCAGTATTCAACTACAGTAAGACTCACACTTCTTGTAGTCATCCTTTCCGTGTATTGTCTCCCAGCCTCAAGGTGGTCCTAAATCAGTCCACTTTAGGAAACAGGGACTTGTCAGACAAACTCTACCCACAGTGAACTGCTTATAACACCAAAAAGTTTGTGACACTTTCTGAATTTTCATTAGGCAAGACTCAAGAGATGTTCAAGATATCACTATCAGGCCATCTCTCTCACAGCTTCAAATTTCTCAGATAATGAGCCCAAGGGCAGGCTTGAAAGGTAGATTTATGGGTTTTCTACTTCTTTGTCTGAAAGGAAAATTTTGGAGTGATAACAGAGTCAAATAAAGAGACTATTTTATCCACTTTAGAGTATTATGGGAAAAACCATCGTTAGCCTTTATGTAATTGTTCTCTAAAACAGGTTAGTGCCAGCTTACTACACAGTGCAATATGGTCTATAATTTTTCTCATTTTTTCATATGTATAAAGAGAACAGTCTTCATAAAGCAAATTCAACGAATTTTATTTCCTCAAAGAGTAGCAGGGTTTGGCTGAGGTGCTGGCAACAGTATTTACGTCAAATAACACCATGATATTTCAAGTATTTGGACTTCATATGACTAATCTCTGTTATAGTACATTTTTGCTTCTGTGGTGTTCCCATTAAGTTAACTTTTCCTAAGTCTGAGAAAAATCAAATCTAATACTACTTTCCAGATCCTTTTGTACAAGTCAAAAGCAACGCCAAAAGTATTGTGTCTTTTTCCTGTGCATCACAGGTCAGGAATGGTCTATTAGAATTGGAGTTTGTCCACTGGCCAAAATCAGGCTATTACTTGGCTAGAGACTAGCAATCTTCATTGTTTTTGATACGGCCACCTCTCTTTGGCAAGTGCCTCATCTCCTTCTCTGTCTCCTAAGTACAGAAGCCTGGAAAAGTTCACCATAGCCACTCAGACCCCGTGCAGCTGGACACAGCAGACCTATAATCAGTGCACTTCTTTCTGAAACTGAAACAGATACCATCAGCCAAGCAATGCCCAAGTCACAGTGGTCACTTCCCTTAAGTATGTGTAACTACGGAACTGTGAAACAATTAGGTCATGTCCCACAGAATGGAGCACAACCCAGCCTAGAACTGCTGCCAAAATTTTCGGTGCTGTGGGCGTGTTATATCCACACCACCCTCCCAAACAACATTATCTCCTCTCTGTCCCCAACTTGGACCGCAGCAGCTGTGCGCCGCTCGCCCTCTAACCTTCCACCGCCAGGCCTCTCCGTGCCCCAGGCTCCTTCCCGTAGAGCCTGCGCGCACAGCCGCGCATCCGAAGGGTCCCTCCGGGTCCCTGAGAAACAACCAGCTCGGGGTATGCGGTTTGGAAAGCGGCAAAAGGGCTCATTCCCAATCCCCCGATCTTTGCGCCGCCGCTAAGAGAAGACCCGGACCCGTATGCATGCAACTCCCGTATGCACTAGTCGCCAGACAGGGAAGCCCCACGCCCGGTTTCGGTTATGACGATAGGGGAAAAAAGAGGACAAGACGAACCTGGGGGAAGAGCCCCCCGCCGCCGCCCCTGTGCCGTCTGGAGACCGCGACCTCAAGAAGCCGCCGCCAGTCCGCCGCTTCTTACTCACCTACTCGCCACGCCTGCACCTCCCGCTGCCGCAGGCGCAGGGACCGCAACCGCAGCCCGCCCCCGCCCCGCCCCCGCCCCGCCCCTGGCCCCGCCCCCAATCCCGACCCAACGCCGGAATCGTTCCCGAGGACGCTTTACTGGGTCCAGCTCTGTGTTTTTCCTGTGAAATTTTATTTGTTCTTTCCTTTTTCACCTTCGGCAAACACTGTGAAAGTAAGGGGAGGAGAGAAAAAGCGGAAAAGTCACGAAACACTTTCGAAACCTGTACTTCTCGGCCTCTCTAAACCCCGCCTCCGACGGAAAGGAACAAGGCAGCAGGGATAACTGACGCTTGAAGCGCCATCTTTTACGTGGGCGGAACAAGTAGCTGCGTGAAATACCTTCATTTTTCTCGTGGGACGTGGTAATAACGTCTTAGCATTTTCGATTTGCTGTGACGTGGACGAATGAGGACTGAATAAGGAGGGCGGGGCTGGCATGCGCTGTCCTTTTGCACACTGACGATCTCGGTAAAAATATGGGCCTAAGGTATTAACCGAGATAGTGCTGTTCCTTCGGGGGAAAGGCTGCTGGGAGCTGAGAAAACGAAGCGGAGCTGGTGGTTGTGAATTGTTTTGTAGGTGCTTGGCGCGTATTGGCGTTCAACAAGTATTTGCTAAATAAATGTATTTTTTTCCCTAATGGCACAATTAAGTACACTGTAATGTCACACCAAATCCAGTTATGCGATTTACTTTTCGCACAAGACATAGTCATCACAATTTTGTCTGCTTTACATGTAAACGTTCTCTCAAGCGTTATTTTCATACATTTAAAAATCATCTTTGCTAGTTGCACGAAGTGAGGTTTTTTTAACCTTTGAAAAGGTACTTTGCCATTTTGCTTGATGTGCTGTAATATTTTTTTAAACCTCGAATTAAATCATCCTTTGTTGTGCAACTGTGTGTATTCAGGTTATTCACTACAGATGAGTAGCACTTAACATTTTTTATCTTTAAAAGTCACCCAGCACATCTTTATTATCACCAAGGAAGAACGGGAGGAATAAAAATAGAAATGACTTTCTCAGACATAGAAATAGATCCCCTGCCCACTGATAGATGCTTATAGCATCAGATAGCTATCGATCATCTGGTTCCTACTGTGTGTTTGGTGTTCTGCTTCTCAGTTTACATGAAGAATTATGTCTTGCCCCCAACATATTTAGGATATAGATAGTGTCATCCTGGTCTTACAGAGAATGTAACTGGCATTCAGAGAGATTAAATTACTTACCTAATGGCGCCTAGCTGGCTGATTCAGGCCAGTTTAGTGCAGCTCCAGAGCCCAGAGAGTCCTGGGGACATCAGTCTGTCCCGAGTTGCTTACAGCCTTACTCGGATGATATACCTGGTCGGGGATATATTAACACCCCCACTTCAGGTTAAGACTAGGACTGGATGAAGTGCCTTGGAGCAGACTGGTGCACCAAGAAGAGTTTTTCTACTTCAAGATTTTGCCTAGAGGCAAAACAGTTTTCTTTTGTTCTCCAACAGGTTTCTGGTTTTGTGCAATATCAATCCAGAACAACTATGTGTTCTAAGAGAAAAATAACAAAACACATAGGCCTAAATTCTCCATGACCATAAGAAATAAAATATACAGTCATACCTCAGTACTTGTCAGCTTCAGAACTTGTCAAACCCTGTACTTTTGCATTTTGATGTGAAAAAAAATGTTTCAGCATTCAGACCTTGCTCCAGACTTGTCACACTTGCTAGAACTTGTATGAGTTACTACCCTGTCCACGTGACAAAATGCTTCATAGTTTGGCACTCATCAAGAGTTCTGGAACAAATTAACGACGAGTACCGAGGTACCACTGTGTAAAGAAAGTGGCTCTGTATGCATGATGCTTTGTAGCTAGTGAACATGAATATTTTCCCCACATCTAATCAAACGATTATTTAGGTATTGGGTAACAGTAGCTTGTAGGTCTTTCGATGGATCAGATCAAAAAAATTCTGAGGGGGGAAAAGTAGTTATGACTTAATATTGTGGTCCATAGTACATGTAAGTTCAAATGTGTAAAAGGGAGGATAAATCCTAGCACTCGTCCCCTTTTCAGGAAACCAAAGAGGAAATTATATAAGTATGCAGTAATGTGATCCATATTAGCAGTTCTGAAGGATGACTTGAGGGGTTTAACACTTCTTCCCTCCAAACTCTGTTAAGCGGCCCAAATAAACCACCCCAAATGACTATACTATCTAAGTTAAAATAGGTTTTTCTATCGAAATATATCTTCAGGCAAGAGCCCTAATGCCCTATTTCTAAGCAGAGCAATACCCTTAAGTCTCTACTTAGAAATTTTTGAGCTATCTACCTTTCCACCCACTTATAATTAATTAGTAGTCATACACAAATGTTCTACAAGTAGCGAACAGTGAAACAGACGGTTAAAAGCCTGGACTCTGGAATCAGACCTGGTGTATTGTCTCTGCCTGTGGGACAGTACTTCTCCATACCTCAGTCTCCTTAGCTGCAAAATGCAAGCAGAGTAATTTTTCACAAGGTTGCTGTGAGAAGCACCTGAAATCAAGCAAGTTAAGAATTTAAACCAAATGCATCAAGAAATGGTGGCTCTAATCTCAATTTTTATTAACTATGCAAGAATAACAGAAGCAATAACAAATGACTTATAAACATCTTAAACTGTATGTTTATTTATAATTCCAATAAGTATAATATCAGAACTTAGGGAACCTCCTTGATACATCACAAATGTCAGTTATTATTATGAAGCCCTTTCCCCATCCTCTGTTTATTAATGTATTTCAGAAATGTATTATGTGCTGCTTCAGAGCTGGAGCTGAGGACTTGTTGATTACCTCCCGTTTACCAAGATTACAACAAATTATATTTAACTGGACTGGCTTGTGAATGATTCGATATTAGACATGGATGAGGAATATTGCTGTATAAACCACAGTGAGTTTAATTTCTTTTGAGTAATGAGATTTTATGTGGTTGCCTTCATCACTGCACACTTATCAATATAAACTTTATGGTGCATTACCTTTTGGTTGGATTATAGTACATTGAGTTGGAATCTTGGTTCCTGGATATATAAAGTTAGGTCTGTGAGCTAGCTTTATAGAAATGGTTTAGAAAGCTCTATATCTGGAGCTAATGGTCTGTAGTTCTAATGATGTATGAGGTGGGCAACAGCCCTGAAAGAGAACATCACTGGAGACTCCTGACTGTATGAACAGTGAGCCAATAAGTTTCTCAAAGAGAGGAATCACACCCCCCATCAGGGATTAATCTGTGTTCCTTCCAAGTTGGTGCTCTGCACCTCAAAAAGCAACAGCTGTGAGTGATTTTAAGTCCCAAAATAAAGCGTCCCCAAGGGGAGGAGATTCCTAGCTCTCTGCAGCATCATAAAATGCACAGCAAAAAGAGAGCAAGAAGTAGGAAGACAAATCAGCATTTTTAAAAATCTTAGGATCATTAATTAATTTTTTAAAGAGGAAGGCAGATTTTGAAGTTGTAACTTAACAAGTTGGTCATAACATGATGGAATTTATATGCAGTCAACCGTGCATATTGATGGTCTTGGTGCCTGAGTCATGCTGAGTCTTGGCAGATGAGTGGCCGTGCTCTCAATGTCAATGACTCCCTCTAGAGCCATATACTTCCCAGACCCATCTTAGAATATCTCCTAGAGCTTGTCTGCCTATGGTGTGGTTACTGCTCTCCTTGCAACTCTCAGTATTTTTTTTCATTTGTACTTATACTTTATTCTACTTACTTATATGCTGCTTTGTAAGTAGTTTTTTAGCTTAGTATTAGTAGCTCTTTAGGTCTTTAGTCAACTAAAGAACTACTGTGTAACTTCTGCCCTCTCAACTCTGTCACAGGCTATTTGAGATCCAGGACAGTTTGCTTACAATTTCACCTTTTGACTTCTTTGTTTTTAGCACATAGCAGATGATTGGCAAATGCCAGGTGGCTTTTTGAAACTTACTACAACTACTAAGAATTATTATCCTTAAGACCAGGTTCTTGTGATCCAAGTGCTTCTTTTGAAAATAGCTTTTGTCTATATTTAAGAGTTTGGGTCACTTTTTTAAGGATCAGGGTCACTCTGATTCAAAGTGGGTGAGGCATGGAACTCATCTCTCTTTTGTCGTGTGTATAATCTATCCCATCTCCCTTCTCTGCACTCTTTCTTTAATTCATCAAAGAAATATAAAACCAGAAGTAATGTTTGTGGTCCATTCTCAGGTCACTTAGTTTTAAAATGTTTTGACATCTGAGGGCTTTCGACATCAACTTTTTTTCTTCTTTCTTCCAAATTATCTTGACAGACTTCGCCCATTTTCCTTCCTGTGAATGTAAGGACTGACTGGCCTGTAGAATCCCACAAATAACCTTTGCGAGATTTTCATTGGAGTTGCATTGAATTTGTAGATCCATTTAATGTCTTTCTACATACAACTTCTCTTACTTTTGTTAATTAGCTTTTATAATTTTCCCAGAAAAAAATAATTCACACCTTTTGTAATATTTTCTCGTTATATTTAGATTGTGCTGCTATTGAAAATTGTGTCATCTAAAAATGACATTTTAAGTTATTTGTTGCTAGTTGAGTCACACCAGTTTTGTATTTGCATCTTGTATTTGGTAATCTTGATAACTATTCGTATTGCTTGTAAATAATGAAAACAACAGCAACAACAACAGCAAAAACATTCCCAATGAAACAAAGATGTAATCCCCAAACTAGAGAATACTAATCATTTCACTCTCATGTTCTTCAACTTTCAGAAGGTGCGAATTTTCTGTAGTGTCCAGAGTCCTCAGCATGACTCTGAAGGCTCCGAACAACTTGATTACAGCTGACTTTTCAAGGCTTCATTTTTACTGCCCTTCCCCCTTGCACCCTACAGATCCGGAAGTGTTTACTGCTCTGTAACCACTCCCATGGCTCTCTCAGCCTGGAGTGCTCTCACTGTCCCTCTTCCTCACTGAGGAAGTCTTCAGCTACATGTTGCCTCATCCAAGAAGTCTTCTTAGATTTCCCCTGGTCGAAGCAATGTATCATTCTATTGTGCACCCTTAATCTCCATTATTAAAATAAAAACCAAGCTCTTTGTTTTTATAATCTACATTTTTGAAAAAAGTAATGGTCATATAATATAGAAGCTATTAGAGGTGGTCTCAGGATTTAAAAGCATCAGCTTTAGGCTTGGATCAACCTAGGCTTGAATCCAGCTCAACCACTTTGTATCCTTGGGGGAGTTACTTAACATCTTTTTATCTCAATTTTGTCCTTTTGAAAATGGGATTGCTTTGAGGATTAAAGGGGATGATCGAGGTAAAATGTTTACCCTGGTACTTGCCACATGGTAATTACTTGTTAAGTTTGGCTACTATTGTCAGATGGTACATGCTCATTGTATGTTTGTTGAATAAGTCTATTCCTAGTTTACAGATGAAGATATTAAGAGGGCAAAGAAAAGAGACTTGCTCAAGTTCATATCTTTAGCTTGGGGCAGATCTGTAACTAACGACCTTGTATGCTAGTAACCAGGTGAGAGTTTTTTCTGCTTTATCCACATAAGGTGCATATAGGTCTTAATCTCCTCCCTCAACTGCTTCCTGAGGACAAGGACCTTGTCTGATTCACCCTTGTCTGCCCTTCACCTCTAAGCATAATGCATTGCTTATGTTAGATCTTAATAAATGTTGAATGCAATTTAACTTAAGTTCTCATCAGGTACAAGAATTGAGCAAATTTGTTGAGTCAGTGCATACATTTGACTGCAGAATTTTACTAAGCTCTAAGTATGGCACATCACCTCAAGTGACATTAATGAGGAAAAGTTTAGTTTGAATGTTATTGTATTTTTAGGTGACACAAACAACAGACCACTTAAGCATCAAGTTTGGCAGATAGGTAAAAGTAAACCTTTTTTATACGACCAAGAGAAAAGGACTCTAAATTAGACACATTACTTGCAACCTGTTACTGTTTCCATGGCATTAATCATCAGTTTAAAACTTGATTATGAAACATAAGATAGTATTGCCTCTGTAGAAGTAATGGACTTTGACAAGTTTTTATCGTGAAAATTAGGTGGGACTCTTTGTAAGAGCAAGCAACCCAGTCACAAGCACTAAGTCTGTTTTCAAAAATGTAAAAAGGGATAAATTGTCATGTCATTGCTTTTGATCTGAAAATATTCAGAAAGCTATTCATCTTTTTAGTAGCTTGCTTGGGAAATTACAGAATGTCTTTTATGCCATAATTAAGATTTTTCATTTTTTCATAGAAATTATATACAAAAATATACATAAATAATTTAGTATACAATAATAAACTAGATGAGAGGTAAGTTATTACTATCAAGTCATAGTATGAGTTCTTTCAAAATGTATCTTTCTCCTCAGAAATGGTTCACTATTTGCCTTCCTATGTTCTATGTGTAGGGATATAAAAGAGAAATAGTGCTTAAACAGGGCTGATCACAAATTAAAACCGTCACTTTTACCAAAAAGTGCTTTAAGAAAAGAATGAGAGCACTGCGTGGGAAATGACATAAGGATCTAATCCTACAGCACTTTTTTTTTCACTAATGAACTCCACATTAGAAGTCAGGAGATGTGCACATTTCCTTTCTGAATACTGGAGGAAAAGACAAGAAAAACGTGGTGCCTTTGATGAATACCAAACATCTGATACCTTTCTAGTTTTGCTACACCAAGATCCAATTATCTGCCACATTTCTTAACAGTTTTTACAAACTGCTTGTGTATGCAAGTATAAATAAAGGGAAAAAATCAAAATTAAGAAAAAAAAAGTAAAGTTGCAGTCCAGATGCTTTTAAATGCCTAAATAATGTCGTTGTGGGGGGTGGGGGGGGTGGGAAAGCATGGTAAAAAAATGCAGTTGAAATTCCTACTTGGTTTAGGGCAGCTTGTATGCTGTCCAACTCAGGCTGCCAGGTACTTGTTAAAATTAATTATCACACAGCACCTTTCGCTTCCTAAGTGGAACTCAAACCAAAGATGCTTGGAGTGGAGAAATGCAGATTAGGTTATGAGGTAATTTTATACTCTAGGGACAGATTTTTTTTTCATTTCATATTACTTCATGTTAGAAAAGTTTCATTATTGATTATAAAGCAGAACAAGCCCCTAAGCCACTCCATTTCCAGCCTCATTATCACTTTCTGCTTTCCCAAAACCACCAAATTCCCTAATGAGTAGACTAATTCTTTCCTTACATAGCCAGACTTGCTGGAGGTATTACTAACTTAGGTGACAGCACTTTATACGTCTTTTGTTGTACATAACACTGGTGGAAGAAGAGTTAGGCTTAATCTTGTCAGAACAGTAGTCAAGGTTGTTTCTTTGAACATCTTGGTTCTGCAATAATGGGGGCAAGTGAAAGATTTCAGTGTTGCTTAGAAGACACTTATTCTACTTATCATTTTCCACATCTAACATGCCGTTGAAAATGTTTTTCAAGTGAATTTGGTCAACTAGATGATTAAATAGTACATCTAATATACAGGGTCTGGCAGAAGTAAGGCTTGTGTGAGTGTGGTTGGTAGGGTAGTAATATGGCTGTGATAATTTATAGTTTTAATTTGAACATTTCACCTAAAATGTCATATGGTGTGCTTGAGTGTGATATTGTTATATTACAGAATAATATGCTTATGATTTTGTAACAAAAAGGGGCTTTATTTGTGCTGGAGCCTATATGTTGTAAAATTGTATAACCTAATTATTTTAAATGTAAAAGTTATAAAGGTTTGTTTAGAACTCAACTAAGAACAACAATAGGAAAACATTAGTCACTCCCCTTCTCCCCCTCCCCAACCTAACTCTAAACTGATGTAAGGCGGAATGATTCTTCTGGAGTGACTAGGTTTAACTCTCATGAGATGACTTTGTCTCACCTGCAGAGCTCTGAGGCTAGTAGTAGAACCAGTGGGTTGAAGATAGGAGACTTTCTCAGCATAAGAACTTCTGGCCGCAGTTACAGCTGCATTAAGATGACAGGGGCAGTGAGTTCCTATGGGTAAGTGGTCAGGATGGGCTAGTGGTGCCAAAGAGGCCATTCAGGTACTAGAGGGGCAGTTCCAGTCCTGAGAGTTGTGACAAACGATTTCTCAGGGATGTGCTCCCTCTTCATCACTGGGGCTGTAAGAGTATCTACAACATGAAAGTTCTTTGTAACATAGAACAGGAACAGAAACTGCAGAGAAATTGTCTATGAAATCTGTCAAAGAGGCATACATCCTGAAATGGTTAAAATTTTAAACTAGAAAGGAATAAAATAAAGAAGAGAGACTTTTAAATTGTGAGTTTCAATCTGACTCTTATTTCCTTGTACTATTTTTGTTTTAAGGAAGGACTAAGATGACAGGAAAAACAAATTTTCCAAGGTTATCCACTTTTTGATAATTGAATGGAAATGAATAGAAATAATATAGAAATAATGAAGCATGTGTTCCTGTCTCCCACCAACTCCTTTAGAAAATCAATGTAATCAGAGCAAGTGTAAAAAAAATCTTTTTCTATAGAAAATGTTCTGTAGAAGAACTTTTTGTGAAAAAAATTTATTGTATATGATACCTAAGACTCATTTTATATTTTACTTCCTATGAAGCTTTTCTGGATTAGTTCGATGGAAATTTTTCCTTTCTGATCTAGAGCATTTTTCCTTGGCATTTATTTAGTACTATTCTGCACTATTGAAATTTCTCTTTGTATCCACATATGTTCTGTCAGAAAGATGTCATATTTATACTAGGCCATGAGGAAGGGAGGTGTAAAATCAAAGGTGGGAACTTCAATATAACTTATAAACCATGAGATCCCTTCCTACCTCACCCCCATGAGCCAATGCAAAATACCATGTCTAGCAAATAGATGCCAAAAATATTCACTGTAGCTTGTTTTAAAGTATTGTTATAGTACTGATCACAGGGCTTTCTAAATAGCAGGTAATTGATAAAAATGTATCTTGAATTTAACTTTATGAATCAGTAACACATTCACATGTTAAAAAATCAAGATTATATTAAACTGAATACAGTGAGAATTGTAGCTCCCACCCCAGTTCTCATCCACTCTTTACCTCTTATCCTTTGTAGGAAACTGCTTTCTTCCATTTGATTTTTGTGTCTCTCTAATACTTCTTTATATAAATGCAGCCACATATAAATATGTACTCAAATCACCTTCCTTTCTTAGACAAAAATTCTAATACTCTGCAGCAGATTTTATATATACATATATTTTACTCAACTATCTGTCTTACTTTATGTCAATACATAAAGGGCTTCTTTATTCTTTTTAAGGGCTGTAGAGTATTCCATTCTGTGGCTGAACCACAGTGATAAAACTAGTCTTTAGATGGACACGTGAGTTGTTTCCAGGTTGTTGCTATTGCAAACAATTCTGTAATTGTGCAAAGTATACCCTTAAGATAAATCCCCAGAAGTAGGATTGCCAGGATAAGTGCATTTATCAATTTAAAAGATATTTCCACATTTTCCTCCATAAGTGTTGTGTCATTTTCACTACCCTGGTAGTGCATAAAGAGTCCAGATTTCCTCACAAATTTGTCAGCCAAGTGTTTAATCAAACTTTTGGATGTTTGTAAATTTGATAGGTGAGAAATACTAACTTAGTTTGTATTCTTTTTGCATTGCTTTTACCATAACTATAATTGAAATCTTTTCATATGTCTAATGATACTTTTTTATGATCATATCTTAAGGGTATACTTTGCACATTTACAGAATTGTTTGTATTTTTCTGATATTACATTTTGCCCCTTTTTTCCTATTGGATTATTGGTCTTTTAAAAAATTTTCAACAATGTATTACATATTATGGAGATCAGCCCTTTGTCTGTAGAATGAACAAATAATTTCCCAATATTTTGGCTTTTGATTTTGTCAAAGTTCTTTTTTTGGTATTATTTTTGTGCAGTCGAATTTTTTGATCTTTTTTGTTTTATGACATCTGAAGCATGAATCAGTTGGAAAGGTCTTTCCTACTCCAAGGTTATAAAAAATTTCCCTATTTCTTATAGATCTTTTATCTGTTATTTTAAGCCTTTGATCCATTTAGAATTATCCAGGTGTAGTGTGAAAGTCAACTTCACATATTTTTTCCCAGAAAGTCACCCAGTAGAAATCCATAAATATGGATTGATTGTAGATAGCCGTGACCATATTAATTTCCAAACCAGTAATTGATTTGGTTAATTCAGAGAAACAACTGATTAAATAAGCAAAATGAGAAACAAACCAACAAAACTAAATCAACAGATTCTTTGTGTTTATTGTTGATCTCTGTTTGATCTAGGTGAAACGGTTTAAAAAGAGTTCTGTTAAACCTCAGTAATAACTATTGAGATGCCAGGCACAGTGCTAGATGCTTCACATGTGTTACTTCTAATCCACCCAGTTCCATGTCAAGTAGATTTTTCTAACCTCATTTTAACTTGAGAAGCTGAGCCTCAGAGGAGTGATGTGATTTGCTTTGATCTCATTATTAGAAAGTGTCAGAACAGAGTTTTGAATCCAGGTAGGCAAAGAAAACAGTGAACTACATTGTCTGAAGTATATGCAAGGGAAATAAGGATGCCTGATAGAGAAAATGATAGATGTATAATATATATAGTTAGATACAGGCAAAATCACAACAGCCTTGCTTTGCTTACCAATGCTATGCACTCGTAGAGTCTAACTGTAGAGTTACCATTTACATGGTAAAATAAAAAATGGCCTTATACAGAGGGCACTATAGTTGCTTCCAAAACTTAATTTACTTACGCAGAAAAGCAAAACATTTAGGCTTATTACATATCTTCTGGGATTTCTGCTCAAAATTATGTCAGATTACTTGATGATGATGCCTTCGTTAAAATTGAAGGTCTAATCTATACAAAAGTGAAATAAATTTTCCATCATCAGGAATGGGTGATCCGTGTTACATATTGACTGACTTGAGGGTGAATGTCAAAAGGAAAATAATGTTAATACTGGCCAGGGAACTTGCTGTGTTATGCTTGAAGTGGAAAGGAGTGCAAAATAAATTACATGTAAGATTCTCACTACATATAGTGTAGTTTTAGAGTTTAAACTAAAAGAATGGTATTTATTAGAATTTTCCTATAGAGTTTCTTGACATAGAAAGGACTCAAATTCTCAGCTTTGTGTCTTTGTTTCAGTGTTTTGTTTCTTTGATGGTTGAATTGTTCATGTATTTTCATAATGCATAAAGCTATGTTTTAGCATAAGCCTTAAGTAAAACTTCATATTTTCAAAATTATGTTAATCCTCAAAGTCTCTGGACCTCACCTCCCCACCTCAGTTAGGCTGTGGTAGACCAGGAATGAAGGCACCTGTGGCAGTAAACACACAGGGAGGAGGTGACGCCACACTTGGGAGGAGAGCTGAGGTCTTAGCCAGGCTTAAGGGGAGGGGCAGCCAATGAGCAACCTGACCAAGTAGCCAAGGGACCAAAAGTAGGACCCTGAGTGAAATATAGACACTGCCCCTTAAGAAGCAGGTGGGTTATTTCAAATGTTTTAGGAACTTAACTCTAAGAACAACATGCTTTTGTGATTTTTGTCTGTAGGTGTGGAGACAATCATTCTGTCTGCTTAAAATTTACCTTAAAATGCCTTTAAATTTTACATTAATAGCATCATTTGCAAGTTGCTTTTTCCATACCAACATTATGTTTTTGAGATATATTAAGATAGTACTACATATTGTTTGAGGTGGATAGAAGGAGAATTTCCAGCAGAAAATTATGCATGACCCAGATACACACCAACTGTGGGAGAAGGAAGGGAATGGGATGCAGAGGTTGACAGTGTAGCTTTAAATTTGGATGGGTGGCTGTATTATTCTCTCTACTTTTCTGTATTCGATGTTTGTTGTAATTTTTATTTTTAATTGTGGTAAAACACACATAATAAAATATACCATCTTAACTATTTTCTTAAAGACTTTATTTATTTATCTTTAGAGAGAGGGGAAGGGAGGGAGAAAGAGAGGGAGAGAAACACTGATGTGTGATATACATGGATCTGTTGCCTCTTGCCATGCCCCCAGCTGGGGACCTGGCCTGCAACCCAGGCATGTGGGTCAATGCCCTGACTGGGAATTGAACTGGTCCTGTTTTGGTTCGAAGGCCACACTTAATTCACTGAGCCATACCAGTCAGGAGGGCTCATCTTAACCATTTTCAAGGGTTCACTTCAGTAGTGTTAAGTATAATCACATTGTTGTACAACTGACCTCCAGAATTTTGTATCCTGCAAAATTGAAACTCTAAAACCATTAAATAAGTCCCTATTTCCCTTTTTCCCAGCCCCTGGCAACCTCTGTTCTATTTTCTGTTCTTTAAATTTGATTATCCAACATAACTCATATAAGTAAAATCATACAGTATTTATATTTTTATGACTGGCTTATTTTTAAAAAATAAATATTTTCATCTTATTTTTTCTTTTATTTATTTATTTTTAGGGAGAGGGGGAGGGAGGAAGAGAGAAACATCAGTGTGTGGTTGCCTCTCATGTGGCCCGCTATGGGGACCTGGCCTGCAATCCAGGCATGTGCCCTGACTGGGAATCAAACCCGCTGCAGGTTTGCAGCCTGCACTCAATCTGCTGAGCTACACCAGCCAGGGTGTGATTGGCTTATTTTACTTAGCATTATGTCCTCTGGGTTCATGCATGTTGTAACATACATCATAATTTCTTTCTTTTTCTAAGGCTGCATAATTTTCCTATGTATGAGTACACCACATTTTATTTATCCGTTTATGCATCAGTGGACACTTGGGGTTGCTTCTAGTTTTGGTTATTGTGAATAATGCTGCAGTGAACATTGGCATACAACTACCTCTTAATAGACTGTACTTTCAGGTCTCTTGGGTATATACCCAGGAGTAGAATTGCTGAATCATATGGTAATTCTATTTTCAATTTTTTTTGAGGAACTGTCATACTGTTTTCCACTGGAGCTGTATCATTGTACATTCCCAGCAATAGTGCACAACATTTCCAATTTCTGTATCTCCTTTGCCAACACTTGCTATTTTCTGATTTTTGTTTTTGTGTTTTGGGGATAGTAGCCATTTTTCTGGGTTGAGTTGATATTTCATTGTTGTGGTTTTGATTTGCATTTCCAGAAGTTTCTGTGTTGTGGACTAGAGTAAGGGTGATGAGAAGGACCCAGCCAGTATTGAAGAAGGATGGAAGAGACATGGGCCCAGTTATGCAGGTACCAAGGAGACAGAAAGGCTGAACCCTTCCATTTACCTAGCAGCTGCAGAGGTTGCTGTGAGTGATGAGGACTAGAGTGAACTGAGTGAGAAATGGAAGGGTGCAGAAACTAGCAGTTTTGCCTGAGATAAGTAAGAGAGAATGGTGCAGATGCAGGAAAGGCAAAGGAGGCACCATAATTTCAGTATAAATTCCATTTTCAGTAAAATTGAATTCAAGTATATTACTGCTGAAATTTCCTAATTGCCAATAGCAGTTAAGTTCCTTTCACAAGTCAGAAACCAGTTATCATCTACTTTAGAGTGGAGTCATCAGATTTGTGTGATGATTAATTTAATGAAATAATTTGGAGATAAATTGTTCAAGGGAGTACATACACTCTCTCTATTAGAGGGCTGTGTGTAGGGGTCACCTGGGGCAATTACTTGTCCCTGGCACATTATGTCTCCTTGTGTTCCTTTGGGGAGATATATTACCACTTGCCACCTAGAGACAAAACAAATGCCTAGAATTTATCCCCACCCCAAAAGAAAGACTATTTCTCAATCGGGGAGGAACTGTGGACTTCTTGATGAGTTAGTAGTGTCTTTAAAGGTATGTTTAGGAGTTGTATTCATTTTCCAGGGCTATTCTAACAAATTATTACAAACTGGATGGCTAAAAATAACAGAAATAAATTGTTTCACTGTTCAGGAGGCCAGAAGCACAACATCAGGGTTTTGGCAGGGCTGTCCTCGCCCTGGGGGCTCTAGGGAACAGTCCTTTCTTCCAGCTTCTGGTGGTGGTAGGTACTTCTTGGCTTCCTTAGCCCTGATCACATCACTCTAACCTCTACCACTCAACTCTCACATTTGATCTCTTACAAGAACATTTGTCATTGAATTTAGGATCCATCTGCATAATCCAAGATAATCTCATTTCAACATCCTTAAATTAATCACATCTGCAAAGATGCTTTAAAAAAGTAACATTCATAGTTTCCAGAGATTTGGACATGGATGTGCCATTGTGGGGGTTTGAGGTGATGGTGATGAGCATAATTCAGCAGGAGTACAGACCCTTCTTGGGGATTACCAGCCCTCATCCACTGACATGAGTCTGCTTACTCTGGGAGGGCAAGAGACATGGTGGCTCTTCTGTCCTTGTGCCCTTCTTTAACAGGCACCATCCAAATTCAGTGGTAAAGCGAGGAAATTTGGCACCCAAGACAATTTTATGTCCTGCCACATGTTAATGGGTACCAGAATTTCAAACAGGTGCTTTTAGTGCTCCCATTTTGACTGGTTCCCAGGGACATAAATTCTCACCTACTGTGCTTCCTTTTTATCGCCCCTGCTCAAAGCCTCATTTACTGAATCCTCCCTGTTATGTGTTGGGGCAGGAAGAGGGTAGTATTAATACTTATTGAGCCTCTTCTGGCCCTCAGTAACCTGGGTAACCTGAGACAGAGGAATCCAGCATTATGCCCCTAAACTATCCTCTTGGCACCTGCTTCCTGAAGGAAGTCATTTCCAATTGTGCATGTCTTCCAAACAGTGCAGTTCCAGGACCAGTTGTGTGAATTAGAACAGCAAGTCTACAATTTCATAGAAACTATTTCACATCAATAGAAACATCATTATATAACGTGAGATCAATGTTTCTGATTTTCGCATTCCGTGTTGTTCTTTGAGAATGACCAAAAATTGTCATTTATACAGAAATATGTTCTATTCTGATAATGCCAGGAAATAAGCAATGCCTTGGGAGAACATCAAGATTAATGTTCTTAGGGTCAACATTTACCCCCTAGTCAATGTAATATTAAAGCCAGCAGTACAGTTTACCTGAAGACAGAATAAATCCTCCTGTTTTGTCAACAAATAATATTTTATAAGAAGTCCTATATTTGTTGCATTTATTTTGTGAGATTGTTTTTAAATTGAAGACTATAGCACAAATATAGAAGAATGCACAATTCATAGGTACACAGCACTGTGAATTATTACAAAATAAATATACCTGTGTAATCACCATCTAAGTCAAGAAAAAGAACATTGTCAGACTCCCCCTCCCCTGGAGGGACCTTGGAGTCCCTTCTCAATCATTTCCTACTCCCGTCTCAGCAAAGTAGCCACAGATGTGACTGCTACCAGGATTAGTTTTGCCTGCTTTGGAATTTTATGTTGCATTATTCTGTAATCCATTTTTAATCAAAGTATCTGGAAACCATTCCTTTCATGACACCCCATCTCAAAAGTAGAATAACTGTTTCTTTATAGTTAACTCTCTATTGGGAAGAAAAATAGCTAACCTTATAAATCATTATAAAAATTTATTTGTAGTTTACATGAGAAGTCAGCATGAAGAGTAACCTCATGAACTTGTGATCTAACCATATGAACACAAGTGCAGTTATTAAAAATAAAGATAAATGAGCATCAGAATATTCAATTTATGAATTATCTGCTTCTCCTTGCTCAAGCCTTTCTTGATATTGAGGTGACTCTAACCTTTGGAACATGGTAGCATTCTTTCGATTATTTTTTTAAAAAATATTTTCTACCAGCTCAGTTTCTTTTTCAAACACATTTCCCCTAACTAACTGTTCTAGTATTTAATAGTTATAAAAAGAAATGACTTCAAAGCTAATAATATGCCCTGGCTGGCGTAGCTCAGTGGATTGAGCACGGGCCTGCAAACCAGAGGATGGCGGTTCGATTCCCAGTCAGGGCACATCCCTGGGTTGCAGGCCAACTCCCAGCACGGGACACACAAAAGGCAACCATACATTGATGTTTCTCTCTCTCTCTCCTTCCCCTTTAAAGGTAAATAAATAAATAAAATCTTTAAAAAAAAAAGCTAATAATATGTAGACAGGCTTATATTTGATGACATACTTCTAAAATTATGACTGACCCTAATTCCTATGAACATATGTGAGCATTATATTTACTCAATTCTAAGGGGAAATGAAGGGTGAAATGCAATTAAAAAGAAAAAAGAAAGACCACATTTAATGTTACAGTCTAATTGCAGAAATCTTGAAATGTGGGGGAAAACATGTTAGGATTCAGATATCATATTAGTGCCATTTGAGGATGATATTAGCAGAGGATGATATTAGCAGATGATAATATTGACTAGAGCTTGCCTGATATTGATAGAATTTCCTCTAAAAATAAAAAAGTAAAAAATATATCAAAAGTCACTCTGGAAATTTACACTGCTGTCCATCCATGGTTGCTGGAGGTAATAACAAGCTACTGTTAGGGGGTACAGGGACATTTGTGCATCACGTCATCTCAGAAGTTTAATAAAAACTCCACTTGCCCTTAAACATTTGTCCCTTCCTCCCCTTCCTTCCTACCACCCTAACATCCCCACCATTAAGTCAGGCTTTGAGTACTGTTCATCTAAATTGTCTGGGAGAGGAAACTGCCTGCTGGGTTTCCCCTCTAGCTTTCACTTAGTTCATTTGCCCACCCTAATTGTATGTGTTAGCTAATTGTCAGTATTACAAGCATAGATCCTGACTTGGTGGGAATGAAGTACAGGACAGATACCTCTTAATTTCTCAACTGCAATCTTAGTTTACAGAGAATAGCAAACCCCCTCCAAGGCCTGTGAGTGCTTGATTAACACAAAGGAAATTTCCCAAGAGTGGAGAAGAGGAAGCACAGTGGCTGGTTTAGGAAGCTATTACTTCACATTGTATGTCTGAGTCTGAGTACTACCTCTTCTGTGTGAGCTTTAGGGAGTGGTCAGTGAAAATCACTTACTTCAAGCTGCTTCACTTTGACTTTCTAGTACATGGATGTGTTTTACACAGTGTCATCTACCATGTAAATATCTGATCTGTTACTTTCTTAAAAATCAATATTGGCCCTGGCTGGTGTAGCTCAGTGGATTGAGCGCGGGCCTGTGAACCAGAGTATCGCGGTTCGATTCCCAGTCAGGGCACATGCCTGGGTTGCAGGCCAGTTCCCAGCAAGGGACTCATGAGAGGCAACCACACATTGATATTTCTCTCCTTCTCTCCTTCCCTTCCCCTCTAAAGATAAATAAATAAAAAATATATATATAAGAAAAAATCAATGTTAACTTTTGAAATGCAATTTATATATATATATATTTTTTATTTAATTCTTGTTCAAGTACAGTTTTCTGTCTTATATTCCCAGCCCTGCCCCCCTTATTTTAAAGGTAGATTTTATATCACTTCTATGAAAAGAAAACCACTATCACTTTCCATAAATAAAAGATAAATATTAAATAAATACATACTTTTAAAACCATCCCCCACTTTGGGAAATGCCTTAGAAGACGGAATTGGGGTTTGGAATCACAGGATCAGAGTTCTCATCTCAGCTCTGCTACTAAAGTTCTCTGGTTTGGAAAAAATTACTTAATTTCTCTGAATCCCAGTTTTTTTTTTTGAACAGTAACAACAAAAAGGGAAGTGATAATAATGCCCACTACAGAGGGTAATTATAGGGATTAGAAATGACGTGTAGAGCTCTGGCCTGGCGGCTCGGTCGGAGCATCATCCTGTACACCGAAAGGCTGCAGGTTCTATTTCCAGTCAGGGCACTCACCTGAGTTGTTGTGGGTTCGATCCTGTTGGGGTGAGTATGGGAGGCAATCAATCAATGTTTCTCCCTCACTGACTTTTTTCTCTCTCTTTCTCTGTCTCTTTGTCTCCCTTTCTCTCACTCTCTCAAATAAATAATGAAATATCCCTGAGTGAGGATTTTAAAAAAATAAAGAAATGACACTTATAATACCTGACACATTTTAAATGTAGGGACTCATTTAGAATTTGATAGATATTTTTATTTATTTATTATTTTTAAAAAATATTTTATTTATTTAAGTTTTGAGAGAGGGGGAGGGGAGGAGAAAGAGAGGGAGAGAAACATCAATGTGTAGTTGCCTCTCGTGTGCCCCTCACTGGGGACCTGGCCTGCAACCCAGTCATGTGCCCTGACTGGGAATCAACCAGTGACAGTTTGGTTTGCAGGCTGGCATTCAATCCACTGAGTCACATCAGCCAGGACTTGATAACTGTTTTTATAATTGTGCCCTTAATGTGTCAACTTGTTCATCTTTGCTTTCCTTTGAAGCTTTGCCTTCTTTTCTCCAAGTGACATTAGATGAATGAACCCCAAAAAGGAAATGGGCGATTCCTTTTAAAACTTTCAAGGCTGAAGTTAAGCAAGTATGAGATGTAGTTCAGCTCAAGTACCAATGCCCATATATCAGTTGTGGTGCCTGGATCCCTTCATCAAGAAGGCATGTAATAATGATGTTTCACTCTGTCTGCCCCAAGTGTGGGAGGGAAAAGGGGTGGTACTGCATATTTGACAACACATAGTAGCTCCTGCCTCCCCTTCACCAATCAATCCCTCTTAGCTTGACAGAATCTATGTTTTGCAGGGTACCTCCAGTTCAGCATGGACTTATTCCTTAAAAGAGCCCTTTACAATCAGTTCACGTAAATCATATTCTTGAAGTCTATTTTCCATCCTAGAATGGTCTCTGAAAAGGAAATCCTCTCAGGCTTTTCTGATTCTATCACTTCTTTCTCACTCCTCGAGAAAGAACTCACCTTCCAGTCCAACTAATTCTTCTTATTTAGAGAGAGAGAGAGAGAGAGAGAGAGAGAGAGAGAGAGAGAGAGAAGAGCTCCCTGTGTAATTAGGGCTACTCACTGATCACTTTCCTTGTTCTGTAATATGTCACAAAGATTTAACAGATACATGATCAAGGAAGCTGGGGTGAAGGAACAAGGTGTGAGGCCTATGCTTTGTTAGTGCTGAAGTCTTCATAGCAGCTTGCAGAATGCTCATTTACTAGGCTCTGCAAATAGTTTTAGCAATGGGAAGTGCTACCAATAGTGACATAGTGGAAAATCATGGGACATACAAGTTTGTTTGACACTTCCCCCCTTTCCAGCTCACACTCTAGAATCAACCAGTAAACAAGTTGTTAAAACAAGAACATAATTATTCTACAATTAAGTCTGTCCTAAGCAGGAAAGAATGCTGTAGAAAGAAACTTGCAACAAATACTTGGGAAAAATTAACTTTTAAATGTCTTTTTAATGCCAATAGAGTCTAAAAGCTGATGTTGACATTTTTAATATTTGTCCATTAGCATTTAATATGATAAGTTAAGTGTTGCTTGAGGGAGCTGGGAATTGCTCACTTTCAAGAAGTGAGGAAGATGCTCATTATTTCTCCTATTATTTCTCTTTAAAATTTGTATTCTTAGCATCCACAAACTGCTCCTTGGTAATTTTTATTACTAAAAAACCCATTATGTGATTGGTTTCTCTTGAAATAGAAGGTATTGTGAAGTGACTCAGGATATAGATATGGTGCTGATGGGATTAATTCAAATGAAACATCGCCCAGAGAAAGGTGCTTTGTGGAGCATTACAATATGACAAAGATGAGTTTAGAAATAATAACTTATTTTATGACCACATTTCCCAATCTTTTCTACCCAGATATTTGTGACCGTCACATTCTGAACTAACATACATGGTGAGACAGAGGAAGGTCAATTGGAAAACATCATGATTTAAAAGGAATAGATGTTCACCAATGAGCACTTCATCGTTTCAAATGGCTTTCAAGTTAATTCAGCATTGTATGAAAGCTTTTCCAATCCTCCTTGGTACTTTAGTTTCCATTTTCTTATTCTCCTCCCTATTAGAATTTCCTGTACATCTATACAATAGGACTTGAAGATGACCAACACAAACAAACAAACACTTTTGACTAAAGGCCAAGGTTAATTGGAGATGTCAGAATGAGGTTTTTATTTCTTACTGAGTTGGGTGGCTGAGCTGTACAGTTTTGTAGTGTTATTTGGAAACCTGAATTTAATGTTTATATGAGAACTTTCTAATATGATAAAAGGTTTAAGTGCCTCTTAAGTATTAGAATTTTCTTTCTTAACTTCAACTTTCATCCCAAACCTCCCTAACTCAAAACTTTTCAAGGGCTGCCTTACTTACTTTCAAGGAACCCACAAACCTCTGCCTGGTTGCAAAGACTTAATTTCTTTGCATCTCTCTTCTTTCCTTCCCCCATCCTTGTTCTCTGTGGTCTCTCCCAAACTGCATCTCTGCTCCCTCTGTCCCTTTCCCTACCTTCCCTCTCCACTTTCATTCCATCAATGCATTTCTCAGATTTGACTTTCTTTTTACTCTCTCTGCCTCTTGGAGTTCAGTAGGACGAAGTAAAGGTCTCCTTCTTCTAGGGAATCCAGGTTACTCCATTCTCTACTGAGCTCCCATTCCTCTAAATTACAGTTGTTAAAGCCATGTCATCTAGTGGAAATAAAACACAAGCCATGTATGTATTTTTACATTTTTCTAAAAACATGTAAAAATACATTTTAATAATATACTTTACTTATTCTAATATTTCCAAAACATTTTTATTTTACATATGATCAGTTTAAAATTATTATCAAAATATTTTCATTTTCAAAAAAGCCTTAGAAACCTGGTTTACATTTTATAATTTCAGTGCATCCGGTTTGGACTACCCACATTTCAAGTGCTCAATGTGGCTAGCGAATACTGTGTTGATTATAGGTTTATAGTGTGTATCACATTCTTGCTCTCTCAAATATGTATTTTCCTATTTTGTATCTTTTTTCACCTGGACCAAATTGCAAGCAACTTCCTCTGTTTTCACACTTTATTCATGATGGTGTAGTAAGCTATTAGTAATTGCCTGTTGATGAACTGGTAGTACTTTTCTTATAGGTGACCTCTGTCTAAGTTAGCATGATAGTACTTAAGCATACTTATTCCCAGCACAGCATCCTCATGCTTGAAATTTTCCTCCTCTTCTCTATACTTACATTATGATTCAATTGTCATATTACATGTGTTTTGTTATATTTGAACCTTTGGGGGTATGTTGGGTGGGATTATAAGAAATAGATGCGCATTATTTGCAGTTCTATTGCACTAGAGAGCAGCATTTTCACAGAATACTCATCATTCAGACAACTCAGGCATAATAGGATTTACAGCTGAAATCAATGGAATAATTGTCTTTATTGCTCTTTTTGAATTTCTTACCAGAGACTGACCAAAGACAGTCTTCTGGTCATGAAACCTAACTCTGAAGAAGAGGCTCTCCAACTTGATTCCATAATGACAAAGACACAGTTTTACAAGCTGAAACCACATCACCAGTATAGAAATAGCTTGTAAAATTGCTGTTTCTATAGGGAGGGAAGGTTGCTGGACAGGGATGGAAATCCTAGAGAGTCCAAGGTCAGATGGAGGGCTGAAGTACAAGGACATTATGAGGAAGGTTTCAGATTCCGTCTCAGGTGATTGAAGGGGAGGAAGCAGGAGGAGAATACAAAACTTGCCTATTCTGTAGTTTTATCAATGATGTACTGGTGTATACTGTTTCTAGCCCTCTCATCAGTTTAATTCAAGACAAAGGTCTAAGTCAGAATGCTGGAATTATAGTTGTAAAACTGTGCCATGAACAACAAATCTAAGTCCATGATTTTTCTCATCACATAAAATTGTCACATTAAAGTTACAAATGTTATCTCTATACAGTCTAATGTTTAACACGTCTTACAGTCTTTTTTAAGAATCTCTCAACTGGACTCTAAATTGGCCCATTTATTTAAAGTCTTGTTTTTGTTTCATATTGGTAATGTTAATCTTAGTTCTCTGTTAACTTTCTCCTTATATGATAGCAAGTATATCTGTTACTGAATAGAACTGTCTAACTTGGCTTAAATTTACATTTAAAAAATTCCACATTTTAAACATTTGGTACTTTCACATGTTAATAGCATTTTGACAACAGGGTCCTTTTCATTATTAAGTGTATTGGTGACATTGGTTAATAATATTATATAAATTTTGAGTGTGCAATTCTATATCATCTACATATTGCTTTGTGTGCTCACTATTTGAAGTCTAGTCTCCCTTTAGAACCATATATTTGACCCCCTCTTCCTATTCATCTTTTTCCCACACCTTTTTTCCCTCTGATAAACCACCCTTCTGTTGTCTGAGTCTATGAGTTTCTTTGTTTGTTGGTTCATTGCTTTCTGTTTTATATCCCACATATGAGTAAGTCATATGGTTCCTTTCCTTTTCCATCTGACTTATTTCACTGGTGGGAATGTAAATTGGGACAACAGGGTCTTAATATCATAGCTTGTTCAATGAAAGCAAAGGTATGAGTTAGGGCCCACATTGCTCCAAATGAAGGGCTCAGGAATTTACTGTGACTGAAGTGTGAAAATTCTCTCCAACTTTTGTTTCTTACATATTTCTCTCTGGACCTGTGGGTGCTGCTCATGCCCTGGCCAACTCTCTAATCTGAGCACAGGCCTGGACTTGTGTGTGCTGATTTCTGAGGGGACTGGGAGGTCCCCCTGCCCCAACATGCACTTGCCACTAGTTAGCTGATTACTGGAATTCTGAAACAAAGACATCTCTCTTTTGCCTACATAGTTTGCTAATGGAAATGAAGATGTTCACAGGGGGAAGATTTTGCTTCTTAGTAATTTATGCTTCAAAGTATAGTCTACAGAATGGGCCAGTTTGTGATGTTTATTTCTTCCTACATTATATTTCCTTTGATTTTATTTCTCAAAATGTAATTTTAAGTGTTCTAAAACCAATAATAAAAAAATTACGACTTGTATTTTTATATCTGTGATTTTTAAATTTAATTTTCTAGTAATTTGTTGTTGTTGCATTTTGCAAAAGTACTAGTCTTCAATCAGTCCTTGTTCATAGGTCATTTGAGAGACACTAATTTTATTGTTTAGTGTATAGAGTAGGGAAGAGATTCTTCATCCACCTCCTTCCCCCAGAGATTTTCATAGGGGATAAGAAACAGGACACACAGAGTCCTGGATACCAAGGGGAATACAGCAGGGCAATAATTGTTTCCATGAAAAACAAGATTGCCCTCACTAGTTTGCTTGCAGCTGGACCCTGCATCCATTAAGAAATTAACCATTCCACAAGACTTTCTGGAATGTAAAATGTATTTTGTGTTCTAGGCATTGTCCGTGGTGCTGAAAGGGATATGAATAATCCTTATTTTACAGGAAGAAAGGAAGTGGTTGGGTGAATACATAGTATTGTCTCTGCCAAAGGATTGTAAAATGTAGTCTATGTTAATCTTTCAAGCAGTTTCATTTCCTCTGAGGTAGTAGGTAATAAAACCAGTGAAGAGACACAGCTTAAGCAAGTACAAGCTTATTTCAGTAGATTCGATGAGAGATCTGTAATGGGTGATCTGTTCTTAATTTGGTATTCTAAAGAGTGAATAGTGATAGAGGCCATTTGATTTTATATTAAAAATTCTATCGTAAGTACCTAAATAATAGGTATGTATTAGCCACCTCCTATGGGGACTCTAAAATCTGCTGTGGTTGTTTGACAGCCCTGACATTTTGAAATCAAGTTCTCTTCTGACCTACCTCATACTGTCCTTGATAGAGAAAGGTACTTTTATACAAAAGGACAAACAGTGCTATTAAAGAAAGCAGGGAGTTTAACTCTCTAAAACATGACTGAAACATGTAAATTAATCCCCAAACATGAACTCATTATTTTTGCAATATCCTTTGGGAGATGAGTCATCACACTTGAAATATTAAAAATATAGTTCTATATATGAGAAAATACTAGTATGAAAAGTCAAAAGGCGTAGGATCCCAGGATAGCTTGGAGAACACTGAGGTTGTGGGCTATGTGATGCCTGGTCGCAATGCAGGAACAAGCTAGGTTTTATCCCAAACTTGAACCAAAGTAACTTATGAAGCTTTTCCAGATGGTTTCCCGTATTATTTCCCCCCATATCCTCAAAGTTCTGTCCTTTCTCATTAGCCTTACATTACATCTCCTATAAGGTCTTTAAGAAAGTTTGCCTAGGGGAGGAGGAGAGGATTTTTGTCTTTATGTTGTATTTCATGATATATAGTGCTATCAGTATATTTATTAGGATTTGAATATCTTTAACTGTTCTGCTTTTACAGGTGCCTCCTATTTTAAGATTAACATTGAAACTGGGGTCTCAAGAACCAAAAGATATGAGAAGGGAGAGGCCAAAACCAGAGTGTTTTGCCTTATATTATGATGTCCTTCAACTGAGTATAAATATTAAATTTCTATAAGGCTTTTTAAATATTAATATTCCTCAGACATATATTCTCATTGATATGCCATCATTTTTATCTTTCATTATTCTAGTGAGTTGTTACTTAATTTTTGGATCAAAAAATCTGAATTCTCTTGAATTCTTATGAAAGGTTCTTTCTTGAGCCAATTTGCTTCTAGTCATTGAGTCCAGTAGATTGGCCCCTCTTAAGGCCATCATCTCTCTTACAAATCTTGCCTGCTAACTGATTATTTGAGAAGACACTAGGTAATTGGGTATTTCACTATGCTCCGGCAATGAACTTTTTTCCCATTAATACCCTTGTCAAGAGCCCCATGATCCTGATATTTCAGTGGTACTTCCAGCATGTGTTATACTTCAATAATGAATCAAGGTTAGTCTCCAGTCACTGCATATATGAAGACACTTGAGGCGGGGGCTTACGTTCCAGCTGTAATAACAATAGGCCTTGCGTCAATTCACTTTTCTAGGGTGGTGGTTGGTATTTAAGTGTGAAGAGCGGAAACACACAATCCAGTCTTGTCCAATACAAAGAATCTAAAACTCAGTGAAATTAGATTTAAATAATCACCTAGCTAATTAACAACAGGATGTATAAAAACTTGGTGAACATATAACTACCAAATGGTCTCTAAATACGGATATAAATGCAACCTCTTTACTGGGTTAAGAAGATTGGCCACTTAAATTTTTTTTTATTACAACTATGTGTTGAGTTATTACTCTTTTGACTAATTATCTTTTAAAGTAATTACACTTCTGGGGTGTATACCAAGGAAATAACTCAACAAAAAAAAAGTTATATGTACGAATTTTTTATTGAACCATTATTCAAAATAGCAACAATTTTAAATGATCCAATATCCAATAAGAGATAAATGGCTAAGTAATTGATGACATACCAAAAGCATAAATTAGGATGCAATTGTTAAAAATGAAAACTAATGACTTTATAGCAACTTGAAATAAAGTCTATGATGTAGTGAAATTTAATATCAGGATATAAAGATGTAGCCATGTCCACTAGTAAAATAAAAATTTACTAGGCAAAGGAGGAACCAAGGGAAGCAATCAGAGGACAATAAGGTAAAGCATAAAAATCTCTTATTTCTGTGAAGCTTGATGTATGTGCAAATGAAATGCAGTAGAGGCTGGAAAAGTGGCAGTGTGATCTGTTCACCAGCTTTAATGCTCTAGCATTGTCGTAGATCCCATGAAGAAATAAAAGAAGACATGGCTTCAAAACTGGTCCCCATGGGTGTTTGTCTGTACAAGGCTGTGATTTCATTGAGAGCTCTTGATAAACTTGGGAGCATTTCAGCTACTGCTATATTCAGATGATATCTGGAATTCTCAACAAAGCACAACTTATCTTTGAAAATAGTAACCCTTTCCAGAATGTACATGCTATACATACATTTATCAGATATTTGAATTTTAACACTTTTTAGGACTGCTTTCTGCCCTTGAATTGAGTTTTGACTAAAATAGTTCAAATCTATCATCTCTAAAAGCAAAGCAGAGGATAAGAATGCACCAAGGACTCATTATTTTGCCACTAAACAAGTTGTAAAAATAATATTTATTAAACTCCTGGGATGATGTGTGAAGAACAAAACAAGTTACCCAAAAGGTTTTTGGTTTTTGCAAGAAGCATAGGGTGACTTTGGAAGTGGACTAGTAATATTGTGTCACAGAATAAAAAAAAACAAAAAAGACTTGAGAAATCATATTTTCCATTACCCGCTTTCATGCAGAACTTCACCTAACCCATGTTAGTAAAATAGGACCTTTTTTTAATGACATCTAGGGAGGCATATTATAATCACATTGAGTAATGGTTTTCTGAATGGACAATAAATATGTCTTCCTAAGAGTGTTATTTCATTTGAAGAAAACATTGCTTAGCTATTAAAAAACCTCAAAGATTAAAAATACCTGTGTTAGGCACTAGCTGTAGGGTGGCAGTTTGTTTCTTAAAATTTTTGTGGCGTACGTGCAGGGAAGCAAAACAGACTCATACTGTAAATTGTGCACACTGATAACACATGTACTTATTTTTTTTTAATGAAGGGTTTTTTTAAAGATTTTATTTATTTATCTTTAGAGGGGAAGGGAAGGAGAGAGGGAGAGAAATATCAATGTATGGTTGCTTCTTGTGAGTCCCCTGCTGGGAAGTGGCCTGCAACCCAGGCATGTGCCCTGACTGGGAATCGAACCGTGATCCTCTGGTTCGCAGGCCCACACTCAATCCACTGAGCTACACCAGCCAGGGCACACATGTACTTATTATTAATAACAATAAAAGCGTAATCACTTCTATACAGGATTCCATATTTAACTATGGTTTTGTTATCAAATAACGTGTTAAATATCTTCAGAACAGCTACAACATCTTAGAAAACCTAGTAATATCACTCATTTGTTTACTAATATTTATTGAGGATTTGTTATGTATAAAATATCTTAGGCATTTTAAAGCTTACACATACACTATAAAAAGTCCTGTCACCAAAATAACTTGATACTGAGGAGGAGATGCAAATAACACAGGCCAACCTCATGTATAATAGAGGACTGGAAGGGGAGGAGCCCCTGCAGCTGAAGCTATTAGGACTTTGCACTTGGCCTGAAGGTCAAATGTTCTCCTGATAAGTACATCTATTCTCTCAACATTTTTTGAGTATTTATGCAAAGACCATCTGCCAGGCACTGTGTTAGTAATGAGTATACAATGATGAAGACAGATCTGATCAAATTCTCTTAAAATTTACAGTCTGATGGGGGGATAGACATGAAAGCAATAATCAGCAAGTAATATCAAGACAAAACTATCTCACAAGTGTTCAGCTGATTCTGAGAGTGAGAATTTAATTTACTGTTGCTAGTGGAGCAAGGGCTGAATCAACTGTTCTCACTGAAGAATGGCAAGGATGTAGGTCTTTGTGAAATAAATTTTAGTTGGAAAGCGATACCTTAAGAAAAGCTCATAACCACTAACTGTCTGCCAAAAGTTACTGTTTAGGCTGTTCAACTGGAGAAAAAAGAGGAGGCGAGGAAACCTTTCAAGGTTCACATTTGCAATTACTGTGTTTTGGTCATTTTACTACTAGAATCTTCCTTTGTTTGATATTGTGGCTGATTATATAAATAAGTCTGGAAAACACTTAGTAATTGCTCTAGTATATTATGACGTACTTTACTGACTTCTTCCCATGAACAATAAGATGCGAAAGCCTATGTCATTACCTATAGTGTCTCAGCTAGATCCATTATCTGTAGCAGGGTTGTCCAATCTTTTGGTATCTCTGAGCCACACTGGGAGAGGAAGAGTTGTCTTGGGCTACACATTAAATACACAGAAACCAATGAAAACTAATGAGCAGAAAAAAAGGTTTTAAGTAAATTTACCATTTTGTGTTGGGCCACAGTCATAGCCCATCCTGGGCTGCATCCTTGGACACTCCTGATCTTCATAGCATCTTGTTCTTTCGATAGAAACTTTTCATAATCCTGGATGCAGATTTATTTTTAGATTGTATTTGAAAATAGTAATCATAGCCAGGAACATTACATTTGAATGCTTAAACTCTCAGAATACCTGAGGCTCTCAAGATGGTTCACTTGAGATGATGGTTCCCTCTCAAGATGGTTCACTTTTGTGTATATATATTATCCCCATTGCACTGCTCTTGGCATTTGTGCATTAGTTTTTGATCCAAGTAATTTGCAGCACAAGTTTACTTCATAAAGTAATTTGAGAATATTCTCTCTGTAAATTTAAATAGTTAACTCTGTATTATCTATATTCATACACATACATCTGTATTCATACCACATGTATGTGTGAATAAGTCAAGTCCAAAGAAAATATGCAGAAATTTAACTCTGAATCTGTGATTGTCAAACTTTGCATCAGCCTTGGAGTCCATTCTCCTAGCCCAATGTTGTGCATTATCCTCATGAAAGTGGAGCTGCTTCAATTCAGACAAGCATTGCAAGCTGAAAACTCTTGCTTCTTTAGGCCACAAGGAAACTCCAAGGAGTCTCACAACTTCTCAGAACAAAGTTCTGAAGCCTCTACCTCATTCCGGTTAGCATGTGATCTATGGGTTCCTTGGGGCCATGGGCTTCCTCCTGATGGACTGTGAAGTGATTATTTTCACAAGAAAGTAATGCAAATTTTTATAGATTTTAATCTTCCCTCGATGTCACTAAAAGCCACTTAAATTGTGATCTGTTTTTGTTATAGGATACACAAATTTGGTATCATATACCGTCTTCTATATGTTTGCCTTTCTCTTTTCCTTTTTAAAATGTCATTGAACAAACCAAACAAACACTAAGTTCTTTCCCCTATTGAAAAGTGGGAGCCCACATTATAGGTGGATCTAAGGTCTACTAGTTTACTTAAATGAACCACAAGGACAAAAATTTAAATTTTTTTCTCACAAAAGTACATTCAGTTTCTTCCCTGTTCAGTCTTGGCAACAAGTAGACAAATGAGCATGTTTTCATTCCAGCACATTGTATTTCCTCTTGCCACTTTTTGATGGAGGTATGAAAAGACAAAATGTGGATAGCTCGAGGGAAAATTAGAAATAGCGGCAAAGGGCCCCAGTAATGGAACTAGCAATCTGTGAAAAGGCTTCAAGGAGCTGAGAACACAGGTATCATGTAGCATTTTACTGCTTTTTATGTACAAATTCAAAAGCAGAAGATGTCACTATTCGGCCCATTTCCCAGTCTGTGCGGTTCTACTCTTTTTATAATCAAAACCTCTTGGACTCCATACACAGCATCAGCCCTACCCTCATTTTGGGAGCTATGCTAAATATAGCCCAGAAAGACAGTGGTTGTCTCATGCTCTGCCATCTATTTTATATTACTTTCAAATTCTTATCCCATTTCACCACTGATCTGAAAAGTGGGGCTTCTTTGTGCCTAGTGACACAAGCCTTCTAGAACACCACTGCTCAAAGTGTGGTTCAGGGACCTGCAAGTGTCCACATCATCTGGGATCTTGCTGGGAAATGTTGAATCTTAAGCCCCACCTCAGACCCACTGAATCAGAATCTTCATTTTTGATCAGGTTCCCAAGTGATTTGCATGCACATTAATGCTTGACATGCGCTGGTACAGAATGCAGTTCCAACTCTTCACACTAATGACTACCTGTAGTCTTGAACCTGTCCCTGGGGTACATACTGCTTGTCTAGTCTTTATCAGTATTGTCTGCTTCTAAATTTGCATTCACTATCTTGGACTTACTGTTTTGATACTTTGATGTCATCTCAGATGGCCCAAGGCTGGTGCTTCCCCTAGTTTGTCTTCAGTTGTCAGCTTTGATGATCTTTGGGAATTCTTGATATTACTGGAGTCTCCTCCGATACCTGTACCTTTGTGTCCACCCAGCCCATTGCTCCTGAGTATGTTAACCAGCCCATGCTCTGACTTAAGAAACATCTGTAAGTCAGTTATTAATCTGAAGAATTCCTTTAAAATGATTGTGGAATTCTCTAATGATTGATTATCACCTAAAAAGAATTAAAGTCTTAAGAGTTTGTATTTTTGATATGTTTGTCAGGGATCTATTTGGAATGTACATGAAATAGATTTGTATCAGAACTTGGTTTTAAGGATATTAAAGTAAATTAGATGTGACTGAGATTTACATAATTAAAGAATAAAGCAACATAAAGATAAAATATCTATTGGATAAAAGATACTACAAACAAGAATAAAACGCATTTGTCTAGGAGAAAATGTTTGCCACATATATAAACGACATAATACCATGAATACATAAAGAGCTCATACAGATAAAAAAAGAAAAAGACATCCGAAGAGCAGAAACCAGAGGATATGAACAGGAAATTTACAGAAGCAAAGCCAATGATCCATAAAACAAGAGAATAAATGTTCAACCTCAACAGTATTTGAGAAAATGAAAATTAAAACAACAATGTGCTCTGGCTGGTGTGGCTCAGTAGTTGAGTGCTGGCCTGTGAATCAAAGGGTCTCTGGTTCAATTCCTAGTCTAGGGTGTTGGGAACTGCCCTGTGTGGTTTCAGGAGCTGTAAGCCCCCATGGCTAAGGCTGAGTGAGCAACCTTTGGACCATAAGCCACTAAGGAGACAAAGCTTATCTCCCTGGCAGGAGTGCCTCCTTCTCTTCCTTTTTCTGTAATTGGCCTCCAGTGCTTGGTCAGTTAGCCAATGATAGGTAAAATTCCTCAGGGAGGATTGACCTAAGACAGGCATGATCATGTGGAAGCCCTTGGGAAGGACTTGGGGGGCTATGAAGAAAGGGGTTGATGGACCCTCATCCCCCGGCTTTAACTTTAACGAAGCCTGATTCCCCTGAGTCCATGAGAATTCTCTGAAAATTCCTTGGCTATTTGCTTCCTCTGCCTGACTTAAGCCTGAAACAATGATAGAGGGTGGTGCAGCCCTGTGCTGGGAATGGCAGGCTCCCCAGGTGATTAGGCCTGAGAAAGGATATGTAAAATCCTGTGACGCCTGCTTTGCTAAGAATGCTACTAGTTAAATAATAAAGGCCCGGGCAGAAAATGAGTTTATTTTTCCAAAGTTTTGTAGCCTTTAAGCTGATAGATCCTGACTTAGAAGAAGCCCTAATAGTTCTTTGTATGCTATCTACTGTTTACTGCCTGACAATGATTAATAAGTTGTACCGGAACTCCTGTGCAGAAAAAAACTAATAAGAGCCTGTCTAGGAAAGGGTTGGTGCTCTCTTCCCTTGAGAGGGTGGCCAGGCCATTCTGAGGCACTCCCCCCTTGAGGGAGAAGCTGTGCCGTCCCTTTTCCTCCAGAGGACTTGGTAGTCTGTGCGAATTTGTCTTAATTTTCCATCCATAACACCATGGTCACTGGCCTGCAGTGCCTGTGTCACTAGGGTACATGCTTGGGTTGTGGGCCAGGTCCCCAGTTGGGGGTATGCAAGAAGCAACCACACATTGATGTTTCTCTTCCTCTCTTTCTCTCTCTCTTCCCCTCTCTAAAAAATACAATAAAATCTTTAAAAAAACCCAACAACAATGTGATATTATCTTTCACCCCTCAGATTGGTATTAATTACAAATATTGGCAGAAACAGTGAAGTAGACACTCTTGTACCGTTGATGTGTATGTAAACTGTTACAGCTTTTTGGTATGTTATAAAATTATAACTCTACTAAATAAAAGAAAAATATTATAACCCTTTGACGTCTATGCAGATACACTTCTGGGAACCCATACTAAAGAAATATACATATTGCAAAAAGATTTACAAAGAAGTATGTATATTATTTGAACATATTTGTACAAATATATGTTATTTGTACAGTTTTTAATTATGAAAAAATAGAAAAATTAAATCCCTATTAAATGGGCAATGAGTAAATAAATTATGGCCCAACCATATTTTGGAATACCCTGAAAACTTTATAAAGATTGAGTTATAAATATATGTATATATAGAGAGGAAATATACTAGAGGTTGCAAAGAAGTTCTTCCCTGTATATATATATATACAGGGAAGAATATATATATATATATATGTATATATATATATATGAGAAATATATATATATTTCTCCAAGACATGTAATTTGGTTGAAAAAGCAAGTCATAGAACAAAATCACTTGTGTTAAAAAATCATGTTTGTCTGTCTATCTACCTATTTACACATATATGCACACATATAGCTAAAAATATTGTAAAAGAGCTAGGAGAGCACTTATCAAACTAAAATAGTGAATTATTCTCATGAAGAGATGAGAATTGGATAGGGTAAGGATGAAGGGGGACTTTTCATAATTTATTTTATTATTTTTGTATTGTTAAATCTTTACAGTGTCAATATACACATATAATAATTGTACAAGAAGAAAATCAACAGAGAGAGAAAAATACCTACACTAGATAGCCAGTAGTAAGGGTAATGGTTGTGATACCATTAAGATAATAATAGCCTTGGGGAAGCTGCAAGATGATACAAATAGTTTCTCCTTGACCCACATTTTTCTCATCTGAAAGCTTCTCAGGGTGGAGAGATGGGGAGGGTGAAATACTTTTCTCCTCTATTATTTTTCAACTAAAGATTTCATGTCAGTATAGCTGCTTCTGGAATGTTTTCCAAATTTGTTGTACCATTTAGCATTTCCACCAGAACTACAGGAGAATTCCAGTTGCTCTTCATCCTCGTTGGCACTTGGTATGGTCAAGTGGTTTTTTCTTCTTAATTTTAGCTTTTCTAATATATCTATAGTGGCATATACTTGTGGTTTTAATATGCATTTCCCTAATAATTGGTTATAATGAACCTCTTTCTATATGTTTATTTGCTGTCCGAAGTGGATCAGAGACCTAAAATCAAAACCCAAAACTATAAAACTTCTGGAAGAAAGTATAGGAACTAATCCCTTTGATTAGTTTGACTAGACTTAAACTAAGTAAAGATTTCTTAGGACAAAAACGTCACACACACACAAATCCATGAAAGAAAAGAGTTGATAAATGGGATTTCATAGAATTACAAACTATTCCTTGAAAGATACTATCAAGAAAGTGAAGAGATAAACCCCATAGACTGAGGAAAATGTTAGCAAAATGCATATCTGATAAAGGTCTTTTATCCAGAATGTCTAAAGAGCTTTTACAACTTAAGAAAATGAAAACAACTCAGTAGAAAGTGATCTAGAGATTTGAGCAGGCACTTGACGATGACTGAAATAAAAGATGAACTGTCCTTCTCTGGGCATTGAGTCAATAGCTAGTGATTAGAGTCCCGACCAGATATAGTTATTTGTGCTATAATAAGTGTCATTTTATAATTCTCATCTGGAATTTATAATATGAAAGTGATTTTCCAGAGCATGGTTCATTTTCACTACAAGTAAATAATTAACCAAATTCATAAACATTTATTTATATTTAAACCTATCCTACACAAAGTGTGAGCTAGCTTTGTCATTCACTCCTTGACAAGGAATTAGCAAACATTCTGTAGACAGAGATGATTAAGTAAAACTCTGGGCTTTTTGTTGTGCTTAGCTTTTTTACTTTCCCATTTTAATAAGATAGGAAATTAACAATATAAACCCATCATTTCTTCCTTTGTTTTTGAACAGGGGATGGTATAGTCTAAAACAAAATGGCATCACCATTCACTGGGCAAGCACCTATATGGAATCAAGGAAAATGTAGGGGAACTTTTGGCTGATGATATTTTTTAACCAACACAGAATCAACTAGGTATAGCTACTCTGGTCACCCAGCTTGCTCCTGACTCTTGGGATTCACATACCCTGTGGCCGCCCTTCCAATAGCAGAATTATCCTTGAGGTCCTCTCTCTTATGTTCTTTTCCCACAACCCCCAGCTTCTTTTTCAACTCTTTGTCCTATCCTCTACATTTGGTCTACACTTGAGTCCAGTTCTGATGCTGGAGAGGGTGGGAACCCAGGATATGAGGGTGGAGGAGGGGAGGTAGAATAGGCTCTTTCTATGAGTCAGTCTCAAGGTGAAGACCGCCTACCCCTATTTTTTTTTTTTCAGATTTCCAGCAAGAGTGTAGATGGAGACTGTTATGTAGTCTCATTGTTTGGAATGATAATTTAGTTAGGAATGCCAAGCTGTTGGAATTTTGTCTGACCTTTTCATGTTATGGATTTGATTATAATAATTCTCTTGCTTATTTTTATTGTTTTGACCAGTAATTTTCTCCATTATATAAAGAATTGTTATGCCCTGTTCACAAATTTAAATGTGTTGTGCTCAACAGATGTCTATTCACTCCCATTGTTGTCAGCTTTTAAACATTTAGGCAGGCTCACATCTCTTTAAAGATTTTGAGTTTCTTTTTCCTTTTCACCTTTTATTTTTTCTTTTTGAGCTTCATATTTATATATTCTATTGCTATTATCATCTTGACTTATAATCATTCTTGGTGATTGTGGTAGATAGAATAATTACCCTCTAAAGATCTCCATGTCTAAACCTTGGACCCTTTTACATGGCAAAAGGGACTTTGCATATGTAATTAAGGTTAAGATGCTTTAGATGAAAAAGTAACCCATATTATTGAGGTGGGTGCAGTCTAATCATATGAGTTCTTCAAAGTGGAGAACCTTTCTCAGCTGCAGACAAAGAGTAAACAAGTCCATAAAATAAGGATCAGAAAGATGTGATGTGAGAAATCAATCTGCTATTGTTGGCTTTGAAGATGGAGAGAAGGATACTATAAGCCAAGGAATGTAAGCACTTTGTAGGAACTGGAAAAGACAAGGAATGGATTGCCCCTAGAGCCTCAAGAAAGAAACACAGTCCTTGAATGTAGCCTTGGTGGACTTCTGGCCTAAAGAATAGTAAGATAATGAATGTGTACTGTTTTAAGCCACTCAACTGTGGTAATTTGTTACAGTTGCAATAGAAAATTAATACTAAAGAATTAAACAAATACAGTTACATTAAAAGTGTCTAATATTTAGACACGTTTTCTTTTTTTTCCTTGTTGTTCAAGTACAGTTGTCTCCATTTCCCCCCATCATTCCTACCCTGCCCCACCCATCTCACACCCTCCATCCTACCCCCTTTGGCTTTGCCCACATGTCCTTTATATGTGTTCTTGATGACCCTTCCTGTTTTTGCCATTATCCCCTTTCCCCCCTCTACCCTCTGGTTACTGTCAGTTATTTTCTTTTCTTTCTTTCTTCCTTTCTTTCTTCCTTCCTTTCTTCCTTCCTTCCTTCCTTTCTTTCTTCTTTCTTTCTTACCTTCATTTTTACATGGCTGGTGGGAATGTGAATGGTACAGCCATTCTATAAAACCACTTAGAAGTTTCTTAAAAAACTAAATATTTATTGAGAAAAATGACACCTTTAAAAATACCTTTTATTGATTATGCTATTACAGTTGTCCCATTTCCTCCCACCCCTTTACTCTCCTTTGCCCTGTACCACCCCTCCCACCATGACTGTCCCACCTTAGTTCATGTCCATTGGTTGGACATATAAGTTCTTTGGCTTCTATGTTTCCTATTATTAATCTCCCCCTCTCTATTTTTCACCTACCATTTATGTTTCTTATTCTCTGTACCTTTTCCCTCATCCTCCCATCTCCCCCTCCACTGATAACCCTTTGTGTGATCTTCATTTCTGTGATTCTGTTCCTGTTCTAGTTGTTTGCTTAGTTTATTTTTGTTTTTGTTTGGGGAACAAATGTTTTAGAATAATAATAATAAATGGAAAAAGGATGCAAGATGGCAGCGAGGTAGGAGGGAGCAGATTCCACTTCCCTCTACACATGGGGAAAAAACCTAGCCAATTTGTGGAGGAACAGAGCAAATAGCCAACAGTCCCACATCATATATGAAAATAGGGGATCAAAACTTGTAAGCAGACATTGAAAATCCAGATGGTAAGGAGAGTGCTTCAGGATAGTAAGGGCCCAGTGATCAGTGGGGGGACCAGGGAGGCTACAGCCCCAGTCCTGGTGCTCGCCAGGTCTGCCACAGGGGTCTTGGGAGAGAGTGGTTGCTTGAAGTCAAAGAGAGGGGAACAAGGACTAAGTGCCAAACATACAGGGTCTGTGAGCACCCATGCATAGCCCTGGGAAGAGTGTGCACTTGAAATCGTGACTAGAGGCAGTCTGACCACAGGCCCACACTGGCAGCCCTAGGAGAGTGTGCTTTATGGAAGACTCAGAGCCCATACCCATAAACCCAGGGTGAGCCTGTGCTTATGAAGGCCCAGATCCCACACCCAAGGCCCTGCGGAGAGGCTCCAGGCTAGCCCTAGGGAGAGTAAGTAAGGGTGAGGCTGACTGAGTGCTGAACAAGAAGGGAGAAAAAGCAATACCAATCACCCCCTCAGCCTGCTGCAGCCAGCAAGACTAGAAAAACTGGTTTGGCCAGTTTGAAACCAGCAAGAGGTTTTTTGTTTGGTTGATTTTTTTAAGTAATTTTTTATGTTTTAATTTTTACTGTTTATTGTTTTATCTCTCAATTCCTTTTGCTTCTCTTTCCTTCTGTCTAGTTTTGTTCCTTTGGCTTTTCTTTCCAATTTTATCTCTTCTTCCTTCCTTCTTCTGCTTTTTTTTTCATTTGTTTTTCTTTTTAAATACCCACAAGTGAGACAAAAAACCCTGGAACTGTGAAAAGACCAGAGTTGGACCCAAAGAGGGGGCATCCCAAAAGCTGAGACAGTGAGACAAATTTCACTTTGATACTACAGAGAACCTGTAAGTTATTCCCTATTTGTAATATTATTTTTCACTATTCTTACATCTTTTATTTTAATAGTATTTTTGTATTTTTCTTCTTTCTGTGTAGTCTTCTTTGCTTGGCTGGTTACATTGTATCCTTTGATAGGCTTCCCCTATTATCACATTCATAGCATATTGCTAATGTACTGTCCTTCACTTCACTTTGTTCCATTAGCACACTACTCAAGGGCCTATACGCCTATTCGTGAAATCTAGATCTCATAGATTCTGTCATATGACTGTTTCTCTAATATTATTACCTAAGTAAATAATAGCTATTCCATACAATTGTAAATACTACACAATACCCATCCTAGATCTTAACCCACTTCACTGTTTCCTGAAATCTATTACCGTAGAAGTTAACTGTATCCTTTTACACACTACACCTATTTACTATCCTTTACTCTCATCTTACCTCAGAATCTGACCTCCCAAAACCTCACTGCTTTCTAGATCCAACTCACAATCCCCTCCCCAACAAGAGTCTTATCTTCTTTCCATTCTTTCTAAAAAGTGGCTAGTTGGGTGGTATATCACGGTTAACACTATACATAGCCAAAGGATCTCCTTTCTCTTCTCTATTGGCTGCTACTACATATAGCATAGAATAGTTGCTTGCTATCTTAAACCACTTTCCCGTACCCCTCCAACTGATTACAAAAAATAGGTTGAAGCTGTGAACACCAGGATACCCAAAGGGGACAGCACCACTCAATCTCACAGGTATTCTACCAGAGAAGTTCACACCATTAAACCCAGGGAGCAAGAACAGATCAGTTTAAGAAGCTGAAGCTAACAAGAAGAGTCTCATAAAAAGTGGGAAGACAAAGAAACAATCCCCAAATGCAGGGAAAAGAGGAAGTCTCAGAAAGAATGCTAAATGAAATAGAGGCAATTCAACTATCATATATTGAGTTCAAAGCAATGGTTATCAGGAAGCTCCATGAGCTCATAGCGACTTACCAGAAACTACAGGGAAACTATAATAAACTCACTGCAAACTATATCAACATGAAAAAGTAAATAGAAACTATCAACAAGGGCTCAGAGGAAATGAAGAACACAATACCTGAACTGATGAACACAGCTGCAGGAATGAAAAGCAGGATCAGTGAAGCAAAAGATTCGATCAGTGAGCTGGAGGACAAAGTAGAAAAAAAAAACCACCCAGAAAGATCAAGAAAAGGAAAAGAGGCTCAGAAGAAATGAAAGGGGATTAAGAGAAATGCAAGGAAATATGAAATGTAATAATATCTGTATAATAGGGATGCCAGAAGAAGAAGAGAAAGGGATAAAAAACCTATTTAAAAAAAGTAATGATGGTAAACTCTCCTAATTTGATGAGAGAAAACATCACACACACCTGGGAAATATAGAGAGTCCCATTCAAGAGTAACCCAAAGAGGCCCACCTCAAGACACATCATCATTAAAATGACAAAATTCCAAGACAAAGGGAGAATCTTAAAGGCAGCAAAGAAGAAACACAAAGTAACATACAAGGGAGCCCTGATAAGGTTAGCAGCAGACTTCTCAATGGCAACACTCCAAGCCAGAAGAGAATGGCAAGAAATATTCCAAGGAATGAGAACCAGAGGCCTGCAACCAAGGCTACTTTACCCAGCAAGGCTTCAATGAATACAGAAAGCCAAATAGGAGCTTCCCAGACAGGACAGGTCTAAAGGAATATACCTCCACCAAACCAGCTCTGCAAGAGATGCTAAAGGGACTGCTTTAAGGAAAGNGTTAGCAGCAGACTTCTCAATGGCAACACTCCAAGCCAGAAGAGAATGGCAAGAAATATTCCAAGGAATGAGAACCAGAGGCCTGCAACCAAGGCTACTTTACCCAGCAAGGCTTCAATGAATACAGAAAGCCAAATAGGAGCTTCCCAGACAAGACAGGTCTAAAGGAATACACCTCCACCAAACCAGCTCTGCAAGAGATGCTAAAGGGACTGCTTTAAGGAAAGGATGGAAAAGAGAGAGAAAGAGAGGGAAACAGGTACAAAAATGGCAATGAATAAGTACTATCAATAATAACTTTAAATGTGAATGGATTAAATGCTCCAATCAAAAGACATAGAATAGCTGGATAGATTAGAAAGCCTGACCCATACATATGCTACCTAGAAGAGACTCAACTCAGGACAAAAGACCTACACAGACTGAAAGTGAAGGGCTGGAAACAAATTTTCCAAGCAAATGGACAGGGGGAAAAAAAAGCCAGGGTAGCAATACTCATATCAGACAAAATAGACTTCAAAAAAAAAGGGTCATAAAGAGAGAGCCAGAAGGTCACTTTATAATACTCAAGGGAAGAATCCACCAAGAAGACATAAACATTGTAAATATATATGTACCCAATGTAGGAGCACCAAAATACATAAAGAAAATCTTAGAGGACTTCAAGAAAGACAATGACAGCAACACAATTATAGTAGGGGATTTTAACATCCCACTGTCAAAAATGGACAGATCTTCCAAACAAAATATCAGCAAAGGTATTGTGGCATTGAACAATGCCCTAGATGAAATGGACTTAACTGATATACATAGAGCCCTTCATCCCAAAAAAGCTAAATACACATTCTTTTCAAATGTACATGGAACATTTTCAAAAATAGGCCACATGATAGGACACAAAACAAGCCGCAACAGATTCAAGACAGTTGAAATCATACCAAGAGTTTTCTCTGACCACGAGGGACTGAAACTAGAAACCAACCCCAAGGGAAAAAACCCCAAACACTCAAAATCATGGAGATTGAATAACATGCTATTAAACAATGAATGGGCCAAGAATGAAATTAGAGAAGAAATCAAAAAGTTTATGGAAACAAACAAAAATGAACTCAGAACAACCCAAAACTAATGGGACACAGTGAAGGCAGTCCTGAGAGAGAAGTTCATAGCAATACAGGCTCACCTAAAGAGGATAGAAACATTTCAAACAAACAACCTAACCTGACGCCTGCAAGAACTCGAGGAACAACAACAAAGACNTCTTGAAACTAGTGAAAATGAACTCACAACAACCCAAAACTTATGGGACACAGTGAAGGCACTCCTGAGAGGGAAGCTCATAGCAATACAGGCTCACTTAAAGAGGATAGAAATATTTCAAACAAACAACCTAACCCTATGCCTGCAAGCAGTCGAGGAACAACAACAAAGACAGCCCAGAGCAAGTAGAAGGAAGGAAATAACCAAGATCAGAGCAGAATTAAATGACATAGAGGCTAAAGGCACAATTCTAAGGATCAATGAAACCAGGATTTGGTTTTTTGAAAAGGTAAACAAAATAGACAAACCTTTAAGTAGGCTCATCAAGAATAAAAGAGAGAGGACCCAAATAAACACAATCAGAAATGAAAGAGGAGAGATTACAACTGATACCACAGAAATAGAAGGGATTGTAAGAAATTACTATGCAGAGCTGTATGCCAAGAAACTTGAAAATCTAGGTGAAATGAACAAATTTCTAGAAAAATATAATCTTCCAAAACTCAATGAAAAAGAAGCAGAAAACCTGAACAGGACAATAACAGCAGATAAAATTGAAAAAGTAATAAAAAAACTCCCATCACACAAAAGCCCTGGACCAGATGGTTTCACAGGAGAATTTACAAAGCTTTTAAGGAAGAGCTAACCCCTATTCTTCACAGACTATTCCAAAAAATCCAAAGGGAGGGAAAACTCCCCAACTCTTTTTATGAAGCCAGCATCATCCTAATTCCAAAACCAGATAGAGACACAACAAAGAAAGAAAACTTCAGGCCAATATTGCTGATGAACATAGATGCTAAAATCCTCAATAAAATATTGGCAAATCGCATCCAACAATACATCAAAAAGATCATACACCACGACCAAGTGGGATTCATCTCAGGGATGCAAGGATGGTTCAATATTCATAAATCAGTAAATGTAATACATCGCATAAACAAAAGCAAAGACAAAAATCACATATCATATCAATGGATGCAGAAAAAGCTTTTGATGAGATACAATGCCCATTTATGATAAAGGTACTCAGAAAAATGGGAATAGAGGGAGCATTCCTCAATATAATAAAGGCTATATATGAAAGACCTACAGCCAACATCATACTCAATGGGCAAAAACTAAAAGCTTTTCCACTAAGATCAGGAACAAGACAAGGTTGTCCACTCTCACCACTTCTATTCAATATAGTATTGGAAGTTCTAGCCACAGCAATCAGACAAGAAAAGGAAATAAAAGGCATCCAAATGGGAAAGGAGGAAACAAAACTCATTGTTTGCAGATGACATGATAGTGTATATGGAAAATCCGATAGCCTCTACCAAAAAAACTGCTTGATCTAATAAATGAATTTGGCAAAACAGCGGGTTACAAAGTCAATATCCAGAAGTCAAAGGCATTTTTGTACACTAACAATGAATTGGCAGAAGCAGAAATCAAGAAAAAAAATCCCATTCGATATAGCAAAAACAAAAATAAAATATCTGGGAATAAATCTAACCAAGGAGGTAAAAGACCTGTATGCAAAAAACTACACAACACTGAAGAAAGAAATCAAGGAAGACACAAATAAATCGAAACATATACCGTGCTCATGAATCGGAAGAATTAACATCATCAAAATGTCCATACTACCCAAAGCAATTCACAGATTCAATGCAATACCTATTAAAGTACCAATGGCATATTTTACAAACATAGAACAAACAGTTCAAAAATTTATATGGAACCATAAAAGACCCCGAATAGCAGCTGCAATTTTGAGAAAGAAGAACAAAGTGGGAGGGATTACAATACCTGATATCAATTGTATTACATGGCCACTGTAATCAAAACAGCCTGGTACTGGCATAAAAACAGGCACATAGACCAATGGGATAGAACAGAGAGCCCAGAAATAAACCCAACTCTCTACAGTCAATTAATATTCGACAAAGGGGGCAGTAACATAAAATGGAGTAAAGATAGCCTCTTCAACAAATGGTGTTGGGAGAACTGGACAGCTACATGCAAAAAAATGAAACTCGAGCACCAACTTACACCATACACCAAAATAAATTCAAGGTGGATAAAAGACTTAAATATAAGCCGTGAAACCATTAAAGCCCTAGAGGAGAGCATTGGCAAGAAAATCTCAGATATTCCACACAGCAATATTTTTACTGATATGTCCCCTAGAGCAAGGGATATAAAGGAAAGAATAAACAAATGGGATCTCATCAAACTGAAAAGCTTCTGCATGGCTAAGGAAAACAGTATCAAGATAAAAAGAGAAGCAACTGTTTGGGAAAACATATTTACCAATGATACCTCAGACAAAGGTTTAATCTCCAAAATATACAAAGAACTCACAGGACTCCACTCAAAGAAGATGAGGAGCCCAACTGAAAAATGGGGGCAAAGGACTTGAACACACTTCACCAAGGAGGACATACAGAGGATCCAGAGACACATGAAAAGATGCTTGATATTGCTAGCTATCAGAGAGATGCAAATTAAAACCACAATGCAATACCACTTAATACCAGTCAGAATGGCTACCATAAACAAAGAAACAAACAACAAGTGTTGGAGAGGTTGTGGGGAAAAGGGGACTCTAGTTCACTGTTGGTGGGATTGCAGACTGGCACATCCAGTGTGGAAAACAGTATGGAATTTTCTAAGAAAACTAAAAATGAACGTGCCTTTTGACCCAGCAATTCCACTCTTGGGAGTATATCCTAAGGACCCTGAAACACCAATCCAAAAGAACCTATGCACCCTGATGTTCATAGCAGCACAGTTTACAATAGCCAAGAGTTGGATGCAACCTAGATGCCCATCGGTCAATGACTGGATCCAAAAACTATGGTACATTTACACAATGGAATTCTATGCAGCAGAAAGGAAGAAGGGACTCCTACCCATTGCAACATCATGGATGGAACTGGAAAGCATGCTGAGCGAAATAAGCCAGGTGGTGAAAGACGAATACCATATGATATCACCTTTAACAGGAATCTAAACAACAAAACAAACAAGCAGGTAAAATGTGACCAAAGACAGTGTAATACAGAACGTGCTGACAGGGTCCAGAGGGGAGAGGGGAGAGAATCATAGGGGAAAAGGGGAAGGACTCACATGAACAAGTATAAAGGACACATGGACAATAATTAAGGTGGGGGGCGGAAATGGGAGGGAGGGGGGAGCACTGGGGGGGGCAGGACTGGGAATACAAGACAGAAAACTGTACTTGAACAAGAATTAAATAAAAAAATCTAAAAAAAAATAAATAAGTTAAAAAAGGAAAAATGATACATAAGAAAAAAATAATAAAAATGATTTAAAAAACTAAGTTTAATATTTTTTATTTAATTTACAGGCACCTCCAGAACCATGATTTGAAACATGAAGAAAAGCAAGAAAATAGATACATGGCATACCTGGGAAACTATATTTGATTATGTAAGAATCTATTATATTCATTTTATCTGAGAGGAAGGATTTGAGAAGTTAACTTGTCTTTTATCTTACCTAAGTGTTTCTGCCACTCAAACACTCCCCACCTAATCAATGTTTGTCCCTAATTTTAGCAGTGGTATAACTCACAGACTACCACAGAGTTCAGGTGCATTTGCCTTTTGTTTTGAGGTCATGGGGTCAAGTATGTGGAGAAGGTTTCTTGGTGGCCTGAATGGCATGGGTCGTGGAAGCAGATATTATGGTCATGTATGTGCTGTGTTGACAGTGAACATTGGATCCCAGGTGACAGAGGCCTCTGTGTGTTCTTTGATAAGTGTATTTGTGTAATTCTGGGATATGTCAGGTCCTCTAAAGCACGGAGAAGTTGTGCTTGCCTGGACCTCAAGTACTATCTAAATATTTAACACATCATCAGATCTTTTAGACCATGAAGAGTTGTCTCCAGCTATTGTGCTAAGAGAGTGTTTTCTTCAGAGTTATACGAGTGGTCCCCATTCAATTGCCTTATTATCAGAAGTTCCAGGCTCCAGAAAGAGTAAGAGGAAACGTTTAAGAAAACCTATTTCCTTATACCAGTGAGTATGACTCTACCGATAGTCTCCAGTATTGCATTACTTGGACTTTGTCCTGTAGGCTCCAAATCTTTAAAACAGATTTTTCTTTCTCCCCTGACTTTCATAATACACTAATTTTTCCTTTAATTTCCCTCTCCTACAGCTTCACAATGGGCATGTGCAGTGCTCCTCTGCATCTCTGTTGCCCTGGTTTTCCGCAGACGTCTCCCTCTCCCCTAGGCTGCCCACACCTCACTGTATTCAGTTCCTTATTTTGCTGCACTTACTTTCATTGGGTTGAGAAGCAAGGGAATACCAAGGAGATCTTTGAGATGTAAGTTCTTATTCTGGAGTTGTCTCACAGTGGTGGGATTGAAGTGGACATTAAAAATTTCTATAGCGAATGAGAAAAAAAAAGTACCATCTATATGAAGAGACTACCTGAGAGTTTTAGTGCAAATGATCAAGCAAGGCATAGTCACTACCTCTGCTCCTTGAAGACCAGTGAGCATATTACCAATCACTCATCATGAAGTCATATTTTATTGTCTAGCATTTATTTCAACATGACTTGATGATATTATAAAACTAAATATGAGGCCTGTTCAAATATCATAGCAATGTGGCTGCAGTTCAACCATTAGTAAGTATCACTTATTTTAAAAGTGATAAAATAAGTGCCCCCCCCCGCCCCCAATGGGGCCACCTGTTTCTGTACTAAATTTGCAAATTCTGGTCACATGTCCGTTTTGCACAATCAGAGGGATGTTTTGTGCCTTGTAGAACATTTCTAGGAAGATCATTCTCAGTAAAAAAAGAACTTTTCTTTAGATTGCCTCTAGGTTTAGTCCCTCAGAAGAGCACTGCAGAAGCAAAAACTTGCCTGCCCTTGAACCCCAGAGCTGGGCAGCAGGCAGACCTTGAATTCGTTACTGCGTATTCTGTGTGGAATTTAGGAAGGTTAGGCAAATATTTGAAGAGCACCACAGGGTGCTCCTAATGACTAGTCACGGTCCCAATCAGTAACTGGCAGTCTCATGAGGTAAGCATAAGAGAAGCCTTCTAAAAAGTGAAAAAGGTGCTCGCTTTGGCAGCACATATACTAAAAGTGAAAAAGGAACAAGTGGAAAACTTCTTCTTTTTCAAAAAAATGCACACGCACAAATTTCAAAAAAATTAGAGTTCTGCAACTTCTCATTTTTTCTGTTCCTTTTCCTGTCTTGCAACTGTATTAATACAACTATAGCCTAAAATTCAAAGATAGTTTTTTTAAAGTGTGATTAAGACAATTAAACTGGAGTAAGTAGATCCTATGTGCTAGCCTAGTCTGCTAGGCTTTTCAACAACTGAGGGCATTTGATCCACATCTGTGGACACAGCACTGGGTCCTGCTCCCAGTTCCCAAGAGTAGTGATTCTTTTGAAGACAGAATTCTTGTTCTTCTCCTCCTCCTTCTCCTTTTTCTTCTTCCTCTCTTTCTCCCTCTCCTTTTCCTTCTCATTCTTATTCTTAACAAAGTCTAGTACAATAGTTCTTTGCCCTGATTGAGTATGAAATACAGGAAAGGAGCTTTTACAAGATCAGTGCCTGGGCTCCACCCCAGACCAATTAAATCTGAAGCTTTGGGGGTGGGGCAAGGGAATCAGTATTTTTAAAAGATGCTCAGGCTCATTCAATATTCCACCAGGGTTAAATACCACTCTAATATTCCATACCAGTGGCTCTCAGATAGGGGTAATTTTTGCCCTCCAGGGGACATTTGGTAATTTCTGGAGACATATTTGGTTGTCATAATTGGGAGGACACTACTGGTATGTAGTGAGAAGAAAACTCAACTGTCGTTAAACACCCTACATTGCACAGAACACTGCTCCACAATAAAAAGTTTTCTGGTCCCAAATGTCCAAAATGCCAAGGTGTAGAAACTCTTATCTAGACTGACACCAAGGCTATGTGACAAGCTACTTTTGAACTAAAGCTAATTGAGATTCTATTAGCACATTTCAGGTGTGATCTGGATTCATGCCTAAATCACAAGGCTTGGTTCCTACAACTCCCTATGTTGGGAACTGCTCTGTTTTGTTTCAGGAACTGTAACTGCCCCCCATGGCTAAGACTGAGTGAGCAACCTCCGAAATGTGAGCCACAAGGAGACAAAGCTTGTTTCTGCTTCATCCCACTGCCCCCAATGCATGGTTAAATTCCTGGGAGATGTTTCCCAACTCCCCCTTTTTTGTTTGTTTAATAATGTTTTAAAGGTCTGGTGAGCTCTTTCAACAATGCTTGACCTGTAGGATACCTGTTTTATGTCAAATTCCCCATTTTTCTAAGAAAGCCTGAGTGGCTTGCACAATATATCCCGGACCATTATAAGTCTTAATTTCTTGCAGAAGAAATTGGCCTAGTTGGCCAAAGGCCTCAAGCCAATGAACTCTAATATTCTTTGCTGACTCCCCAGAGCAACTTTGCCAGCAAGTCCCCCCGTCTGCCACAGATGAAAGTAATACTACCAAGACATGATCTGCTTGGGGAGGAGAGGTGGCCAATCTCTCAGAGGAGAAAGGCCAAGAGCCCCTTCCTCAACCACTTTTATTGCGTTGTAATACACAGGAATACAGGTGGTAAGGATCAAACAGTAGATAACATTTCAAAGAAATCTGAGGGCTTAGTCTGAGTCAGTGTCTGTCAGGAAGGAGGTTTTGCAGAAACTTTTGGGGTTTCCTTCTTGGAATCTTAACATATGAATGAAAGCACTCTTAGCAGAACAGATTTCGCAGGTTTTTCAGGAAGTCTTTGTGATGCCTTGCTCTGGCAAGGCAAGGAGCTGCACCCCTCCCCATCATGTATTCAGGCTTAAGGGGATTAGAGCCAGGAAGTGCTTCTCCCAGATGACATGGGGACTTGGACTATGTCAGAATAGCTGGGGAGTGAGGGTCCATCACTCCCTCTTTGTTGCAGACCCCCAAGTCCTTCCATGATGGCCTCCCAAGTGATTGAATCTGGCTTAGGTTGCCCCCCTCTGAGGGGTCTTACCCCATCACCCACACTAACCGACATTGGGAGCAGGGGAATGAAGCAGAAACAAGTTTTGTCTCCTTGTGGCTTGCATTCCAGAGGTTGCTCACTCAGTCTTAGCCATGGAGGGCAGTTACAACTCCTGAAACCAGGCAGAGTGGTTCCCAACATCCCTATCCCCAAACTTTAATGTTTATTAGAATGAAAGTTCTCTAGAAGGCTAACCGACTTCTTGCCTACTGGAAAAGTGAAGAATTATTGCTCAAAATTGCCCATTACTGTCCTCTGCCTATCCACTTGGACAGAAGTGTTGCTATCTCTCAGACTTTGTATTGCTGTTTTCCTTTTTACAGAGTTTGTACTAGAATAAGAACTGTAAAGAACTAGAGTAAGAAAATGGGGGGTTCTTTTTGGGGGATTTTATTTATTTATCTTTAGAGGGGAAGGGAAGGAGAGAGAGAGAGAGAGAGAGAAATATCAATGTATGGTTGCCTTTCGTGAGTCCCCTGCTCTGGGAACTGGCCTGCATCCCAGGCATGTGCCCTGACTGGGAATCAAACCAGGACCCTCTGGTTTGCAGGTTTGCACTCAATCCACTGAGCTACACCAGCTGGGGCAGAAACTGGAGTTTTAACTGTAGTGTTTTGTTTTTTCCTTTTTGTGGTTACATTAGCAATTAATGACAAACTACCCCACCCCTCAGTGTCTTTATTTATAAATAAGGAGGTCATCTAGGAATCAAGAAAAAAATTACCAGCATTGCAAGAAAAATTTTTCTGCAACACAGTTGTCAGTAGTGAAAATGCATGCTAGCAGGAAATTTATAAGTGAGTAAAACAACCATTTCATTGCCCCCAGAGATCCTTTCTGGATAGATTTCTTTTAGAATCAGAATACATCATAATAAAAGAAGACTCAGTGAAGAGAAACAATGAATGGATAGCAGCTCCTTGCAGACTCAAAGACAGATAGGCAAACATGAATATAGAAACACACACAAAATTTTGACTTTCCCTGTAAAGCTATAGCCCTGTAGTATGGTGAAGACTTCAGGGAGAGATGTCCAAGCAATGGGACTTCTAATTGCTCTGAATTCCTAATCAGGGTGTCAGAAAAGTCAGAGTCCACCCTTTGTCACTCTTGGGCCCCTATGTAAATTTGAATTGCCAGATTTAGCAAATATAAGTTCAGGACACTGGTTAGATTTAAATTTCAGATAAATAACAAATGTATTTTAGTATATGTTCCAAATACTGCATGGGACATATCTATACTGAAAAAATGTTGTTTATCTGAAGTCTGAATTTAATTGGGCATCCTATCTTTTATTGGGCAGCTCTAATCTGGAGTTCCTTCTAAGCAGAGATGATAAGGAGTAGACCAGATAGGATAACATAGAACTGCATCTATAGGATTTATTATCTACCTGACTTAAACAGACTGAGTGAAAGGAGCTATGGGTAAGTGGTAACCGTAGGTTCTCTCAAATGTTCATGCTCAAAGTAATCCTTTCACAACCCTAACATCCCTTCTCTTAATGCCATTTTTCACAGCTCAAACCTCTCCAAATTTCTCTCCAGACAGCCCTCTTTGGTGAACATACTGAAAATAGCCCTCTTCTAAGTATTGTTTACTTCATTTGCACGATTTTTTTTTTCATCACAAGGTCATTTCCATAAGGTGGGGAACCATTGCCAGGGTAACCAGGATTGGAATATGTGCCATAGAGTTTTGACAAAGATTTTTTTCTCCATTTATTCATTTGTTATTCAATTTATTGGGGTAACATTGGTTAATAACATAATGAATTTCAGGTATATAACATCTGTATACTCTGTGTGCTCACCACCTGAAGCCTAGTCTCCTTTGGCCACCATATATTTGATCCCCTCCACTTGCTTAATCCTCCCCCATATCTGTTTGGTAAAAATTTTTAACTCTGCTTACCCAGTATCCTCGTGTTTTGAGCTACTCTTACTCAAAAGAATGCAAATAATTCTAGTCTTATTTTCTCTCCTTGTTGTTTTCTTTCACTATGTTTGACTCATCCCCAAGTTCTATATCTTATTTTATTAACTTAATAATGCATTTTCCTCTTCCTATTCCATAGATTTTCTTCTTGTTCAGTACTTTATATGCAGCAAATAGTTGTTGATGGATACATAAAACAGAAGACTCAGGCCTGCTGCAAAATGCATCAGTGTCAAACAGATGGCATTTTCTAGGATAAACAAAGGTGAAATTTGATAGGCTCTTGTTATTTAAAGGTTATGGTTCTGCCAATTTTGTGTGACCTGAGGGCTCCTACCCGGGCAGTAATTTATTTTTCTGAGACAGGCATTTCAGCCAAAAGTACTGTAAGGCTTATGGGCTGAAGCATGTAACTAGTGAGTAAATCTGGCTAACTACTCAGCATCTGTATATTGACATTGCTGTGTTTATTTGTCAGGTAGCACTCTATTCCTAGAGATTCAGAGATTAATAGACCTTGCCCTCATGGAGGAGATAGATAATAAACAAGCAAATAAATAATCTCAGGTGATGATGAGTGTTGTGAAGAAAAATAAAGTGGGAAGAGAGATAAATGCCCATTATGATGGGAAGGAAGGTGCATTTTCAGTATGATGGTCAGGTAAGGGTTCTTTGAGGAGGTGACATTGGCACATCTCAAATTGATGGGAAGTCATGTTGCTGTCTGGGAAAAACCTATAGAGAGGGAACAGAAAATGCAAAAGCTTGATCTCAAGAAGCAGCAAGAAGGCTATAAGGTCTAATTGGGAGTGATTAAGGAGAGTCGTAGGAAGAGAGGTGAGCAGGGGTCAGATCATGAAGGAGCAAGTGGACCATAGAAAGGAGTGCCAAGGGCAGCCATTGAATATTTTGAGTAAGGGCATGACAGGATGTGAATTTAAATTAAAAAAATTACTTTGGGGACTTCCACCAAGATGGAGGCATAGGTGGAAACACTGTGCCTTCTCCCACAACCAAGTTTGAATACAACAAAGGTTTGGAGAAACAAAGACACAGCCAAAGGACAGAAAATTGAATTATACGGAAGTCCGACTACATCTAACCATTCAACGGGGACGGTAAGAGGCGCGGAGCCAGCAGTGGAGCAGGGTCGGGCAGGACAGATCCCCCGACCTAGGTGCGCAGGCAGCCCGGAACCAGTTGGGGTGCGGGGCAGACTGCAGTCGCACATTCGCACACAGTGAGATGGACTGCACAGGCCCCAGGGGGCAAGGGCTGACGGTGGTGGCACACTCGCATGCAGTGGAACGAAACACGTGGGCCTGGTGACGGCAGCAGCTGTGGCACCAGTGAGGGTCGTGGGGCAGGCGGCAGACAAGACGCCATAGTCCCTCTTTGACCCCGCCCCCACATACAGCCTCACAACCCAGCGACTGAGTTGCCCTGCGCTAGTGAACACCTTAGGCATCCGATCCTGCTACGGAACAGGCACAAACAGCCCAAAGGATGGCGCAAGAAGAACTCGAAGTCCCAGAGCCGATAACTCTCAGAGACCGAGAAAATGCCAGCCTCTCAGAAGCACAATTCAAGACACTGTTTATCAGGATGCTAACAGAACTGGTTGATTATAGTCACAAATTAGAGGAACATATGAAGGCTAAACTAATTGAAATGAAGGGAGATGTCCAGGAATCCAATAGCGATGGAAAGGAAACTGGGACTCAAATCAATGGAATGGACCAGAAGGAAGAAGGAAACATCCAACCAGAAAGGAATGAAGAAATGAGAAATCAAAAAAATGAGGAGAGGCTTAGGAACCTCCAGGACATCTTTAAATGTTCCAACATCCGGATTATAGGGGTACCAGAAGGGAGAAAGAAACAGCCACGAGTGGAAAACTTATTTGAACAAATAATAAAGGAGAACTTCCCCAGTCTGGCAAAGGAAATAGACTTCCAGGAAATCCAGGAAGCTCAGAGAGTCCCAAAGAAGTTGGACCCAAGAAGGAACACACCAAGGCACATCATAATTACATTAGCCAAGACTAAAATGAAGGAGAGAATCCTAGAAGCAGCAAGAGATAAGGGGACAGTCACCTACAAAGGAGTACCCATCAGACTGTCAGCGGATTTCTCAAAAGAGACCTTACAGGCAAGAAGGGGCTGGAAAGAAGTATTCCAAGTCATGAAATCCAAAGATCTACAGCCAAGATTGCTTTATCCAGCAAAGCTTTCATTTAGAATGGAAGGACAGATAAAGTGCTTCTCAGATAAGGTCAAGTTCAAGGAGTTCATCATCACCAAGCCCTTATTATATGAAATGCTAAAGGGACTTATATAAGAAGAAGAAGATGAAAAATATGAACAGTGAAAGGACAGCAAACTCAGAGTTATTAACAACCACAGCTAAAACAAAAGCAAACCAAGAGGACAGCTAGATCAGGAGTGGAACCATAGAAATGAAGAACACATAGAGGGTTAGCAATAGGGGAGTGGGAGGAGGAGAAGGGGGGAGAAGGCACAGAAAATAGCATAGAGGGTAGGTAGAAAATAGATAGGCGGGAGGGCAAGAATAGTGGGGGAAATATAGAATCTAAAGAACTTGAGACACATGGTTATAAACTAAGGGGGGGGTGAATGGTGGGGAAGGGAGTGTGCGGGGGGGGAAGAAGGGGGGGAATAGAACAACTGTAATGGTATAATCAATAAAATATATTAAAAAAATAAAAATAAATAAATAAGTAAAATAAAAAAATTACTTTGGCTACTGTGTAGAGAACTGATTGTGGGTGGGTAAAGGTGGAGGGACAATTGCAGAGCAAGAATGAAAAGGAAGACCAATTAAGTGTGACTGAAATAGAGCAGAAAACAGATGTTGGCTTCAACTAAGGTAATGGTAGCGGAGGTGGTGATCAGTGCCCATCATATGGTGATTCTTTGAATAATGTCAGAAAATAGAGAGATCAAGGATGATGTCTAGGTTTTTGACCTGAGCAACTGGGGAAATAAAGATGTCATTTAAGAATAGGGTAGAAATAGTTTTTCTTGTTTTTTTAAAAATTATTTTTGTAACAGTCTTAATTTTACCAAGCTAATTGTGATTATAAAACAAGTGACATTTTTTTGAAGCATTTGTAAGTTGCCAACCTGAATACTTCAGTATTCAAATTATTTATTTATTAATTCAAAGTATTCAAAATATTTATTTACTAATCAAAGTATTTATGTTCAAAGTATTTACTTACTATTTATTTTGTATCTCCTACTAACAAGGATATCTCCTATGTAACTAAAAAATTCATCAAAATTAGAAAAATAACATCAATATAGTTCTACCATTTAATTCTCAGACTGTATTCAAGTTTTACCAGTTGTCTTAACAATGTCTGAAATGATCATCAGTACAGAATGATGCACTACGTTTGGTTGTCGTATTTCTTTTGTCTCCTTTAGTCTGGAAGAGTTTCTCAGCTTTCCCATACTTTAATGACTGTATTTCTTTTCTATGGTACATAAAATATTACCACACATTTAGCAGCTTGAAACAACACACGTTTATTATCTTACTTTCTGGAGGTCAAAAATCCAGACATGGCTTACCTGGGTTATCTGCTTCAGGACCTCACCAGGATCCATGTGTCAGACACTGCTCTAGTCTCATCCGAGGCTTCACTGGGCAGCCTCTGTGAAGATACGCTTCTTAGCTCCCTCATATTGTGGCAGCATTTATTTCTTTGCTACTGCAGGACCACAGCTTTAGTTTATTGCCAGAGACCACCCTTAGTTCCTGCAGTTTCTTGCCATGTGGGTTTCTCCAACGTGAGCTCCTGCTTTATGGCAGTTTACTTCTTCAAGCACAGTGAGGCTGAGCCTAGTACCTCTGCTAGCAAGATGCAGTTTCTCATAATGTAATATGAGAGTGACACACCATCATCTTTTCCATATCCTTTTGGTCCTACCTGAACTCAAGGGATAGGATTATGCAAATGCATAAACACCAAGGGGTAGGAATTATGGCTGTTCACTTTAGGGTCTGTCTGCTACAATGACCTTGATGTTTGAAGATTACTTTTAAGAATCTTCCTCAATTTGGGCTTGCCTGATTATTTCCTAATGACCATAGTCAAGTTAAAGAACTTTTTCCAGAATATTACAGATATTAACTTGTTTTCATTGCATCATATCTGGTAGATCGCTATATCAGTTTAGCTCACTATATGTGTTCACTTCGATCATTTGTATTAAATGATATATGCTAGGGCTTCTCCAGTGTAAAGTTACTCTTTTCCATTTTGTAATTAATAGGTATTTTGTGGAGAAGTACTTTAGAATTATAGAAGTATTTCATTCCTCATCACACTTTTGATCAATTTATATATGTCTATTCAGTGTGAGTTATGGTTTCCTATTTCATTCAATGGGTTGTAATTCATTACTGTAATTATTTTGATGCCTAAATCATCCTAGATTTATCCGTTGGAAACCCATTCAAATTGTGTTCTTTTAAAAAATTTTTTAAAATTTATTTATTTTCAGAGGGGAAGGGAAGGAGAGAGGGAGAGAAATATCACTGTATGGTTGCCTTTCATGCATCCCCTGCTGGGAACTGGCCTGCAACCCAGGCATGTGCCCTGACTGGGAATTGAACCACGGTTGTTTGGTTTGCAGGCCCATGCTCCATCCACTGAGCTACACAAGCCAGGGCAAATTGTGTTCTTTTGACATATTTCCATTATTCCTTGAGCAGTTCCTCACTTTCTGAACAATAAGATCCTCCAGGCTCATGTACTTCCTTTGCCTGGTGTTGATATCACCTCTTACTCCAAGATGTCCTGGATCAGTGGAGAAAGGTATTTAGAAAGCAAGACCTGGATGTGAGTTGTTTTCATTGCTATTGGGGCATTGCTGCTCTGAGAGTGTCTTAGTGGATACAGCTAAGGAATATTTGTCTATCTATCCTCACATGTACACCTATATTTCCATATCTATCTGTATCAAATATTATGAGGTCACACATGTACCTCCACACACAGCACCATAAAGTTTATTCTAATTTTTTCTCTTTGTATATTGTAACTACCTTGTCCAACAGTGAGAAATTTGGCTTCCATTAGCCTTCTGTATTATTTGATCCATTGCCCTGTATTTCACCAATCTCACATTGCTGCTGCGTTCCCTACAATGATACCCTCTTCACCCCACACAGGCTCGGACATACCTACCTGCCATTACCCCTCCACCCACCCTTCCTCTTCTTAGCCATGGGCACCCTTGTCAGCTTCCCCATATATCAACAATCCTATTCCAGCCACACCACTCTGCCAATTTTCCTTGCATTTCTTGGGCTCTGACACATGAAATCAGTTGTGTGTTTGTTTTGTAACCAAGCTTTTATTTTATTTATTTATTTATTTATTTTTATAAATTCTTTTTTTTAAAAGATTTTATTTATTTATTTATCTTTAGAGGGGAAGGAGAGAGGGAGAAAACATCAGTGTATGGTTGCCTTTTGTGCATCCCCTGCTGGGAGTTGGCCTGCAGGGAACTGGACTACAACCCAGGCATGTGCCCTGACTGGTAATCGAACCGCGATCCTCTGGTTCACAGGCCCGCGCTCAATCCACTGAGCTACACCAGCCAGGGCCCTTAACCAAGCTTTTATTTTTACTAATTGTTACAGTTCTCTAACACTGACAAAATGCCAGATTTTTTCTTTCTGAAACATATACCACTTTTATTATAACATCCCTGGAATATTAAGAATCTGATATATTTATTGATTGTGTAAATAAAATAAATGCAACAAGATAAATAATAATAGACATCTACCCCATGACTCTAATAATTAGTGCATTTCATGGCTCAGATTTGCTTCTTGATATCATGCTAATCACCCTTCAAAATATCTGGAGATAAAAACAAAAATGACAAAATATTGGAGTCCTTAGGGTATAGCAACTGCCTTCTGGAAGTAAAGAATGCAAGAGACAATACACCAATGTGAAGTTTGGGTTGAAATTTTACGTTTGTGAAATGGTAATGTGTTTTTTACTAGAAAATGATAAAGGTCTTTAAGAAAATTATTAACTGGGGTTTGTCAAGTATCCAGAAGCGTAAGGACTATAATACCTGATGGTGATGAACCCTGCAGAACTCCTTGTGGGTGTTAAAGCCAATTTCTTCAAGAGACATTGTAGCTGAATAAGATCATTTTAAACTAAACAGCCCAAGGGGATAATATGCTTTAGATTCAAAGTGCATCTTTTGCTAAAAAGTGCAAAAGAAAGTGAAAAACATGAAGAAACAGGCACATTTTCATTAGCCATTTCATGATTCTGCTCATTTTTTAAAGTATATTTTGTTGTTTATACTATTACAGTTGTCCCATTCTTTCCCTTTATACCTGTCCACACTGCATCCCTTCCCTCCACCATTGCCCCCAGTTGGTTCATGTCCATGGGTTATACATATAAGTTCTTTGGTTTATCCATTTCCTATACTACTAACCTCTCCCTGTCTGTGTATGCCTATCATTTATGCTTCTTATTCCCTGTACCTTTTTCTCCCATTCTGCTCCTTCCCCTCTTCACTAATAACCCTCCTTGAGATCTCCATTTCTATGGTTCTGTTCCTATTCTAGTTGTTGGCTAAGTTTGTTTTTATTTTTAGGTTCAATTGCTAATAGTTGCGAGTCTGTTGTCATTCTACTGTTCATAGTTTTGATCTTTTTCTTAGATAAGTTTCTTTAACATTTCATATAATAAGAATTCTGTGGTGATGAACTCCTTTAAATTTACCTTACCTGGGAAGCACTTTATCTGCCCCTCCATTCTAAATGATAGCTTTGCTGCATAGAGTCATCTTGGATAGAGGTCCTTGCCTTTCATGACTTGGAATACTTCTTTCCAGCCCTTTCTGGCCTGCAAGGTTTCTTTTGAGAAATCAGCCAATAGTCTTATGGGAACTTCTTTGTAGGTAACTGTCCCCCTTTCTCTTGCTGCTTTTAAGATTCTCTCTTTCTCTTTAATCTTGGATAATGTAATTATGAGGTGTCTTGGTGTGTGTGTCCTTGGGTCCAACTTCTTTGGGACTCTGTGAGCTTCCTGGACTTCCTGGAAGTCTATTTCCTTTGTGAGATTGGGGAAGTTCTCCTTCATTATGTTTTCAAATAAGTTTTCAATTTCTTGCTCTTCCTCTTCTCCTTCTGGCACCCCCATGATTCAGATGTTGGAACATTTAAAGTAGTCCCAGAGGTTCCCAAGCCTCTCTTCATTTTTCTGAATTCTTGTGTCTTCATTCAGTTCTGGTTAAATGTTTATTTCTTCCTTCTGGTCCAGATCACTGATTTGAGTCCCAGTTTCCTTCCCTTCATTGTTGTTTCCCTTTATATTTTTCTTTATTTCACTTTGCAAACCCTTCACTTCTTCCTCTATTTTGCATCCATACTCAATCATTTCTGTGAGCATCCTAATCACCAGTGTTTGAACTCTGCATCTGATAGGTTGGCTATCTCCTTATTGCTTAGTTGTTTTTTCTGGAATTTTGATCTGTTCTTTCATTTGAACCATATTTCCTTGTCTCATCATATTTCTTATATTGTAAAGAGTGGAGCCTTAAGTATTCTCCAGGATGGGGCAACCCACTTCACTGCTTTGTGGCACAGTCTAGATGAATATTTCTTCATTAACTCCTTGGTTGTTGGACTTCTATACAGTTTGGTTTTCTCGTGATTCTGGCTATTTTGGTTTTAAATTGTTTGTTTTCTTCTTTTGGTGGTGTGAGGAGGCAAAGTATATCTGCTTATGTCTCCATCTTGGTCAGAACTTTCTGATTCTGCTAATCTTTTTTTAAAAAGATTTAGAGATAGATAGCCACATGAAATGTAGCCACATTTCAAAGAAATATAAGCAGAGCAAGCTCTGGAACTGATTGAATTACAAAGCTGGATTCAGACTAAAGCTTTGTTTGGAAATGTATTCTCAGTGCTTATATGATCACTTTTCTGCTTTTCCTCAATATTTCTAATTTGCACAAACTATACTTTTGAAACTACAATTTTTCTCCTCTTATTAAAAACAAACACACAAAAGCAATTTCAGAAGTATAAAGACATTTGTGTATTAGTTCCAGGATATATCTGGTATTATGCTCATGCTATAACTTTGAAACGTCAGGACAAAGTTAGAGGTTCAGCCACACTGAGGAAATGAAACTAGTTAGACCTGCAGTTCTCAGTGTGTTTCAGTATCACTTGAAAACTTAGAAATGCAAATTCTCCTTAGAGAAATGTCTGTTCAAGTCCTTTGCCCATTTTTTAATTGGAATTTTCTAAGAAAACTAAAAATGAACATGCCTTTTGACCCAGCAATTCCAGTATTATGAGCATATATTCTAAGAACCCTGAAACACCAATCCAAAAGAACCTATGCACCCTGATGTTCATAGCAGCACAATTTACAATAGCCAAGAGTTGGAAGCAACCTAGATGCCCATCGGTCAATGACTGGATCAAAAAGCTATGATACATTTACACAATGGAATTCTATGCTGCAGAAAGGAAGAAGGGACTCCTACCCTTTGCAACATCATGGATGGAACTGGAAAGCATTATGCTGAGCAAAATAAGCCAGGCAGTGAAAGACAAATACCATATGATATCACCGTTAACAGGAATCTAAGCAAAACAAACAAGCAAGCAAAATATGACCAATGACACTCAAATACGGAACAGGCTGACAGGGTCCAGAGAGGAGAGTGGAGAGAATCATAGGGGAAAAGGGGATGGACTCACATGAACAAGTATAAAGGACACCTGGACAATAACTAAGGTGGGGGGCAGAAATGGGAGGGAGGTGGGGAGCACTGGGGGGAGCAGGACTGGGAATATAAGACAGAAAACTGTACTTGAACAAGAATTAAATAAAAATTAAAATTAAAAAAAAAACAAAAGCAGCAGTTAATATTGCTGCATTGAAAATAAAAAAAGAAAAAAGAAATGCAAATTCTCTAGTCTTGCCTCAGGCCTACAAAATCAGGGATTCCAAAGGTTGGAGCTAGTAATTTTATTTTATCAAGTTATACCAGGTTTAAGAACCACTGAGTTAGATTAAGATATTATTAGCAAATGTTGGATTCAGTGCATTCTCTTTCTCTATTTTATTCCCTCCTTATCTGTTCTTCAGACCGTGAATAACTTCTGTAGTTCTTGACATTATGGGGCTACTAAGTTCTGAAAACATAACTTTTTCTTGTATACTGAATTAAAAAAATCTTCACAGTTTCTTCTCAGACATAGCCTATATGCTGCTTTAGATAAGGGCTGGTGTGTAGTAACTACTCAGTGAATATTACTTCCCTGTTTCTTGTCCCTCAGATATTTGTCTCCAATTCACTAACTGAGAGAGATGGAGATAAAGTGCTGGTATCCCTAAATCACCCAAAGGTAAATTTTAGTGAGTAAACTGATAATTATTTGTATTCAAATTATGCTTTTAAATTGATCAAATATGGCAATTGTTAGAATAGAGCAAATTATACATAATATGTTCTTCATCATCCTAAATAAGCCAACCTCTCTTTATAGCAATAGTGAATAAAAATTAGAATTATAAACATCTCATTTTCTCCTGATATTCCTGTATTTTTTCCTTAAAAGCAAAAATTAAATAATCTGTGTCCTCATCACCATTTAAAAGTTTTCCACTTTCCCTTCTTTCATGGAAAATACTCATGTGAAGGCCAGGGACATGGATGTCCCTACTGGGTTCCATTGTTTTAGGGTCAGCAGCCATTGAATGACCCACATTTCAACTAAGCGTCAGTAATACTGACTTGGCAGCATTCTATTTTGTAGCAATGGTTCTCAGGTCTAGATCTGTGCAAAAATCATCTCATGACCTGATTTAAAAAATTCAGAATCTGTTCACCTCTCCAGATTATTGATTTACTGGTTGAGGAGTGGACTCCACAGGAAGAACAGCATTAACTTAGCACCCAAGCATTCTTTAAGATCTTTAGCGGGGCACACAGACTGGGTCTCCCTTGATTCAGTGCCCATTGACACAAGTGCTGTTGGTATAACAGGGCTTGTTGCTAGTGCAGATACCATCATCCCTACCACCATCCAGACATCACCCCAGGTGGCAGTGGGTGGAGGGATTAGAAGGATCATGTGGATGGATGGCACCTTTCTGGGACCAGGTTTCTTGAACTGGGTTTGAAATTCCATGAGAGAAGGAGGTCATGTCAAGAACTTACTTTGTGAAATTCTCAGTACCATAAGCCCTACAGAGCTCAGTGACAAATTGTGTCACAGACAGGCCTCCCTCTCTGTGTTCTTGCTGCTTTAGGTTGGAAACTGGGAGTGTTCAGAGGCATCATCCTCTCTATGAACAGTGTTGTGCCTAAGATGCCTGATGAGGGTAGAGCTGTCTACCCAGCTGACTCTGGAAAAGTGATTTGGGCAATGAGACTGGATCAGGAGAAGAAGAATCTGGACTCTGTTTCTTATTTGGAGTACATTTGAAGGACTTCTTTGGAGATGCTCAGAAATAATAATGGGACTTGAGGAAAAGGCTAAATTCTTCTAATTATACTAGCTAGGTCAATTAAGGCAGAAAATATTTGAGCCTGATACTTTATTCACAAAGATCTGAGTTTTTATTTAATTTAAGGAAAGTTTTTGTACTGGAGGAGCATTATTCATTGACCTGGACACGATTGCATGTTTTCTTAGGACAATTAAAACTGCCAGCTACTGTGAAAAATGTGGGCAATGTTATTTTGCATCAAGAGCCTTTACTGCATCTGGGCTCTTAAGGAGATGCATCAGTGACTGGCATTCCAAATCCTGGCTGACAGATGAATTCAGTCAATCAGAAGACAGCAGTGTCCTGGCTGCAGGCAACACACAGGAGTTCTTTACACCAACCACCAAAATTTAATAATTATGCTGTGTTCTTTAAGCAACTTATTAACATCACAGGTCAATTTAGACAATGAATTAGCTGGGGGTAATGACAAATAATATACTCCTAAGATATATTAAAAAGTTCTTGTGCTATATAAGATTATGAGAAGGGCAGATTAGGGCTATCAGGAATACAGCTTCCATGAACATTTTTGTACAAGTCTTTGTGTGCCCACATGTTTTTATTTTATTTTACTTTATTTTATTTTTTTAGTAAATTTATAGAAGTATAATTGCTGGGTAAAAGTTTTTCTTTAAAATTTCTTTGTTTTATTTTGTGATTTTGTCTATTTTAGTCTTAAATAAATACCTTCTCATTTATAATACAGTCATTTGATTTAAGTTCTGGTAGAAAGGAGCCATAGTCAAATTTTCTTTTTAGTCTTAGTTGATGTTTAACTTGTTAGACTCTGACAGTAGTCCAGACCTATTGCAGTTTCTGTTGCAGTATTGCCTATATTTCTGGAAACTCAAGTTTATCTTATTTTATAAGAAAAAAATAGTCTCTGTGGTAAACTTGAGAAAGACAAAAACTGGCGATAGAAGGACAGCTAAGTGTCAGAATCATCAGCATAGGAGCTGGGAGGAAAGGCAGGGTTAGGCAAAAGAAGTAAGATGACCCCAGAGAAAGGAGGCTTAACTCTTGAGAATAGATACCTAAGTGTAAATATTGAGCACAGAACAGACTTCAAAGTTATTCATCTTTAAGATCTGTCCATCTTTTAAAATACAAACATGTCATTTTACCCTGGGTTCTTTAAAAACTCTCAGAAGTGAGAACTTTTGGGTACATAGTACTTTCTCATGAAAAGAAAGCAGACATGGGGTATTTGTTTTTCAATAGTACATTATGCTAGGTGTTAAATTAGAGAATTCTTCCTTATCAAGATGTCCAGAAATTGTTCTCTTCCTTTTTTTTTTTACAAAACACATGTATATTTTTCTTTGCTTCTCTTAAATCCAAATATGTTAGTTGATCTACTAATATATCTTGAAATATATATTTCCACGATATATTTTTTAACATGGTGTTGTAATCAGAGTTCGCTTAAAAGGAACAGACAAGCGCTCAGATAGTTTCAAGTAAAAACGGCTACATGGAGAAGATATAAGGTTATGTCACTAATTGAGGGTAGTAAATATGGTCAAACTTCATGGGAACTGAAGTTTGCCAGGAGATGTGAGTGGGAACTCAGGAGTTCTGTTTCTGACTCTGCCATTCTCTGAATTTCACTGTGTCCTTATTTCCCCTTCACTGTGCCTCTATGGTACAACGTGTTCTTTCAACTCTATCATTCTCTACAAGTCTCCTTCATTCTCTTATCTATCAGCTGAGATAGCCTCTGCTCTTTATTAATATGGCTTTCCTTGACACCATCTCTGGTCTCGACTCCACCTGGCCTTTCTGCTTTTCCTGACAATAATCTATGTGGAAAGAAGTTTAAATTCTTGACAGAGATTATTCCATTGGTAACAGATAGGCCAGTAGTCTGCCTGAGGATGTAGGGAAAGCTGTCCATCTTTTGTCCAGTACTTACAGCCAGGATGAGGGCAGAGTCATATAATTCTAATATGGCCATCTATCCCTTCCTTTTTGAGTAGGGACCATGAGTCAAGGAGTTTAAGGGGAAGTTGGGCATGGCAGGCAAATTGAATGATATGTCCACTATGAATGAACTTCTGTTTACTGCAAGTGGTAGGAAACCTGTCCTATTAAGCAGCAATTATCTAATGCTTCTGTGAAGTCCAGTGGATGGACAAGAGGCAGGCCAGTAGACCAGGGCTATCAAACTAAGCAGTTGGTCAAACTTCAAACTTTTCAGTCACTTTGAAAGGGTATTCTTTCTTTAGTCTAATTAAAATTTGGGACTTCTGGTCAAAATGGAGGCATAGGTAGATATACTTTGCTTCCTAGCACAACCCAAAAAGGATGATAACAAATTTAAAAACAATAACCAGAATTGCCAGAAACTCAAACTGTGTGGAAGTCTGCCAAGCAAGGAGTTAAGGAAGAAACATTCATTTAGACTTGTAGGAAGGGCAGAGATGGGTAACTGAGGCAGAGAGGACATATGACAAGGAGGCATCTAGAGGGCTGGGTGGGTGATACAGTTGCTGGCAGTCCCATATTTGCATGTGGATAAAATGGGAAGAATAATTGGAGAGTGAGAAAGACTACATGACCCAGGGTTTCAGTATGGGAAAAGAAAGCTTCAAAACCTTTGGCTGTAAACATCTGTGTGGGTTGTGGCAGTGGGAGAAACTGCCAACCTCACAGGAGAGTTCATTGGAGAGACCCACAGGGTCTTAGAATGTACACAAACCCACCCACCAAGGAATCAAGCCAGAAGGTCCCAATTTGCTTGTGGGTAGCTGGAGAAGGGACTGAAAGTCAGCCAAGAGCTGAGTAAGTGGCATTATTTCCTTTTGGACACCTCCCACATATACAGTGCCACAACGCAAAGGAGTGGGTTGCCCCATCCTGGAGAATACTTAAGGCTCCACCCTTTACAATATAACAATTATGCTGATACAAAAAAATATGGTTCAAATGAAAGAACAGATCAAAACTCTAGAAAAAGAACTAAGCAATGAGGAGATAGCCAACCTATCAGATGCAGAGTTCAAACACTGGTGATTAGGATGCTCACAGAAATGATTGAGTATGGATGCAAAATAGAGGAAGAAGTGAAGGGTATGCAAAGTGAAATAAAGAAAAATATAAAGGGAATGAAGGGAAGGAAACTGGGACTCAAATCAATGATCTGGACCAGAAGGAAGAAATAAACATTCAACCAGAACTGAATGAAGACACAAGAATTCAGAAAAATGAAGAGAGGCTTGGGAACCTCTGGGACCACTTTAAATGTTCCAACATCTGAATCATGGGGGTGCCAGAAGGAGAAGAGGAAGAGCAAGAAATTGAAAACTTATTTGAAAACACAATGAAGGAGAACTTCCCCAATCTCACAAAGGAAATAGACTTCCAGGAAGTCCAGGAAGCTCACAGAGTCCCAAAGAAGTTGGACCCAAGGACACACACACCAAGACACCTCATAATTACATTATCCAAGATTAAAGAGAAAGAGAGAATCTTAAAAGCAGCAAGAGAAAGGGGGACAGTTACCTACAAAGGAGTCTTCATAAGACTATCGGCTGATTTCTCAAAAGAAACTTTTCAGGCCAGAAAGGGCTGAAAAGAAATATTCCAAGTCATGAAAGGCAAGGACCTCTATCCAAGATGACTCTGCAGCAAAGCTATCATTTAGAATGGAGGGGCAGATAAAGTGCTTCCCAGGTAAGGTAAATTTAAAGGAGTTCATCACCACAGAATTCTTATTATATGAAATGTTAAAGAAACTTATCTAAGAAAAAGATCAAAACTATGAACAGTAGAACAACAACAGACTCACAACTATTAGCAATTGAACCTAAAAACAAAAACAAACTTAGCCAACAACTAGAATAGGAACAAAATCAAAGAAATAGAGATCACATGGAGAGTTATCAGTGGAGAGGTGGAGGGAGAAGAATGGGGGAGAGGTACAGGGAGTAAGAACAGTAATTGGAATATACAAAATAGACAAGGGGAGGTTAAGAATAGTATAGGAAATGGAGAAACCAAAAAACCTGTATGTACGACTCATGGACATCAAACAAGTGGCAGGGGGGAGGTGTTGGTGGGAATGGGGGATGCAGGGTGGAGGGGAATAAAGAGGAGAAAAAAATGGGATAACTGTCATAACATAATCAATAAAATATTCTTAAAACCTAAAATAAAATTGGCTAATTGCCTGGTAACTGATTTGACTTAAAATAACTAGTAGTAAAGTNTGCAGCAAAGCTATCATTTAGAATGGAGGGGCAGATGAAGTGCTTCCCAGGTAAGGTAAATTTAAAGGAGTTCATCACCACAGAATTCTTATTATATGAAATGTTAAAGAAACTTATCTAAGAAAAAGATCAAAACTATGAACAGTAGAACAACAACAGACTCACAACTATTAGCAATTGAACCTAAAAACAAAAACAAACTTAGCCAACAACTAGAATAGGAACAAAATCAAAGAAATAGAGATCACATGGAGAGTTATCAGTGGAGAGGTGGAGGGAGAAGAATGGGGGAGAGGTACAGGGAGTAAGAACAGTAATTGGAATATACAAAATAGACAAGGGGAGGTTAAGAATAGTATAGGAAATGGAGAAACCAAAAAACCTGTATGTACGACTCATGGACATCAAACAAGTGGCAGGGGGGAGGTGTTGGTGGGAATGGGGGATGCAGGGTGGAGGGGAATAAAGAGGAGAAAAAAATGGGATAACTGTCATAACATAATCAATAAAATATTCTTAAAACCTAAAACAAAATTGGCTAATTGCCTGGTAACTGATTTGACTTAAAATAACTACTAGTAAAGTGTGTTTTGTGAAACATATAGAAGCAAAGAGCTGAGTCAAATTAATGGGTAGTTTGTCATGGTCTGTAATAGTATTGTAGGAAATATCTAAATTTGTCTACGTCCACTTAGCTACCATCACACTTTTGATATTTTAGGATCCCAGCTATGAATCTGAAACCTTTATTTTGACTAGTCTAATGTGTCATAATACTCAGGTTTATCAGCTTTGACTTCCTCTGCCTTTAACTCATCAGGGTGTAAATGGACTTCAAGGTAATTTTTAATCTATATGTAAATTAGCTACTTCTATAACAACTGTAGTATGAATTTGAGTGAGTGCAGAAAAGAATGACTGGTTGCAAGCAATATTTTGAAAATAATGTCAAGAAAGAGGCTGTAGAAATGATACATGACATTCAATGAACATGAATATAGGTTATATTAAGACACTTTCAATCAAATTATTGTCACAGAAAATTTTCTGGGTTGATAATGCATAAAGTAACATGTAGAACAGAGAATGTAAATAAGATTTTATTGTGGGTTTTTAAACTATGTTAGAGGTAGCAGAGTTTTTCATTAGACAGCTTTTATTTGGCAGATTTTATATAGAAGTTGATTGTAGTTTTTAGTGAATTCATTTTTTACTTGGATAGTAAAGTGACTTAAATTCGAAGTGATTTATACTCTTGTTTTTGAGAAAAAATAACATGATTTATTCACTATTTAAATCTTGGTTATTAAGTGTATATGTTGTCTTCTATTTATATTTGTAATGTGCCATGCTAAAAATTAAAAAAAACATATTTTTTTCTAATTTTAATCAGAGTGAAAGCTGCATTAGTATTTGATATCCTAAATCTTCTAATCAATTATTTCTTTTTAAGGAGCAGTGTAGCATAGGGAAATGTTCTAAAGGATATTAATAAAAATGACGGGCATTCAAAATTCTTTCTAAAGTTCAGTGAGTATTCGTCTCCAAAAGCAGTTGTCAATCAGAAGATACAGAAGAGAAAGCATGGAAAGATGCAGAATGGGTTAGTTTGGCTACTGTTTTCTATTCTCTGACAGTTTAGTTAAAAGGAAGGCAGAGAATTATGCTGAGGGTGATTATGTACCAAAATTAAGTGATAACTTCAAAATAAACCTAGGCCACACTACCTGAGCTCTTTCACTCACAACTGGTGTTAATTCAGTATGCTTTGAACTAATTTTCCTAGGGGAATAAACACATGTGTTAATGATTTAAATCAGGATTGATCTAGATCTGAAATATAAACCATTGTCATTAAGAATGTTAAATATCCTTAGGAATGAAGAACTTCTATACTTATCAGATTATTGTTTCACTGTCTGGAGATATTAAATGCCCTGGTTCTTTAAATATCAACTCAAAACCTTTTTAAAATTATGACTTTATTTGTATTTGTATAAACCCCTGGAGCTTAATTACTGTATTGGTTGGGTCTGACTATAAAGCGACTCTCATGTAGTAGTATTCTTGCTGGGAAGTGATTTTACTGCATGGGAAAATGAATGAGTAGAGACTAGTAAGCTGTCTGCTGATAGACTATAATTTGCAGACTGTGATGTCAAAGCAGATTTGAGATTTGTGACAACAATTGGAGATTGTAGTGCTCAACAATTCTGTGGCAGCAATGAACCATGCCATGCACAATCTCATCCACGTTTTGCATATGTAAGTTCAGTTTGCAAAGTCATGTATGGAAATCTTTCATGGGCACAGGAAACACTGTCTGGGACTCTTATTCTGGTACTCCATGTTTCATGACAGTACTGATGTCACTTAAATATTTTTCTCCATTGTCCACAGGGAACAGTTCTATCCCATTCTATCAAAGTTCACAACTGTCTGTTTTAAAGGATATGTAACACCTGGCACAAAGTAAGAAAATAGTAGCTATTATTATTACTAAACCTACCATCATGACGGCATGAATGTTTTCTGATGACATTGCCTAAAAAAGAAAAGATGGGTGTGTTTTCTGTTAACTTGTCCACTTCTTTTAAGTACTCTGTCTTTCAGAGTCAAAACAGTTTGGTACAAACTAAATTGATTTGGTTACTGTCTAAATAAAAAGACTGCTGCACAGGGTTTCCACACTCACAAAATTTGAAGATAGCCTGATGTTTTGGGCAGCCTTGTGTTTTTTTAAATATTTTATTTATTTATCTTTAGAGGGGAGGGGAAGGAGAGAGGAGAGAGGGAGAGAAGTATCAATGTATGGTTGCCTATCATGCGTCCCCTGAAGGGAACTGTCCTGCAACTCAGGCATGTGCCCTGACTGGGAATCGAACCGCAATTGTCTGGTTCCCAGGCCCGAGCTCAGTCCACTGAGTTACACCAGCCAGGGCTTTGGCAGCCTTGTTTTTTGACAGAATTGGTCAAAAGACCAATTCTGTGAGTCAGGTCCTCCAGAAAACATTGGCACTGTTGGTAGGCAGAATTTTTGCCCCTGCAGAACTTTGCCCTCTGATGGCATGCCGTGGGTATGTTATTACATGGCAAAAGGGAATTCACAAATGTCGTAATGGTTAGAACTTTAAGGTAGGGAGGTTATCCTTGATTATCCAGGCAGCCTTGTTACACAAGCTGTGAAAAGTAGAGAACTTTTTGGAGAAGTTTCTGGAGTCAGATAGAAGTCAGACAAATTTAAAGCATGACAAGGATTCTCGTGCCATTGCCAGAGGGACCATGCGGAAAGCATAAGGAAGAACGCAGGCAGCTGTGACAAGACACCTTCTAGGCTATAGCAACAGAGACATGAGCATCTCCATCCTACAACCACCAACAAACTGAATGAGCTTGGAAGCTGATTCTTCCCTAGATGCTTGAGTAAGGGATGCAGCCCTACCAACACTTTCATCTGGGTATTGCGTGACATTAAGAAGAGGATCCAGCTCAGTCGACCGAGACTTTTGACCTTTAGAAACTGTGAGATAATACATTTGCATTTTTAAGGCACTGAATTTGTGACACTATTTTAAAGCATCAATAAAAGTATAATACAGTGTCCATTCCTGAGAGATCCCCAGATATAGTTCTGGTGTTTCTACTGGTTGTATTTTATCTACTTCCCAAGTCTTATATTCCTCATCATTTAAATTTAATTCTTCTAACTCCTAGCCCATGCTTTGAGTTGCTGCACCATCCTGTAACTCATTATAGCATCCATTAGCATACTATAACTTCTACAACACACACACGATTCTTATAACAGCCTGTTATAAAAATGGCCTATAATAGCCTGTCACTTCTGTCATAGACACAAAATGAGTCTGCAGAGGTAGGAAGCATGGCTAAGGAAATCACTCATCTGATCCAAGTAAACTCTATCTCCGGCAAGTGACTGAGTTATATCAAAATCTATTTTAAAATATGCTGTCTCCTCCACACCTTCATATTTTCTGCTGACAAGCTCTTTCCCTATAAGCAATTGAGTTTTAGTAGTCTGCAATTTAGATTTAGAAAACTAAGATTTGTCATATGAAACTATAATGTTAGGCTACTTCGAGGCTGTCATTAACAAACTCTAACACTACTTACTCAATAGGGAATTGCCTCTCCTTGGTCCACTTTAGCTCAGAGAGCAAATCAACTCATTTGTTTACACAGAGATCTGCTTTTGCAGTTAGATGGGAAGAATATGAGTTTACAACTGAGTTAGCTGCAGCGATGAGAGCCCTTTCCATTAATTGCTGGCTTTTGCAAGAAATGTGTTATGTCCATTATTTCTGTTTCCTTTGCCAATTTGTGAAAGCACCCAGAGGTTTAATAAATGAATGTGCTTTTGCATTCTGAAATAAATAAGCAGGACAGCCAATTAAGGTTACATGCATATAAATTAAAATTATTTTCCACATTTGTGCTTGTGGGGGAAAAATGATCTGGAGAGCATTTGTAAAATGTCCCCCATGAATGTTTGGTGTTGTGAGGTTTACTGGAATTAGTAATGGCTACACGTTTCCTCAGCTCTGAAGTCACAGAGCTGGGTTGGGTTCACAGTTCCATCACTTACTGGTTGTGTGATGTTTAGTGAGTTGACTTCGCCTCTCTTACTTTAGTCTTCTTGTCTTTACCACAGTGATATGACAATGGCATGTATCTTAAGTATGTAGAATGGTTCTCTTAAATGACCATCAATGGTGGTGTTTTTACCAAGATAGTTCAAGGTTTTAACTAATTTTCTTTGATAGTTCTCTACACACATAGCACATTCTATGTAAAAATATTAAGGTAACAGGAACGTCAGACCATTTCTTCCCCTAAGCATTGTCAAAGTTTTTATACTTCTCAAACAGAAAAAGAATAACAAAATCAAATGTGCAAGAGAGGAGAGACATGAGGAAGAAAACTTCAATGAGAGCAGGATGTATATGCAAAGCTCTCTTACATAATCTCTTAGAATAATTAGTGTATGAATGTTGCCACCATTTGTCCCTAGAGCCAAATGTGTTTGAAAGTCTTTAAATACAATTTTAAAATCTTTTATTCTTCAGGTACCATCTATGATAGGTTGACATATCTTTCAAGTCAAATCTCAGATTTGAATCTAAAATTGAACTTCTGTGTGCTGTGTTTATGATGGTAGTGGGTCATGTCAGGACAGGTCTGCACATACAGGGGGTTGTTATTTCACATTTCTAAGCATCCCAGAGACACAACTATCTCCTTAAAGAGAGTACTGATATTTTTATTATAAAGAAATTTAAATTGCAAAAAGATTCCATTTAGTAAAACCTACCTTCTTCTCCTTCTCCTCCTCTTCCTCCTTCTTCTTCTCTTCTTCTTTTTTTGTATGTATCTGTCCTGCATGTGACAATGTGAAAATTTGTTCTTTATCTCAGTAGAAATCATTATGTTCATCATTTTAGGTTTTAAAAAGTTTCATCATCTTCTAAACAATAGTTTGTCAGAAAAATGCATATTTTTTCTTTAAAAACAACTTAAAATAAGAATAATCCCAGTTGAGGTTTTCTTATCTGGCATAGAAGACAGGTTAAACTGTTTGCAACAAATAAAAGGCATTCCTTTGTATAAGGTGGAAAAGCTTTTTATCTCAAAAGTATTGAACTTAGAGTCAAAGGTTATAAAAACTCAGAATTCACTCAATCCTGGCTCCTTCACCAAAACACTATGTTTCGTAATTTCTGTCCCTTCCTCTTCCTTACTGTCTATTCAATCTTTTCTCAGCTCTCCAACCCACACCCATAGTCTTATTTCATGCTTCCATTTCCTCTTCACTAGATATACTTCCTCTTTTTGCAAATCTTCTAGCTGGTCTCTCTGTGGCCAAAATTGTTCCTCCATAGCCCCCACCCCCAAATCACCTCTACAGTTCAAAACTACAGATATATTTCTATCTGAAACAAGTTAGTTTAGGTGACACCCTTACTTGAAAAACTGGCTTCTGTTGCTCAGAGAGTGAAGTTCAGGCTTTGGGCTCATTCTCTGGTATTTGGCCATTTCTATTTTTCAAACCCTACTCTCTAGCCCCCCACCCTCACCCCATGACGGAAATGGTTTGCTATTTGTAGTATCTACCTGGTTGTTTAATTCTCTGTCTCTTTGCTCAATCTGCTTTGATTATCCTCCCCACCCCTATTTTTTTACAAGCATTTATTTTCTAGACTGAGTTCAATACTGATGCTCTGACTTGCCCTGCCCCACCCCCACACAACTGACTTCTTCCCCTTCAAGTCCCCTCTGTATTCTATAGAGACTTCTGGGCACAGTGCCTGTTGTATTTTATTGCATTTGTTCACACAGCCATTTCTCATTTCCAGACTTAATCTAATTGAGACTAAGATCATTTTATCTAGCAAGCAATAATGTGCTTTGCATCTAGCATGCACTTAACATGTATTTGTGGAAAGGGGAAAGGAGAGATCTGGGATGGAGCTCTATCTGTACCAGGTATAAGAACTCTGACAAGACATGTAACCTCTCTGAGCTTAATTTTACTCACCTGTAAAATGACACTTGCAGTATCAACTCTCTCCATTGCATTTAGAATAAAACTGTCCATATACAGCTTTTTAGCACCACCCCCAGGTGCCATTTGCTCTTTGCTTTCCTCTGGGACCTCATCTCAGGTCCTTATCTCTCTTAATTTTCCAAAGGAATTTGCCTTCTTATGGTTTCCAGAATGTGCCAAGTTCTTTCTACAACACCTGCCACAGCCCTGATGCACAAACCACGCTTACGTTTGCTGGTTCCTCTGAATGAGAGGTGTTATCCAAAACTTCGTTGCCCGCTTCTCATCAAATGTCACCTCCTCAGAGAGACGTTGACTAATCCCCTCTGTAAAGCAGATTTCTACATGTCATTCTTTGTTACATTTTTTTCTTTATAGCCTTCTTATTCTTTATAACTTCATACTTTGTACTTATTTTATTTTTATATGTTTTCCTTTTGGGGGCCTTTTATTCCCTATTGTAATATCAACTCTAGGTGGGTGGAAAAAGATCACATTGGTTTTGTTCACTGTTTCATTCCTAGGGCCTGACTCTGATACATGAACTAATCTCGTGTACTTTGAAGACCAGGTATTGTACGTGAGGAAATTTTTTAAACCAAAAGCACTATACAAATGTGAAGATAATTATGATAATTACTATCTTCATAGGCATAGAGGAACCTAAGAAAATATGTGCCAACTTCTGTTCTCCCAGGAAGTGAATACACAGCTTGACAACAAGTAATTACTTATTTTCTGAGAGTGAGTCTCATCAGGTGAGCAGTCCACCCAGAGAAGACTCCTCCAGAGCTTAACACATTTTCTGCCATAGGCTGAAATACTGTTGATAGGGATAGAATACTGTTGATAGGGAAGGTGATATCAGTTCTTTTGATGTAAGAGGCAGATAGTTTGGGCTCTGGGACCCAGGGGCCAGCCAGAGGAAATATTTCCCCATACATGGTTCTTCCCTCTACTTGTTCTATTTTCAGTGTGAAGACAGTCCAATTAATTAAAATAGAATATATTTGGGTTAGGCAACTAAAACACACCTGTGCAGGATTGGTAAATAGATGGTTAGAGGGGAGAGACAGGCAATTTTTGACACCATTTTCTCTGTACCATACCTTTTCAGTGCTTCATTTCTCCTTCTGTACTTCAATTGTCTTATCTATAGAATGGGGATAATAATATTTACTTAATAGGGTTTTGTGAAAATGAATCAGATGTAAAGAGTTTGAAACACTATCTGGCTTATGGTAAGCTCTTAATAAGTGATAATTTTATCATCACCAGCCCCTCATTTATTATGAAGTTGAGTCAGATTCACAGGTCCCAGTTTTTCCCATAGCGGGAAGAGGAGAAATAAGGTAGAGTCTCAGGATGTCACCTAAATACTAAACACATTAGCATGTGTGCTAGGACCAGGACTCAGACTTTTCAGGGTGCTCCCGCCTACCAGGTCAAAACAATCACTCCCTAGTTCTTTCTCATGGCTGTTGAGTCAGAAGCAGGAAGATGATATATCTTTGTACTATTTTCCCTAAGACCTAGAGACCTCTGATGATAATTAACTCACTATTTTACATGAAATGGAAGTCAAGTTTAATAAATCATAATATTCTGACTAGAATGTGTCAATTAGTTTATAATTACTTTTTAATTTTTAACTTTGGACTTCAGAAAAGTTGCAAAGATAGTACAGATATTTCTTGTATACTCTTCACCCAGGTTACCCTAAGGTTAGGATCTACATAATCAGAGTAAAATGATCAAAACCAATGAATCAACATTGGCACAATACTATTAACTAAAGTACAGATTTTATTTTGATGTTACCATTTTTCCACTAATGTCCTTTATCTGTTCCAGGATCCTATCCAATGTCTTACATTGCATTTAGTTGTCTTATCTCTGTAGGTCTCCTCCAATCTGCAGCAGTTTTTCTGTCTTTCCTTGCTTTTTGTGATCTTGATAATTTTGAAAAGAAGTGGTCAGTTGTTATTTTGAAGGCTTTCCCTCAATTTGGTTTTATCTGATGTTTTCCTATGATTAAATTGAGGTTATGCATTATTAAGGAGAATAACAGAGTGGTGAGCCCTTTCACTACAAAATAACAGAAGGTACATGATGTCAATATATGTTATTATTGGTGATGTGAACCTTGATTACTTGATTAAGGTGGCTGCCAGGTGTCTCTGCCATTATTATTTTCCCCTTTGTAATCAATCAGTATCTTGGAGAGAGATACTTTGAGTGTATGCAAATGACTTGTTTCTCCTTAAACTGACATCTAATAGTTTTAGTGTTTATTTATGGATTCCGCCTGAAACCATTTGTGTGTTTTAAGAACAATTCTCTATTTTCTCATCCGTCCTCCATTTGTTAATTAGAATTAATCTGAAAAAAGAGATCTCTTATCTCCTCCATTTACTTATTTACTAATTTCTTTTTATTAATATTATTCAAGTAATTAGTCTCCATTTCCCCCCACAACATCCTCCTGTCTCACCCATCACTACCTCCCATCCTCAATCCTACCCACCTTTGGCTTTGTCCATGTGTCCTTTATACATGTTCCTGACAACCCTCCCCCCATTTTCCTCTCCCACCTCCCCTCTGGTTACTGTCAGTTTGTTCTTAATTTCAATGTCTTTGGATATATTTGCTTGCTTGTTTTGTTGATTAGATTTCACGTATAGGTGAGATCATATGGTATTTGTCTTTCACTGCCTGGATTATTTCACTTAGCGTAATGCTCTCCAGATCCATCCATGCTATTGCAAAGGGTAGGAGCTCCTTCTTTTTTTCTGCTGTGTAGTATTCCATCATGTAAATGTACCACATATCAGTATAAACTTAGGTAAATTAACTTACTTTATTCTATGGGTTGTAATGCATTGATTATTTTGTTGCTCTCATTGTTTTGTTTTTGGCCATTGGGAGCTCTTTCAGGTTGGCTCCTGTGACCTTTCCACCCCCCACCATCCTTTCTGGAACACTTCTTTCATTTTTAGAATTGTAAGATTTTCCAGACTCATCTTGTATTTCCCCTCCCTCAGCCTTAGAATCAAGCACTTCCTCAAATAAACACTTTGCTTCCTTTTATTGGAGAATGATTTTTAGAAACTAAGATCTGAGCACTAGGTGTGCTGACTGCCACTAGGGTGTTGTTCATTTCCCTTCTTTCCTATTGTGACTTCTTTCCTGAGCACGAGAAACTTGGTCCTTGTTATCTAAAATATACTTACTTATTTTGTTCAACCCTAGTAAAAGATAAAGTGATTTCAGAATTGCTAGCCCATATCTCTGTCAGAAACAGATTTACTGACTATAGTATTAGGTCATAATTTTTAAAGTTCATAACAGATTTTGTGTTAAATCACACCCACTATCTGAATGTTAATTATGATCATTATGGGTTTTTGGCTTCCTCTTCTCAAGGGAGGAAAAACTTAGCAAAAAGTATTACCTTACAGAGAAAAGAAGGTGCTTTATCTTCTTTATTCCATTTACTAAAAATTTCAAAAATATCTTTTTATCTAGTGCTATTTGGAAGTTCATATCAGGAACATTGTATTTAATGCATACTTTATTGTATGTTTTCATACTTTACTGTTTTGGAAAGAATATTGTTCTAAGTAAAAAGTAGAAGTTGTCACATAACTCCTTTAGAGTTGTTAAAGTCGAGAACAATAGTTTCCTTCCAAGAATGTGAAGCTATAAACCTGCTATAGAGAGGCATGACAGCCATACTCAAGATTCAGTGCACAGGTGAACAGCCTAGGTAAATAACAGCTCTTAGAGAGTGATGTGTAAACCAGGGCAATTCCCATCTGTGGGTAGCATACACACATGTGCACATACATGTGAGTACTTGTAGTTCAGGCCATGGGTCATTTTTTAAAAATCAGTTTTCTCATCTTCTTAATGGAAGAAACATGTTCTTGAAATTTGTTCTTCGTTTTAAATATCTAAGGATTTTGAGGAGGAAATCTTATGAATGTTTGTTTGTGTGCACTAACCTAAGATATATTGGAATTCTTTTTGGCAATTGTGTTAAAAAACAACTTACCAGGTACTCAAAGTAATACAATACTTTATAGTCACATCTTTATGTTGATACTAAATGGTATTATCCAGTTTGGTCCCTCACTATATTATCCTTAGCTCAGAATAACTTTTGGCTATAACTAGCCATCAAAATTCCATCTCTTACCAAGGGTACACGTTCTTTGTCATTTAGAGTCACACCTGGGATGTGGAGAAAATCTCAAGGAGAAGGGTGTGAAATACTTAATATCTTGACATTGTTGTGCATTGATCAAAGATCCCTTATTCTTCCTTCAGTTTTGCATTTAGGAAAATGAGAGTCCCAAAATAATAAAGGCTTATAGATCTAAGAGCAAGCCAGTGACTACCATTCTATGTTACCAGTGAGTCTGCCTCTGCTCCTCTACTTCCCTCCCCTGTCTAAAATCCCTCAGAGACTTGATGACAGGCAATGATTGAAGGCTGTGATTTGGTGGGATGCATATAAGGTTGAAATCAGAAGACCTGGTTTGGGATCTGGGTAATGATCATATGAGACTGCCTTTGAAAGCACATGTACAATACCCGACAACCAACTGGCACTTAAATGCTGATTTTGAATTTGAAATTTAGAAGCTAAAGCTTTAAAAAGTCAAGACTTACTATATTTTATATATACAGTTTAATGAAGGGATAAAAATATGTGCTATAAGAGGTCAGGCTTTTAATAACCCAACACAGTGAATCTCTTAATTGTTAATAAAAAAACGTATAAAAAGATGAAAGAATCCAGCCTATAATTATTCTGCCAGATCATGAGGTGCTAGCAGGTAATTTTAGTATGTTCTATAACTGTGCTTTAAAACATAGATTGCATTAAGTCAAGGTAGTAATTTTCAGGTCTCCCATGGTAGGATTTATTTTTTCAATATAGAAATGTTCCATTTGCAATGCAAAATTTCTTCATAGGTTAGATCGCTTCTACATGCTCTGAGTTACTTTATTTCCATCTACGGATGCTCATCCATTGGATACATGCAGTGCACATATGTGTACATATTCACATACAAGCACACTAATCAGCACATGAAAATTAAAGCTAAGTAGGCATAATCAGCGACCTTTTCCATTATAACTTGGATTTTAGGGGAGGAAATCTCTCTATTTTTCCTTTTGAGAAAACAATGGAGAAATGTACTAGCATCCTCTAATTTATTGGCCTCATGCTGTCCTTTTCTTCCCTTGCATGTAAACTTTGTAATCTTGCCAAGGTTACCTAATATTGGCATGTCAAATGCAGATTACAAGCTCCCATGGGCTGGATTCACACTGGCCTCTTGGCTTTTTACTGAACCTTGCATAGACTTGTCACTAGTTTGATGTTAGAGCAAATAATACTAACATCCTTGTAAGCCTTGGTAAGGCTTTTGAGCTGGGAATTGAAGAAATTTGACCACAATAAACATGCTGAGAATAAAATCAGGCACCGCTGTAATTGTTAGGTCAGAGGCAGGTAAGTACAATTATTTTTGTACTGAACAAAGGCAGGTGGGGAGTAAAAGGCTCTGCAGTGAGAGGGCAAAGTGTGTGAGGGCTGGGGATGCTCAATCTATAAACCCACACGTGTCCAACACCCACATACTGCCTCCTCTATATTTTTCCTCCTACGCTATTGTTTCTTTTTGTTTTTTAAAAGCAGTCCTAAATGGCTTAGCATTTTCCCCTCCTCACATTTCTCTCTGTGCTCACAGGCAAACACAATAAATTACGCATATCTAAGGATTTAATGCTCAAAATCACCTTGGATAATTGGCTTACGGGCTTCAAGCATGCTTTTCCCTTTGTTTCTTAGTCTTAATCCTATTTCTCCTCTGAGAATACGTCTGTCAATAGTTGATGGAGCTTTCTTGGGTAAATGAGCTGTTGCTTGGGACATTATAAATCGTATTTGGAATCAAGTTTATTTTCAAGTTGCTTCTAAAGTCTTGATGCTGTGCTAACTGAATAGAACATGCTAAATGTCGGAGGGAATAGTACAAACCCCTCAAGTGCTAAAAGCATAAGCTGGATTTAAGAAAACAAATGGAATTTTTGCCCTTTGTCTGTTTTACGAGGAAATTATGTTGGTTTGGCAAGACCCTTCCTGAAAGAAATTGCCTGAGTACATAATATGTGCTGAGTATTGTGAGCTGTGATTCACTTAGGGTGCCTGAGTTAATCCTCACAGCCGACTTGTCTCACAGGTGTTACAATGACTCTTTTATAGGTGGGCAAATTGAGGGTCACTTCCTACACAGTGTACACAGTGAGCAAGTGGTAGACCTGAAATTGGAATCAGTTGTACTTGAAGTCCTTGCTCTTTTCACTCTACCAAAAGTCAGACTTCCTCTGTGACATGGCCTTTAGTATGTGTTTCATGATGTCCTGTTTTTTTTCATGTGTTTAGTATTGAAGTTAAGGCCAGAGGCCTCTATCTCTAAAACTTTTCCAGGTCTCTGAGCTGGAAAGAGATGCAACTCCACTTTTCTCTGGTTTGCATAGATGGCTTTGGCATGAAATTTTGATTAAAAAGGTTCTGCTGCTATAAGACATTTGAAAACCACAGCTGCACGAGAACAATAAAAATCTACCTTATAAAGATATTAGTACATGTAAGAACATGTCTAATATATAAAAAATTGAGAAATATTTGCTCCTTTCTCTGCTTCTAAAGAAATACTTAAAGAACATTCTAGAATGGCCCAACTCTAAGCATTGCTTCAGAATGAGAGCTAAGCTCATACTTAAGAGTCCTAGGTTTTCATTTTTGCTCAGACATGAATGTACTGTGTGCTGGTGTTTCCCTTTCCTCAGTTTCCACATCTATGGTCTGGAGATAATAGTGCTTGCCCTACCAACCTCAGACCTTGTGTGATGATGAAAAGAAACCAAGATAAAATGAACATGGCTAAAAATAAGCTATTGTTACACTGCATTTTCTGCTTCTTAGTAATTAATTGAAATGTCTTAAGATTTCAAAGCCAAATATTGCATTGAGTGTATTTTAGCATGAGACAGATGGGGCTATAAAAGGCATAAAACCATTTTTAAGAACTTATTTAGAACAATTATTTTAGAGATAATGGTTTATTAAGTTCATAATGCAACAGTGGAAAATTATAATGGTGGGAAATTGTAACCCACCCCACTATTCTTTTGACATTGTTTCTGTAAGTGCTAACTCTTGACTATTAGGTAGCTTGTAGATGAACAGCACATTTGTGTAAGAATCCTAGGAATTAATTTAAAAAGATACAGACTTCAACCTTCATGCATCCCAGCTCCAGGAGATTTGCTGACCTTCCATGGAGCCAGGATGATGTGAATCCAGGGTGTCTAAACCAGGATGGCCCACACTGGACCACCACTTGCCTTCACAGACTGTGCTGATTTGCATGTAGAGAACTTTCCAACTCCTTTCCTTGATCTCTTTGTTCTGTTCCCCTCTCTCTCCTTATAAAAACCTCTGCCTCCATGAGGTAGAGATGGGCTTTGAGACCAGAGTCCCTCATCTTCCCAGGAGATGGGCTTTTTGACATGAGCCCTCCACCTTCCAGGTGGCTGGCACCTCAAAATAAACCACTTTCATTTTGAGTATTGGCTTTCCTAGAAGCAGGCAGCCAGACCTGCTTTTGGCTATAATAATATCTGCCCTTGAGTTTTAGTTATTCACAGTATTGGCAGTTGCTAATTTTCAAACTTTTAGTGAAAAGATATGATATGAATCACTTGCCTTTTCTCCCTCTTTCCTGATAATGAATCGGGGTGAGTATACCCTAGATTTGAAAGGATGAGTTCATTTATGCTGATTGAGGTCAGGAGGGGTTGTTTACTGAATGTTTCTTTGACTCCATTCTTTTTGCCTTCCCTGTTCTTCTTCCTACTTTTCTTCCCTTCTTTCCAGCAACATTTATTAGACACCAACTGTGTGCACACACACACACACAATATAGTATCTGCTCCAAAGACTCTCAGTGCAGCTCCAAATCAATACACACTGTGCGGTGATCAGTCCTATGCTGGGGGTCTGCCTTACTCTTACTTGACAACATTACTAACAGCATGGGAGCCCAGAGGACAAGATGCCCTGTGTCTGGGGGGAGTATCTCAAGATTTCCTGATTAATGTTTAGCTACTAACAGCATGAGTGATGCATGGTATACCTCTCCCCATTTCTTGGTTTCTAATACAGATGATCCCTTACTTACGTTGGTTTGATTTATGACCTTTTGACTTTATGGTCATGAGAAAACCATTCACATTCAGCATAGGCTAAGCTGTGATGTTTGGTAAATTAGGTGTATTAAATGCATTTTTGACTTATGATATTTTCGACTTGTAGAGATGTAACCCCATTGTAAGGGAAGAAACCTCTGTATTTTTATTTCAACGCACTTGAAACCTATTCATTTTCTTGGACCCTGTCAATACACAAGGATGCTTCTTGGCCAAAATCCAGAGACCTTTCCGTATTTCCTGCTCTCTTGTTTTATCCTAGCTATCTGGTTTCTGACTTCACAAAGACCTCAAACATATAGACACCTATCTCCCTGATTCTTTCTTCCCTTTTCTCCTCTGTGCCCTTTATACTCTCCTTCCTCTTATTTTATTCCGTTCTCATTATCTCCCTCTCCCTTCTTCCCTTTGAGAAATTAGGGTCAGGGGGGTTACACTGGTTATATGAGATGTGAAAAGAAGAAAATTATTGAGACAGTTGGGAAGAAAACATAATCAAGAACCAATAATTTTATATATTTTTAATGGCTTTTTAAAAAAGATTTTATTTATTTATCTTTAGAGGGGAAGGGAAGGAGAGAGGGAGAGAAATATCAGTATATGGTTGCCTCTCATGCATCCCCTGCTGGGAACTGGCCTGCAACCCAGGCATGTGCCCCGACTGGGAATCGAACCGCGATCGTCTGGTTCGCAGGCCCGAGCTCAATCCACTGAGCTACACCAGCCAGGGCCCAATAATTTTATATTTTAATCTTTTTTATGCTCTTCACTGAATCCTCTTCAGGTTTTCTGTAACATTCTTGAATTTAATTTTCAATTATTTAGGCCAGAAGAAGCAAATAATTTCTAAGTAGTACCTTTGAGGGCAAGCTCTTCTTCTTATGGACAAGATTGCAATTGATAGGGCTAGTCTGGGTTGTGCAACCAATATTGCTTAACAAAATCAGACCTATTTCTTAAGGGTTCTGTTCTTCTGAGGCATTCTGTCTCTGCCATTATAGGATAACATCTCCAACAAGCACTTCTGGCAGCAGGGGCCAAATCTGCAGCCCCCTTAAGTGCAAGGGTTTGTTTGCTGTGAATGAGAATGAGAATTAAACTACAGAGAAAGATTTAAATGAAATTTGCCAGGAGCCCTCTCTCTAGCCACATACCTAATTATGTGCATTTTTCCTACAGGGCTGCATTTCTTATTTTGAATCTAGATAGTTGACCTGTGCTGTCACAGAAGGTCTAGGTCAGGAGGAACATGTGTCAAGGTTTCAAAGTGGTTGCCGGCTGTCTATAGAGATGCACAAAGCATATAGTCTTTGGAGCCAAACTACCCTGGTTCAAATCCCGATTCTGTCTGTGAGTTTAGAAAAGGGATTTAACTTTCTAAAAATAAACCATTGTATTTTTAATCTGGGGCAAATAAAATTATCTTTGTCTAGTATCACGTGAAGATTAAATGAGATAATTAAAGCTCTATCTAACCAATGATGATGATGATAGCTGGCATTTACTGTAGGTTTTGATATATCAACAGAAACCAGTAAGGAAGTTTAGGACATTGAAGACAAGCTTTCCCTAATTGTCCTGCAGTCAGGTGTTTATCCAGGTGACTTTATATTATTCCTTTTAGTGTTTTTCTTGGAGTATCACTAGATGATCATACTAGCTGACTTTGAGACACACCCTGAGGTGACTCTTTTACCTCCAATAGATCATTTAGTCCTCCTCAGAAATCTGAAATAGGTGAAAGTGTCCCGATAGCAAATATGAAACTAGTGAGTCTTTCAAATTTTAAGTATTTGTCTCAAGTGTCAAAGTTAGGTCTGTTTGCCACTAAAGGCTGTGTTTACCTTCTACACAGTGCTTTTTGATCAGTCAGTTATTATCACCAAGTAGCTCATCTTTTTTGAAGTCACCTGTCACTTCCACACTAAACTTTTAAATGTCCCCTTGTTTATCACGTTTGGCACTTACTCAAAATTTTGGCTGTTAATTTACTCACTCTCGTGTTTTCTGCATATTCAGGGATCACATCCTTCAGCCCCTTTGTCCGTGAGAAGTGTCCTTTGCAAATCTAAACTGATCCTTCCTCTAAGGTCAGGCTCACAACCTATCTTCCTACCTGAGCCTCAGAACCATCTGCTGGAAGTGTTACAGAAAATGAAGCGACCAGACACTGAGGGGTTCAGGAGCACAATCTTTATTTACATGCACCAACCCAGAGGAGACAGATCTCCAAATTCTGAGCCCTGAGCAGTGGCAGGGGTCCTTCTTTTATACTCTTGTCCTTCCACGTATGGCAGAAGCAGGCTACAGAAGCAGATGCGGAAGTTACGTCTATTTCCTTATTTGGGGATATCTGAGGTGCTGTTATTCTTTATGGCTACGTGGCAGAAGCAAGCTACAGAAGCAAATGCGGAAGTTAGATCTCCCTACATGGCGTTCTTAGGTTAGTGGAAAAGGGGCCTTTCTCTATCAGAAGTGAAGGTGCATATTATGCCTAGTTCCACACTGATCTCCCCTTTAGTGAATTCTTATTTGTGCAAGTTAGAGTAGTATAACATTGCATAGTACTTAGTCATTTTTACATTGAAATCATCATCATCATCATCACATTATTGAAAATTTGCTTGGTACTAAAACCTTCACAAGCATCATTTCACTCAATGTCATGAGACCCCTATTAGTGAGGTACATCAATTATGCTTCTCATTTTATAGACAAAAAAATTGAGAGGTTTTAAAATTTTAATTTATGTTATTGATTATGCTATTATAGTTATCCCACTTTGCTCCCCCTTTTATTTCCCTCCGCTCAGTATCCCCCTCCCACCATCATTCCCCTACCTTAGTTCATGTGCATGGGTCATACATATAAGTTCTTTGGCTTCTCCATTTCCTATACTAATCTTAAGCTCCCCCTGTCTATTTTGTACCTACCATCTATGCTGCTAATTCCCTGTACATTTTTCTCCCCCACCTCCCACTGATAACCCTCCATGTGATCTCTATTTCTATGAATCTATTCCTGTTCTAGTTATTTGCTCAGTTTGTTTTTATTTTTGTTCTTTTTTTTTTTTTTAGGTTCAGATGTTGATAGTTGTGAGCTTTTTGTCATTTTATTGTTCATAGTTTTGATCTTCTTCTTTTTCTTAGATAAGTCCCTTTAACATTTCATATAATAAGGGCTTGGTGATGATGAACTTCTTTAACTTGACCTTATCTGAGAAGCACTTTATCTGTCTTTTCATCTAAGTGATAGCTTTGCTGCACAGAGTAATCTTGGATATAGGTCCTGCCTTTCATGATTTTGGATACTTCTTTCCAGTCCTTTCTTGCCTGCAAAGTTTCTTTTGAGTAATCAACTGACGGTCTTATGAGAACTCCTTTGTAGGCAACTCTCTCCTTTTCTCTTACTGAAGAAGATCCTCTTCTTCTCTTTAATCTCAGATAATGTAATTATGATGTGCCTTGGTGTGTTCCTCCTTGGGTCCAACTTCTTTGAGACTCTCTGAGCTTCCCTGACTTCCTAGAAGTCTTTTCCTTTGCCAGATTGGAGAAGTTCGCCTTCATTATGTTTTCAAATAAATTTTCAATTTCTTGCTCTTCCTCTTTTCCTTCTGGCACCCCTATTATTCAGATGTTGGAATGTTTAAAGTAGACCTGGAGGTTCCTGAGCCTCTCCTCATTTTTTTTTTAATTCTTGTTTTTCCATTCTGTTCTGGTTGAATGTTCATTTCTTCCTTCTGGTCCAAATTGTTGATTTGGGTCCTGGTTTCTTTCCCTTCACTGTTGGTTCCCTGTACATTTTCCTTTATTTCACTTGCATAGCCTTCACTTTTTCATCTATTTTGTGACCATACTGAACCATTTCTTTGAGCATCTTGATTACCAGTGTTTGGAACTCTGCATATGATAGATTGGCTGTCTCTTCATTACTTAGTTTTCTCTTTGGAGGGGGGGAGGCTACGATCTATTCTTTCATTTGGGCCATGTTTTTTTGTCTCCGCGTGCCTGTTACATAGTAAGGGCCAGAGTCTTAGATATTCACCATGGTAGGGTAACCCACTTTGCTGCATTGTAATGCTGTATGTGTGGGAGGGTTCCAAGAGGGAACCCGTGCTGCTTGCTCAGCTCTCCACCTGCTTTCAGTCACAACTCCCACTACCTGCAAGCAAATTGGGCCCTTCTGGTGCTGATTCACAGGTGGGTGATTTTGTGTGTGTTCTAGGACCCTGTGGGTCCCTCTAACAAACTCTCCTGTGAGGCTGGAGTTTATCCTGCCTCCTCAACACCCACAGGCTTTTTAACTCAGAGGTTTTGAGGCTTTATTTCCTTGTACTAGAACCCTGGGTTGTGTGATCTCTCTCACTCTCCAGTTGTTCTTCCTGGTTTATCTGCATGCAAATGTGGTACTACCTGCTCCACCAGCTCCCTTCCTCACCCATCTTGGTCCTCCAGCAGCCTTCTTGCCGTGAGTCCACTCCACCCCAGCTGCCCATCTCCACCCCTCCTACTGGTCTGGATGATGTTTCTTCTTTAACTCCCTGGTTGTCTGACTTCCATATAGTTCTATTTTCTGACACTTCTGGTTATTTTTTATTTTTAAATTTGTCATTGTCCTTCTTTTGGTTGTGTAAGCAGGCAAAGTGTATCTACTTATGCCTCCATCTTGGTCAGAAGTCCTGAAATTGAGAGTTTAAGTGACATAGACAAAGTCACAAAGGTAAAGGATCCAGGGTTCAAACAGTCTTACCCCAAAGCTCAATCTCTTATTAACTACATTTTGCCATTTGCCCTAGTCCTGTGCTCTCAAATATAATGTTAGGTGCCCCTAGAGTTAATTATGTATTGCCAAGGTACTTAGTGAAGAGAGTTTCACTGGTTGGCTTGTTCAGTGGGTGTTTTAAGAATCTATATTGTGTTTGGCACTAAGGATAGTACAAACATAAGCCAGTTCTAACCCTCATCTGACTTTCTTCACAGGAGCATACCAAACAACTCAACCGTAGAAAGTGTTTCACTGTCTCTCTAAACTATGGAATGAAGGATGTGGGGCTATTGACTTCTAATCAAAGCAGGGGGACAAATCAATGGGTGTGTGTTCAAGACCTTGAATTGGTTATATTAAGATTCCACCACTCCACTTCTGGCAGTCAGTTGGATTTATTAATCCCATTTACCTCAACTACTTTTGAGAGAAAGCTTTTCAGTTTCTTGTATGTCTGAGGAGAAATGCATGCAAATGTTTTCTTGAAAAGATAAAGTTTCACATGAAAGAGCAGATCATTAACTTTGAGGATAGGAGACAAGGGAAATTACAATGTAACCTGTTTTTTTTAATATAAAATCAACATAATCATAGTAATTGGTTTGGGTGTTTGCTATATGCCAGGCATTGCTCTAAACACGTTTTATGTACTTAGCATATTTAATCCTCACAATAATTCTATGAGGTAGAAATAATTGTTTTCAAATTATCGTAGATTTATAGATAGGTTCAGAGAGATTATAGATTGTGTCTAAGAGTCATTACTTAGTTGGCCTTACATCACTGGCCAAACTCTAACCACTTAAGTGTCCATATTGTCTCTAGTAGGTTGGAAAACATGGCAGATAACATCTCGTTACATGTCTTGATGGGAGGGGACAGGAAAGGGAACAAAAAGAGAAAAGACCTACTTAATATTTGTTGAGCTCCAAGTACTGTGAAGGCACTTTATATATGTAAAACTCTTTAAGGTAAGATTATTTTTTTAAAGATTTTATTTATTTATTTCTATACAATGGAATACTACACACACGCACACAAAAGAAGGAACTTCTATCTTTTGTGACAGCATGGATTGTACTGGGTAGTATTAATTAAGTGAAATAAGCCAGGTGGTGAAATACAAATACCATATGATCTCACCTATAAGTGGAACAAAACAAACAAGCAAGTAAAATAGAGCCAGAGACATGGAAATAAAGAACAAACTGACAGTGACCAGAGGGGCAGCAGGATGGGGAAAACTAGTGAAAGAAGAGAAAAAGTCAAGTCAAGGAACATATTTAAAGGGCTCATGGACAAGGACATTGGCGGGGAACTGAATGTGGAGAGGGGTGAGCAAGAGAGAGTAATGGGGGAAAAGGGAGGACAACTTATTGAACAACAATAAAAAATTTTAAAAAGATTTTATTTATTTATTTTTAGAGATGGGAAGGGAGGGAGAAAGAATAGGAGAGAAACATCACATCAATGTGTGGTTGCCTCTTATGTGCCCCCTACTGGAGACCTGGCCCACAACCCAGTCATGTGTCTTGACTGGGAATTGAACCAACAACCCTTTGGTTTGCAGGCCAACACTCAATCCACTGAGTGACACCAGTTAGGGCTATTTTTCATCTTACACTTGAGAAAACTCAAAATTCAAAGTTAAACTCAGCTTTGAATCAAGTTGTGTTCTTTCCACCATTCTGGAGGGTTTATGTAGGAAACTCTTTTTATTCCATAAGTTATCTGTTATCCATGGTAACATTTAAATTCCATGCTGATTTCCTTTTGGTAAAAAGCCTATGTCCTAGAACCCTATTTTTGTAGACTTGATAATGAAAGTATGTTTGCTACAGAAAAGAGAATAAAAATGAGTGATATGGTAGAACAAAAGGTGATTCACTGGATCCAGTTGAAAGGTAGGGGCTTTGTGTCTTGTTCTTCACTCTTTCATCAGCTCACTCTATCAGGAAATGAGAAAACCACTTTTTTCCCTGGAATTTAGTTTCTACATTGGAAGAGTTGGATGAGATGGTCTCAATGTCCCTATTATCATACAATTCTGTGATGCATTTAAGGCCAAATTGCATAGGGTTTGAGCTTTGAAAGACCCTTGAGAGGATTGTTTTTATCTCCTAATCTCTCCACAATTTTACAGATCTAATCCAGGCCCCCACATTTCTTGAATTCTTAACTCAGCCTTATAGTATCTTTAATTTCCAAGCTAATACCCCAAGCAAGTATCCTATTAAAAACATTCTTGTATTATACAAGACCAAATGGCCCACTGAAAAAAATCCTTACTCAGTTAATGACCTCTCATGGGGAGATACAGAACTATCATGAGCATGGGGTCTGTGCTATCAGGTCTCACCTCAACATTTTAATAATGGTATCTCTCTGTCTAAAGCATAGATCTGACCAGGTCACTCTGCTTGAAATCCCTTGGTGACTCCATCCAGTTTATAGACTCACATCTAAGTTATTTCCCTCTCCTCTTGGTTTTGTCCTTTGCACCCAGCTCTCCTTGGACTCACCATGCTGTTTCTCACCTTTGAGTCTGTGCCCTCTGCCTAGCATGCCTAGACACCTTGCTTGTTCTTCAGTTATTATGTCTCAGTTCTAGTGCCACAGCCATCAGGCCATTTCCTTCAAGCTAGATGGGTGCACTTCTTTGTTCTCCTGGTGATAAATACCACCGCCTCTCTTTTTATTGCAATTGTTTGTTTTGTCTGTGTTCCCACCAAACTGGGAGCCTGTTAAAGAAACAAGTTCTGTGTCTTAATTGTTTTTTTTTATTTCCAGTATCTTGCATGTTCTCTTGAACACAGTAAGTGCTCAATAAATGTTTGCTGAATAAATGAATATGTTGACCCCTTAGTCATAAAAACCAAACAAACAATATCTAATTGTTAAGACATTCTTCTTTATATTCAGCTGAAATTTTCCTCTTTGTTCCTTCAAATTTTGACCCTGGAGTTTATTCAGAACAGTGCCTTTTCTTCCACTACAATACAACCTTGTAAGTGTTTGAATTGGGTTAAATCTTCCATTCTTTAAGCTAAATATGCTTTTGTTTTCCCATCTAGGCTAAATATGCTTAGTTCTTTCATGTCTCTTCTTTTGCCTATTTCACACATCTCCTCACCTTCCTGGCTAGCCTTCCTTTCTTGTGTTGTAGTTGATACCTGTCTCTCTTAAGATGAGATGCCCATGTCATAACTCAAGATTCTAGTAATTATTCCAAGTGGCAAGCAGTCCCAGAAGAACGATGCCCTCTTCTGCCCTGTATACTAAATGTAAATGTTTCTTTAAAGTTGCATAAGGTAAAAACTGACTTTGGTAATATACATTTAATAAAATATATGTACAATAACCATACATATAACAAAATGTATCAATATATTTTAAATATCAAATGTAAGTTAACAAAAATAACAAAAAGTTTGTAGTGCTTTAGCTTATCAATCTCTTACAATTAACACTGGAAGGGATAAGAACAGATGAGGAAACTCAGGGTGGTTATGTTACTTTTGAAAAGGCTTAATAAGAATGTGTCATAGCACCTTTGGCCCCATTTATCAACACAGCTGAAGTGATAACAGAATAAACTTTCAATAAATTTGACAGCAAACAACAACAGCAATAAAAAGAAAGAAGATTAGTGGTAGGAAATAGCTTAGGGCTGGGGAGCTTGAGAGGAAAGTGGGAGTGACTGCCAAAGGTATGGCTTTTCTTTGGAGGATGATGAAAATGTGCTAAAATTAATAGTGGTGATGACAGCATACACTGTGGAAATATAAAAACCCACTAAATTGTATGGATCTGAATTATTAATATATCTCAATGAAGTTGTTTTTAAAAACCTAAAAAAATCAAACTTCAATAAAAAGCGCATGGTGGAGACATGATTGGATCTTAGACTGATGGTAGAGTTGTTTAGAGCAGGCACCAGGTTCTAAACTGCCAGCTACACATCCATGCCCCCTGGGTCCTCTGTAAACTTCTTGAAATAAAGTGCAAATTGTACTTGCTTCTACGATAAAGGTACTTGATTTTTTTATGCTCTCAAAGGAATCCTTAACCCCATAGAGGTTAAGAATAATTGTGTTAAAGGTAGTCTTGACATTGAGCTTGTTGTTAAATCATATACCAAATTCATTTTTTCTATATATTGCTCTTAAATATCTTCCTTCATATGTGTAACTGGTTTCCTGAACCCACCTTAAGCCCAGAACACTTAGATCTGCTGAATTTGTCTTAGTAGTTCCATCTATTTCAGGGCCATTTCTTTTCATCACCACACCTCTACTAATGTATTTGCTATTTGCTTAAATAATATGATCAGCATTCTCTCTTGATCTTTATCTAAATCAGTGCTGAAAATGAGGGCTGACCCAGGGGACAGTAATGGCTATGAAAGTGGTTTGCAAAATCTGTGCCTCCTTTGCATTTCTTTTTCTCCCAGGTTGCTCAGGTTTCTCTCAAGGTGAAAGAGTAGTAATGTCTAGATAATCTGTTGTTCTCAACCAGCAGCAGCCTGGCTGCACCTCTGATTCCTGGTTTCTGAATGTCCACTCTTCATGCTGTTTTCATGAGGCTTTGCCTTACAGTAGGGCATTTTTTTCTCTTGGACTGTTACTCCACAGGCCCTTCTATTAAAGATCTTCTGGTTAATTGGGAGTTGTTTTCTTCTTGCAATCCCTTTGAAGCACATCTTATTTCTCTCCTAACCCCCCAGTGGTTTCTAGGAAACCCAGCTGACACCTGGTATCAAGTCACAGAAATGAGAACAACCCCAGTTTCTTTATTCCTTAGCCTTCAGGCCATTTAAAATAAAAATACAACTTTGATATTAAATGTGGGACAGATTGTAGTTTTTCTGTTTTTTTCCCCCCAACAGACTTGTAATATGGGTTACATCTAGACACATTAATGAATTCCTTTCCAGAATAAAATTTGTTTCAAAAGAAAAAATTATCAATGGCTTTAGATTTTTCTGTAAGTTTTAGAATGATTTCTTATCTTCTGTGTGATTGGCAATAATCTATGTTTTTGCACAATTTTTAATCTTTTGGGTCTCCTATCTACCTTTTGTGATCTCTGATTTTCCTCTGCTAACAATAAGTATTGATTTTATATTAATGATTTATAGCCTTTATTCTACTTCATTTTTAAAGTCCTCACCACAGGATATGTTTTATTGGTTTTAGAGAGAGAGAAAGGGGAGAGAGAAACAGAGGGGAAGAAAGAAACATCAATGTGAGAGAGCAGCATTGATTAGTTGCCTCCCTCACGCACCATGTCTAGGATCAAACCTGCAACCTAGGCATGTGCCCCTGATGCGAGATTGAACCCACGACTTTTGATGTGTGGGGTGGTTCTCCAAAAAACTGAGCTGCCCTGCCGGAGCATTTTATACCCCAGTTTTCAAAGTGATCTTTTTCCATCTGTTGACTGATTCTGATTCCCACATTGAATCACATCCTCCAACTTTTTCCATGAGCATTGTGAACAATTTTCCCTGAAGCTTTATGTGAATCATGTCGTTTTTGTCATTATTTAGAGAGTATGTAAACATTGGCTCATGATAACTTTTAATAGCCTTCAGTGTCAACTCCAACTTCAATAGCAAGGAAATGCAAAAGTGGCTCCATAGCAACCACCAGTTTGCTTATTCATTTCTAAGTTAGAGGACACTTGGCACTTTGGCCTTTATACTGGAGAATTATAGGAAATACGTTTTAAATGTTACTGTTCCTAAGACTGCTTTTCAAAACTTTCATTATATAGTTGGAAAAAAGACCCAGCCTTGGGTTTGAGTCTCAGCTGGATCACTTACTAGTTTTATTACCTTAGGTGCCTCATTTTACCCGAGTCCTCAATACCCCTATTTTAAAAACTGGGTGGTAATGCCCACTTTTCTACTGATGAGGGACTATTTTTAGGGATGATTGAGATGAACTGTGTGAAGCACTTTATACAATAGGAGGTAGTATAAACTCAGGCAAAGTAGAGCCAAGAATTTTATACTCTGGTCATGCTCAATATCAATAGTTTAATTTCCATGATTAGAGGTTTTTGAATTCCTGTTTATTATTCTCATAAGCCTCAGTGCCATGTCCCATTTCTTTTACTCAGTCTCTCCCCTGAGTACTCACTCAGGAGCTGTCCCTATTTTAATTTTCATTCAATTTTTAGCTACTCCCAGGACAATAAGTGCTTCAGCCCTATCCAGGCATTCTTGGCGGACAGCATCTTACATGTGGTAAATAGCATCACTTGGCCTGTATTTTTCACCTCATTCATTATTTGCCTTGAGTCCAGGTTTATTCTTGGGATTTGCTTTATTCCATGGGATAGTGGCAGTTGTGATAGAATCAGAGCCTTGAAAACTGTGTTTGTGACTGGACTTGCTCACTCATGTGTTTTTTAATACCAGGTGGGAGGAATTCCAGCCAAGATGGAGGAGTAGGTAGGTATACTTTGCCTCTTCACACAACCAAAACAAGGACAATAACAAATTTAAAAACAAAAATAACCAGAACTGCCAGAAAATGGAACTGTGTGGAAATCTGACAACCAAGGAGTCAAAGAAGAAATATTCATTCACATTGGTAGGTGGGACAGAGATGGACAACCTGAGCAGACAGGATGTGCAGCAAGGCAGCAGCTGGAGAACCGGACAGGTGAAGTGGAATGGACAGTCCCAAATTCGTGTGCAGATAAACTGGGAGGAACAACTGGGGAGAGAGACAGACTGTACAACCCAGGGTTCCAGCACAAGGAAATAAAGCCTCAAAACCTCTGACTGTAAAAACATATGGAGATTGCAGCAGTAGTGGAAACTCCTAGCCTCACAGGAGAGTTTGTTGGAGAGACCCATAGGGTCCTAGAACATACATAAACCCACCCACCCAGGAATCAGCACCAGAAAGGCCCAACTTGCTTGTGGGTAGTGGGGGACATGACTGAAAGCTGGCAGAGAGCTGAGCAAGTGTCCTTGTTCCCTTTTGAACACCTCCGCCAAATACAGTGCCACAACACAGCAAAGTGGGTTGCCCCACCATGGTGAATATGTAAGACTCTGGCCCTTACTATGTAACAAGGCACATGGAAACAAAAAAAAAACATGGCCCAAATGAAAGAATAGATTGAAGCCCCCCCTCCAAAAATAAAAGTAAGTAATGAAGAGATAGCCAATCTATCAGATGCAGAGTTCCAAACACTGGTAATCAAGATGCTCAAAAAAATGCTTCAGTGTGGTCACAAAATAGATGAAAAAGTGAAGGCTATGCAAGTGAAATAAGGGAAAATATACGGGAGCCAACAGTGATGGAAAAGAAACCAGGACTCAAATCAACAACTTGGACCAGAAGGAAGAAATGAATATTCAACCAGAACAGAATTGAGAAACAAGAATTCAAAAAAAAAAAAAAATGAGGAGAGGCTCAGGAATCTGCAGGAGTACTTTAAACATTCCAACATCTGAATCATAGGGGTGCCAGAAGGAAAAGAGGAAGAGCAAGAAACTGAAAATTTATTTGAAAACATAATGAAAGAGAACTTCTCCAATCTGGCAAAGGAAAAGACTTCCAGGAAGTCCAGGAAGCTCAGAGAATCTCAAAGAAGTTGGATCCAAGGATGCACACATCAAAGCATATCATAATTACATTACGCAAGATTAAAGAGAAAGGAGAGAATCTTAAAAGCAGCAAGAGAAAAGGAGAGAGTTACCTACAAAGGAGTGCCCATAAGGCTATCAGCTGATTTGCCAAAAGAAACCTTACCGGCCAGGTGGGCCTGGAAAAAAGTATTCAACATCATGAAAGGCAAGGACCTACATCTATGATTACTCTATCTAGCAAAGTTTTCATTTAGAATGGACGGGCAGATAAAATGCTTCCCAGATGAGGTCAAGTTAAAGAAGTTCATAATCACCAAGCCCCTACTATATGAAATGTTAAAGGGACTTATGTAAGAAAAAGAAGATCAAAACTATGAACAATAAAATGACAAAAAACTCACAACTATCAACATCAGAGCCTACAGAAACAAAAACAAACACAAATACAAACTAAACAAACAACTAGAACAGGAAAAGATTCATGGACTTAGAGATCACATGGAGGGTTATCAGTGGGGGGTTGGAGAGAATGCAGGAAAATGTACAGGGGATTAGAAGCATAGACAGTAGGTACAAAGTAGACAGGGGGAGGTTAAGAATAGTGTAGGAAATGGAGAAGCCAAAGAACTTATATGTATGACCCATGCACGTGAACTAATTGGGAGGAATCCTGGTGTGAGGTGGGGGGTGCGCTGTGGAGGGGAATAAAAGAGAAAAATGGGAAAACTATAATAGCATAACTAATACAACATGTTAAAAAATACAATGTGAATATGCCCAGGTTAGGCTGCTGGTCTCAGGAGAAGGACAAGGGACACATGGAATATATTGCAATGTTCAGTCATTCCCATTGAAGCCAGCCTATATCAGCCAACAACCAGCATACCCTAAATTGGTCAGCATTCCCTGTAAATCAGTACACCCACTTAACTGACATCCCAAGAATGTGAGCACAAACATTTATTGCTGTGTGATTCTCAAGTTTTGTGGTTGTTTGCTACACACTTTAATTGTAGCAATGAAAAAACAAATACAGGGGAGATCCCGGGAAGATGGCGGTGGAATAGGACAAAGGATTTTGCTTCTCTCCACGCACCGGAGAAGGACCTGGCTGATCTGCAGAAGAGCACAGCAGATGCCAAACTGGGACCCAGCATATAAGAAGGCAGGACTCCAGAGAGTGTATCGGACACTGAATGACCAGAGGTAGGAGAGGAGACGACCACAGATCAACAAGGTATGAGGGAGCAGCACAGAGGTGGTGGTGGGCCCCCTGCCAGGCCGAGCCAGGGCCCTGGCTGGCCGCCCTGGTCTCTGAGAGCCGTCTCTGGGAGAGAACTGGTCACCTGAACCACCCCCATCTGGCAGGGCGCAGATTGGAAAACACCATAAGAGATCGGTCTGCCAGTAGTGGCAGAGAGAGGAGTGAGCATTCGGAAGCAAACCAGAAAGCTCTGATAACCCGTGGAGTCAGGTTGCTGGCTTGGGAGAACTGAGAGTTGCCAGAGCATTTCCTGCTTCTGGGGGACTGTGCCGACCCTGGAACAGTCTCGGGGAGTCTCAGGCTGCTGCCAGGGCCTCTAGAAAATAGTCAGTTGCAAGCTCCATCCCTACTCACCCGGCACAGACCAGCTCCATCCCTGCTCAGCTGGCACAGACTGGGAGGCACTGGGAGTCAAGCCTTGGCCTTCGGCTTGAGTGGCTACAGGTCGAGTGTGCTGTCCCGGCCCTCAAGGGGCCCCGCACAGGCCCTCTACTTGGGGAACCACCAGTCAACCGTGCTTTTTTGGTGGGGTGGGGTCTGTGCTGACCCTCGGCTTGGGGAATTGTGGCACGGGACCTGCTGGCAAACAGTCTAGGGGAGTCTCGGGCTGCTGGCTGGGCCCCTGGAAGAGAGCCAGTCGCCAGCTCCATCCCTACTGAGCCGGCACAGACAGGGAAACACAGGGAGTCAGGCTGTGGCTGTTGGTTTGGGAGAAATGTGAGTTGCCTTGTGTGTTCAGCCACAACACAGGGAAAGGTCTGCACCCAAGCCTACAAGAACAGGAAAGCCTGGCAGGGAGCACGAGCCCTCATGTCAGACCAGGGCTGGGAAGCCTAGGAGAAAATCCGCTATTAGTAGGGTGCAGGAGAGTGGCGCCAGTCTGGATCTTGAGGGGGATACTGGGGAGACCAGTTGAGCTTACCGAGGCGCGAGAAGAGCCACAATAAGAGCCTCTCAGGCTGCTGCAGCTAGTGAGACCAGAAGAAAAGGTTTGACTAGCTAAAAACCAACCAGAGGAGTAGTGGGAGCAGAGAAGACCAAGATACCTACAGGAGACTGCACCACTGAATTTCACAGGTATCCTATCACAGAAGTTCACGCCATAAACTCAGGGTACCAGAAGAGATCAATCTAAGAAGCTGAGGCCAACAAGAAGAGCATCACAAACAATGGGAAGACAAAGAAACAATCCCCAAATGAAAGAAAAGGAGGAAGCCTCAGAAAGAATGTTAGATAAAATAGATATTGAATTCAAAGCACTGGTTATCAGGAAATTCAAAGAGCTTACAACGAGCTACCAGAAACTACAGGGGAGCTACAATGAACTCTCTGCAAATTATACCAGCATGAAAAAGGAAATAGAAACCATCAACAAAGGCCAAGAGGGAATGAAAAATGCAATTTCTGAATTGAAGAACACAGTAGAAGGTATGAAGAGTAGGATTGATGAGGCGGAGGACCGCATAAGCGAGCTCGAAGACAGGGTGGAAAGAATCTCCCAGATGGACGAGGTAATGGAAAAGAGAATCAGAAAGAATGAGGAGAGTCTAAGAGAAATGCAAGACCATATGAAACGTAATAATATCCAAATAATAGGAATACAAGGAGGGGAAGAAGAAGAACAAGGGATAGAAAACCTACTTGAAAGAGTAATAACGGAAAATTTTCCTAAGATGAGGAGGGAGAAAGTCACACGAATCCAGGAATCGCAGAGAGTCCCAGGCAGGTGGAACCCAAAGAGGCCTACTGCAAGACACATCATCATTAAAATGGCAAAACTCCAGGACAAAGAGAGAATCCTAAAGGCGGCAAGGGAGAAAAAGGAAATAACATACAAGGGGGTCCCAATAAGGTTGGTTATGGACTTCTCAATGGAAACATTCCAAGCAAGAAAAGAATGGCAAGAAATATTCCAAGTAATGAGAAACAGAGGCCTACAACCAAGACTACTTTATCCAGCAAGGCCCTCAATCAAGATAGAAGGCCAAATAAAGAGCTTCTAAGACAAAAGAAGTCTAAAAGAATATGCCTCCACAAAACCAGCTCTAAAAGAATTACTAAAAGGGCTGCTTTAAGGAAAGGATGGAAAAGAGAGAGACAGAGAGGAACACAGGTACATAAATGGCAATGAATAAGTACCTTTGAATAATAACCTTAAACGTAAATGAATTAACAGCACCAATTAAGAGACATAGAATAGCTGAATGGTTAAGAAAGCATGATCCACACATATGCTGCCTACAAGAGACCCACCTCAGGTCAAAAGACCACCACAGACTGAAAGTGAAAGGATGGAAACAAATTTTCCAAGCAAATGGACAAGAAAAAAAAGCCGGGGTAGCAATCCTCATATCAGACAAAATAGACTTCAAAAAAAAAAGGCTATAAAGAGAGACCTAGAAGGTCACTTCATAATACTCAAGGGAAGAATCCACCAAGAAGACATTAACATCATAAATATATATGCACCCAACACAGGACCACCCAAATATATAAAGAAAATCCTAGAGGACCTCAAGAAAGATATTGACAGCAACACAATTATAGTAGGGGATTTTAACACCCCACTGTCAAAAATGGACAGATCTTCCAAACAAAATATCAACAAAGATATAGCAGCATTAAACGACACTCTAGAAGAAATGGACCTAATTGATATATATAGAGCCATCCATCCCAAAGAAACTAAATACACTTTCTTTTCAAACGCACATGGAACATTTTCAAAGATAGATCACATGATAGGACACAAAACCAGTCTCAACAACTTCAGGAAAATAGAAATCATACCAAGCATCTTCTCTGATCACAAGGGACTGAAATTGGAAACCAACCCCACAGGAAAAAACCCAAAACACCCAAAATCATGGAGACTGAATGGTAGGCTATTGAACAATGAATGGGTCAAGATTGAAATTAGGGAGGAAATCAAAAAACTCCTTGAAACAAATGAAAATGAACTCACCACAACCCAAAATTTATGGGACACAGTGAAGGCAGTCCTGAGAGGGAAGTTCATAGCGATACAGGCTCACCTAAAGAGGATAGAAACATTTCAAACAAACAACCTAACCCAACGCCTGCAAGAACTCGAGGAACAACAACAAAGACAGCCCAGAGCAAGTAGAAGGAAGGAAATAACCAAGATCAAAGCAGAATTAAATGACATAGAGACTAAAAGCACAATTCTAAAGATCAATGAATCCAGGAGTTGGTTTTTTGAAAAGATAAACAAAATAGACAAACCTTTAAGTAGGCTCATTAAGAAAAGAAGAGAGAGGACACAAATAAACACAATCAGAAATGAAAGAGGAGAGATTACAACTGATACCACAGAAATAGAAAGGATTGTAAGAAATTACTATGCGGAACTGTATGCCAAGAAATTTGAAAACCTGGGTGAAATGGACAAATTTCTAGAAAAATATAATCTTCCAAAACTCAATGAAAAAGAAGCAGAAAACCTGAACAGGCCAATAACAGCAAATGAAATTGAAGAAGTAATCAAAAAACTCCCATCACACAAAAGCCCTGGGCCAGATGGTTTCACAGGAGAATTCTACAAAGCTTTTAAGGAAGAGCTAACCCCTATTCTTCACAGACTATTCCAAAAAATCCAAAAGGAGGGAAAACTCCCCAACTCTTTCTATGAAGCCAGCATCACCCTAATCCCAAAGCCAGATAGAGACACAACAAAGAAAGAAAATTACAGACCAATATCACTGATGAACATAGATGCTAAAATCCTCAACAAAATATTGGCAAATCGCATCCAACAATACATCAAAAAGATCATACACCATGACCAAGTGGGATTCATCCCGGGGATGCAAGGATGGTTCAATATACGCAAATCAATAAATGTAATACACGAAATAAACAAAAGCAAAGACAAAAACCACATGGTCATATCAATAGATGCGGAAAAAGCTTTTGATAAGGTACAACACCCATTTATGATAAAGGTACTCAGCAAGGTGGGAATAGAGGGAACATTCCTCAATATAATAAAGGCCATATATGAAAGACCTACAGCCAACATCATACTCAATGGGCAAAAACTAAAAGCTTTTCCACTAAGATCAGGTACAAGACAAGGTTGCCCACTTTCACCACTTCTATTCAATATAGTATTAGAAGTTCTAGCTGCAGCGATCAGACAAGAAAAGGAAATAAAAGGCATCCAAATCGGAAAGGAGGAAACAAAACTGGCATTGTTTGCAGATGACATGATAGTGTACATGGAAAACCCTATAGCCTCTACCAAAAAACTGCTGGAACTAATAAATGAATTTGGCATAACAGCGGGATACAAAGTTAATATCCAGAAATCAAAGGCATTTTTGTATACCAACAATGAAGCAGCAGAAGCAGAAATCAGGAAAAAAATCCCATTCGATATAGCAAAAAGAAAAATAAAATATCTGGGAATAAACCTAACCAAGGAGGTAAAAGACCTGTATGCAGAAAACTACACAACACTGAAGAAAGAAATCAAGGAAGACACAAATAAATGGAAACATATACCGTGTTCATGGATTGGAAGAATTAACATCATCAAAATGTCCATACTACCCAAAGCAATTTACAGATTCAATGCAATACCTATTAAAGTACCAATGGCGTATTTCACAGACATAGAACAAACACTTCAAAAATTTATATGGAACCAGAAAAGACCCCGAATAGCTGCTGCAATTTTGAGAAAGAAGAACAAAGTAGGAGGGATCACAATACCTGATATCAAACTGTATTACAAGGCCACTGTAATCAAAACAGCCTGGTACTGGCACAAAAACAGGCACATAGACCAATGGAATAGAACAGAGAGCCCAGAAATAAACCCAACTCTCTACAGTCAATTAATATTCGACAAAGGGGGCAATAACATAAAATGGAGTAAAGACAGCCTTTTCAACAAATGGTGTTGGGAGAACTGGACAGCTACATGCAAAAAAATGAAACTTGAGCACCAACTTACACCATACACCAAAATAAATTCAAGGTGGATAAAAGACTTAAATATAAGCCGTGAAACCATTAAAACCCTAGAGGAGAGCCTTGGCAAGAAAATCTCAGATATTCCACGCAGCAATATTTTTACTGATACGTCCCCTAGAGCAAGGAACATAAAGGAAAGAATAAACAAATGGGATCTCATCAAAATTAAAAGCTTCTGCATGGCTAAGGAAAACAGTATCAAGATACAAAGAGAAGCAACAGCTTGGGAAAACATATTTGCCAATGATACCTCAGATAAGGGTTTAATCTCCAAAATATACAAAGAACTCATTCGGCTCCACTCAAAGAAGACAAGCAACCCAATCAAAAAATGGGCAGAGGACTTGAACAGACATTTCTCCAAGGAGGACATACAGAGAATCCAGAGACACATGAAAAGATGCTCGATATCACTAGCTATCAGAGAGATGCAAATTAAAACCGCAATGAGATACCACTTAACACCAGTCAGATTGGCTATCATAAACAAAGAAACAAACAACAAGTGCTGGAGAGGTTGTGGGGAAAAGGGGACTCTAGTTCACTGTTGGTGGGATTGCAGACTGGTACAACCACTATGGAAAACAGTATGGAATTTTCTAAGAAAACTAAAAATGAACGTACCTTTTGACCCAGCAATTCCACTCTTGGGAGTATATCCTAAGAACCCTGAAACACCAATCCAAAAGTACCTATGCACCCCGATGTTCATAGCAGCACAATTCACGATAGCCAAGAGTTGGAAGCAACCTAGATGCCCATCGGTCAATGACTGGATAAAAAAACTATGGTACATTTACACAATGGAATTCTATGCTGCAGAAAGGAAGAAGGAACTCCTACCCTGTGCAACATCATGGATGGAACTGGAAAGCATTATGCTGAGTGAAATAAGCCAGGTGGTAAAAGACAAATACCATATGATCTCACCGTTAACAGGAATCTAAACAAAACAAACAAGGAAGCAAAATATGACCAATGACACTCAAATACGGAACAGGCTGACAGGGTCCAGAAGGGAGAGTGGAGAGAATCATAGGGGAAAAGGGGATGGACTCACATGAACAAGTATAAAGGACACATGGACAATAACTAAGGGTGGTGGGGCGAAGATGTGAGGGAGGCCGGAGCATGGGGTGGGGGGCAGGCAGGGTTGGGAATATAAGAGAGAAAGCTGTACTTGAACAAGAATTAAATAAAAAAATTATTTAAAAAAAAAACAAATACAGTATATGCCATAACCATTTGAGCCTCTGGCTTCAATGATAGTAGTATCAAAGCTCATGATCCTGCAAATGCATCAAGATAGGAGAAACTGAAGTTCCATAAGTAGTAAAGGTCTAGGGAAGTAATAAGTAAAATGCTATTAAATATATTTCATTTTATTACAATTTTGAAAATAATATTATACTGATTATGCTATTACAGTTGTCCTGATTATTGCCTCTTAGCCCCCCTCCAACAAGCACATTTCATTCCCTGAGGTAATCCCTCCACCATTGTTCATGTCCATGGGTCATGAATACAGGATCTTTGGTTACTCCATTTCCTATACTGTATTTTACATCCCCCTGGCTATTCTGTATCTGCTTATTTGTACTTTTTTTAAAGAGAGAGATGGGAGGGAGGGAGAAAGACAGAAAGAGAAATATCAATGTGTGGTTGCCTCACACACGCCCCTCATAGGGGACCTGGCCTGCAACCCAGGCATGTGCCCTGATTGGGAATGGAACTGGTGATCCTTTGGTTTCCAGGCCAAGCTTAATCCACTTAGTCACACCAGCCAGGGCCTATTTGTACTTCTTAATTCCCTCACATCTTCACTCATTCCCTGAACCTGACTACCATCTGGTAATCATGAAAATGCTCTCTGTATCCATGCTTCTGTCTGTTTTTCTTGTTTGCTTTGCAAACAAAGGTTTTTTTGGATTCAATAGTTGATAGGTGCATATTTATTGTCATTTTATTGTTTATAGTTTTGATCTTTTTCTTAAATAAGTTCTTTTAACATTTTGTATAAGAATAGTTTGGTGATGATGCACTCCTTTAGCTTTTTATGGTCTGGGAGGCTCTTTATCTGCCCCTTGATTCTAAATGGTAGCTTTACTGAGTAGAGCAATATTGGCTGTAGGTCCCTACTTTTCATGACTTTGAATATTTCTTGCCAATGCCTTCTAGCCTGCAAGGTTTCTTTTGAAAAATTAGCTGGCAGTGTTATGGGAGTTCCTCTGTAGGTGATTAACTGCTTTTCTCTAGCTGCTTTTGGATTCTCTCTTTTAATTTTAACCTTTGGCATTTTAATTATGGTGTGTCTTGGAGTGGGCCTCTTTGCATCCATCTTGTTTGGGATTCTCTTTGTTTCTTGGACTTGCGTATCTATTTCCTTCACCAAATTATGGAACTTTTCTTTAATTATTTTTTTCAAATAAATTTCCAATTTCTTGCTCTTTCTCTTCACTTTTGGCACTCCTATGATGAGAATGTTGGAATGCTAGAGTTGTCCCATAGGCTGCATATACTATCCTCATTTTTTTAATTCTTTTTTCCTCTTGTTTTTCTGATTTGTTGTTTTTTGCTTCCGTAAGTTCCATATCATTGATTTGATTCTCGGCTTCATCCACTCTAATGTTGTTTCCATATACATTGTTCTTTACTTCAATTAGCATATCCTTCNTGCATATACTATCCTCATTTTTTTAATTCTTTTTTCCTCTTGTTTTTCTGATTTGTTGTTTTTTGCTTCCGTAAGTTCCATATCATTGATTTGATTCTCGGCTTCATCCACTCTAATGTTGTTTCCATATACATTGTTCTTTACTTCAATTAGTGTATCCTTCATATTTTGACTGGATCTTTTTTATACTGTTGAGGTACTCACTATGTTCCTTGAGCAGTTTTCTAACCAGTGTTTTGAGCTCTGCATCTGATAGATTGCTTATCTCCATTTTGTTTAGTTCTTTTTCTGAATTTTTGATCTGTTCTTTCCTTTGGGCCATATTTCTTTTTTCTTTTTCTTTTTTTTTTTTTCAGCATTCCTGTGTTTGTTTCTATGTATTAGGTTGAGCTTCTGTGACTGCCCATCTTTGTAGTGTGGTCTAATGTAGTAGGTGTTGTATATGTAGGTTCCAGTGGCTCTGTTTCCTCTATCCCTCAAGCTGGGTACTTGAGGTATGTCCTTCATGTGGGCCAAGTACACCCTCCTCTTGTAGTTGATCCTTGGGTGCTATTGGCAGGTCAATGGGAGGGATTTACCCAGGCAAATCAGCTTCAAGGACTCTCTGTGACCACTGACCACCAACCTCCAACTTCCATGGAGGATCAGGCATAGTGGTGGTACTCTGATGTGGTCTGTAAATGTCCACTGGATGTGCATGCTCTGGGATTACCCGGGTGGTGCAGACTAAGTTCATTCCCCATCTTTGTTTTGTCTAGGGACACTGTGCCTGAGCTATAGAGCAATCAGAGATGGCTGCTACTTCTGCTGGGCTTGGAGATTCCTAGGTGAAGCCATGATGTGAATCTAGGAATGCTGCTGTTTATGCCATGCCTGGGGCATTTAGAAAGAGATATGGGGGCTTGGGGTTTCAGAGGCTTGCTGTTGATTGTTTGAGAGGATTTGGGAAGTTTTGAAGCATAAGTCAAGACCAGCTATTCATATGGTAAAGCAGCTTGGGTGGGCTTATAATTTGGGTGGGGATCCCCCACCCAAGGGTGGAGATCTGGGGATCTCCAAGGGTAGGGCAAACAGTGTTAGCCAGTTTGATGGAGTCTCAGATATGGCACCAGGCTCTGTGGCTCTGTGGCTCTGTGGGTTTGGTTCAGAAAAGGGGCAATGGCCTCTGCTCACCTTGATGCCAGACACTTCAGGTATTCTTCATATGCCATTGGTGTCTTTCAAGCTGCTACCCTGGTGCTGGAGCTCTAAGTAGTGAGTCTGAGTAAGTCTATGTGGGGGTTGTTTAAGAGGAACTGCTTGGGGCTCTTGACTCAACTCAATCCCCACTGGTTTTTGCAGCCAGAAGTTGTGGGGACTGACCTTTCTGGCACTGGAACCCTGGGCTTGAGGGCCTGGTATGGGGCTAGGACTCCTCACTCCCAAGATATACCTCTGGAAAATGTATCCACCACATGTGATTGTGGGACTCGCCTGAACCACATCTCTGCGCTCCCAGTCTGGATGGATGTGGTTTCTTTAATTCTGTGGTTGTCAAATTTCCATTAACTCGATTTCTGATGATTCTGAGTGATGGTTGTTTTATATTTTAGTTGTAATTTTGATGTAGTTGTACAAGGAGGTGAGCCCTGTCTGCCTAAATTGCCATCTTGACCAGAAGTCACAAATATAAATATATTTTGAGTGAACAGAATCTTGAACACGAAAAGCCTCCTGTGGAGGGTACCCTGTGTCTTCAGTCACCTTCAATAGTTAAGAAGAAATGAACGGCACTGTGATTTGCTGAGGAAGAATGTCATACTAGTGCTGTGTTATTCAGAATGCATCACTTTTAAAAGTTTTGTGTGGAGCTACTTAGTCTAACATTGAATGTATTTTTACTCCCATTTCTCTCCTTTCATTTTCAGCAAGTGCCAGCAAAATTCTTGTGTAATCGCTGGCCTCTTCACAAATTATCACAGTACTTAAGGATACATTTTCCCAGACCTGTTCTCTGATCTGTAATGTATTTCATTTCTCTGTCTATCCTTCACAGATCCACTCATATGGCCTACAAAAGAAGAAAGTAATGCATAGTTTTAGTGGAAAGACAACATATGAAGTATTAACTGGTACTTACCTACCTCTATCGACTTCTAATCCCATGATGCTGCCCCATTTCATTATGTTAGAAGTTATATGAGGCTGACATAGGACAGTGGAGGCTGTCAGGAAAGCAGAGAAATAGGTATCAAATTCCTGGCTTTTAAAGTTAAAAGCCTCAAATCATCTTTTTATATTTTTCCCTCATCTCTCCTCTTTCTCTTCCCTTCCTCACTAGATAAAGATGCTCCCAACTGAAAAGAGGGAAGGAGGATGGTAACTGAAAAAATGAGAAACAGTCACTGATTTTAGGACAACTCCCCATTTTGTGCCAACTACCAAGTGATGAGCCAAGCAGCGGGCAAAGAAACTGTAAGAGCCCTGGAATAAATGTAACAGTAGAGGGAACCAATGCTATAGAAGACATTGCTACAGTGTACTTGTATTTGGGCCCTGTTCTACTGGGTATATGGGCATTGTTATTTCCCCTCTTCCTTGATTATAGAAATGATCTTGTGACTTGGCCAATAAATTGTTAATGGAAATGATGTGGGTCATTTCCATGTTCAAACATCTAATTACTGGTGCTTAACTTTCCAGCCTGCTTATCTTGCTAATGGAAGCATGAGCCAACACATGAAAGACAGATGTGAAGAGTATTGTCTTGACTTTTATTTAAGGAATGAAATTTTGTTGATCTTTTGGATTTATTACTGCAGTATAACCTACCCTGTCCTGAGTAGGATAAGCGCTCTCTTTTCTGTGTGGATGGCTGGAAGGGAGGGAAATCACAAAAGTTCTCATGCCATTCAGCATGGGGGCAGTGGAGCAGAGAAGGCTACAGAGCATGTCAGAGGTAGAGAGAGCTTGATGACAGATCCTAATTGTCCTATCGCCCCAGAGAGATGTGGGATAACAACTGAAATCTCCCCATGTCCCAAATAAGGATGCATATTTTTGCACAGAGAGAAATCTGGTTATCTAAGGCTTTTCAAGGTCATGACAGGGGATGCTACTGTAAGTGGTGGCATGGGATATTCAGTCTGAGATCAGATGAGTGGATGCTCATTTGGAGGGTGGCAACACTAAAACTAAATATTATTGTTGCTTATATCAGTGGGTGTCAACCCTGGACAGCCATTGAAACACTTCCTCATAGATGTTACATTACTGTGTATAAACCCTTCAGTTAGATTCCACCACAAAGAAGAGAGAAAGGGGAAAGGCCATAATTCAATTGAATATAATACTGAAATAATTTAGAAAATACTGAAGTGGTTGACTTAGAACTTATTAAGTGACCTGATACAGACCCTGGCTTGGGGGATCTGCTGAGATACAAGACATTCACATGGATGTCTGAGTCCTGTGGAGGAAAAGGGCGAGCGGCTTCACTCTGAAGAGGAGCCAAAAGCTGCGGCCTCCTCCATGACAGGCCTTTATTTCTTTTCTTGGCACTTTACATGATGGTCCTCATTTACTATGCACAGATTTGCTTTAGGGTGTTACTTTTTACAGAAAATAAAGGAGCGAGTGCTGCTGATCACATCGCAGAAGAAGGATATTAGCAAATGAAAAGGGAAAAGTGGTTGAACTGGTTACACTCCATACTGGGGAGTTTTAGCATGGATTTTAGGAAGTTACAGTAAGCACCTTCTGTCTCAATTCAGGGTGAGGGAGTTTTAGCAAAAGCAAGTCTCAAAGCAGCCTAGGTACATTGCAGGCCTGATTGCCCATGGGAGAACCTATCTGTGGGCATGGGTCCTGTGCATCTCCGAGTGGGAGCTGGGACCATGCCATGCAGAACAGTCTCCTACAGTCACCAGTTTCAATTTTCGATCAGGAAACATGAGGTCTTAGGATAGAAATTACTTCAGAAAGAGAAAGCTCTTTATTTGTAGGTCTGAGCTTCTGGCTATGAAAATCATACCTTGTATTTTTGTGAAAGGACTGAACTAAGAAGAATTTGAAACAAATGGGATTTAATGAGTTTATAGAGAAATATAAAGCCACACTATTTCAGAAATTGTGTTTGTTTGTGGTGAGGAACTATTACATGCCTTACCCAATTAGTACCCTTCTGGGCCTCTCGAGATCCTGGACTTGACCAGTACCATTGAATGTTGGGCTGTGCCTATCCAGCTTGCGCTGTGTGTCAGGCACTTAGCCCTCTGGATTCTTGCGTTTGGTGGGTCTTTGGCCAGGTGCTGGTTGCCTCTGGAAAAAACGGTGTGTGGGGGCTACTTTCCTCGCAAATCTACCCCCCCGCAAGTGCCACTGATGAGAGTAAATATGGCTGAGACATGATTTGATCTACTTGGGGAGGAGAAGTAAGCAGTGGCCAGTTTCTCAGGGGAGACAAAGGCCAGCAGTGGCCAGTTTCTCTGAAGAGAAAAAGGCCTTGAGCTCCCTCCTCCAGGTCCTTTTATTGGGTTGTAATATACAGGAATACAGGGTGGCAAGGATCAAACAGTAGATAGCATTTCAAGGAAATCTGAGGGCTTACTATGAGTCAGAGTCTGTCAGGAACAGAGTTTTAGGGTTTCCTGCTTGAACCCTTAACATACGAATGAAAGCACTCTTGGCAGAGCAGATTTCTCAGGTTTATCAGGAAGTCTTTGTGATGCCAGATTTTTCTCCAGGACACCTCTAGCAAGGCAAGGAGCTGCACCTCTCCCCATCAGGTATTCAGGCTTAAGGGGATTAGAGCCAGGAAATGCTTCTCCCAGAGAACATGGGGGCTCAGGCTATGTCAAAGCTGGGGGAGCGAGAGTCCATTGCTCTTTGTTGCAGCCCCCGAGTCCTCCCATGAAGGCCTCCCAAGTGAACAAGTCTGGCTTAGGTTGCCCTTCACTGTGAGGGGTCTTAGCTGTCATTGACTTCTGACCAAACTTTGGGGGCAGGGAGAGGAAACTGAAGCAGTGTTTGCTACCAGAGACAAGCTTTGTCTTCTGTGTCTCGCATTCCAAAGGTCTTCCCTTGCCCTTAGCCACAGGGGGTCGAGATACAATTCCTAGAACCAGGCAGAGCGGTCCACAACACTGGTGGAATCAGGCCACTGTGCCAAATGATTAAGCTGCCCAATCACTCTTGGTATTCAGCCCATAACATTGGACACAATATTGGATGTATCAAACAAACTCTTTTGTTGGTTAGTGTTTTCTTATTGATGTAGAGAACTCACCCAAAAAAAGTATTTAAAATAAAACACAGATTAAGGTACCCACAAAGGTACAGAGCGCCATTCATGTCATGCTTCTCATTTGATAAGTACTCATGAGAAATATAAAATTAAGTTGCAAATGCTCTTAGGTTAACTGGGTAAAATAATTGTACAGCCCTGGTTGGTGTGGCTTAGTGGATTGAGTGCTGGCCTGTGAACTGAAAGGCTGCTGGTTTGGTTCCCATTCAGGGCACATGCCTGGGTTGTGGGCTGTGTCCCTGGTTGCGGGTATGCAGGAGGCAGCTGATTGATGTATCTCTTGCACATCAATGTTTCTCTCCCTCTCTTTCTCTATCCCTTTCCCTCTCTTTAAAAATAAACATATAAAATCTTTTTAAAAATTATCCTACAAATGCCAAGAATGTGGCAAAAAAGGAAAATAACATGCCTGGAGTGATGTAAAAATCTCAAAAGTTGAATCATGAACAAACTGGTTTGTAAGGATATTAACAAAGAGCCTTTATTAAATCTACTTAACAATTTTATGAGGAAGATTTATGTACACCAATAGGTCAGAAAACTGAGATTCAGATAATATTTTTTAATATTATGTATCCAGTGAAATTATAGAACAGTTTTTTGTTTTGTTTTTAACCATTAAATCTGGGCTCTTTTACGTTAGCACCTTTCTGTGTAGACTTTATACCACCTTGTTTGGTGGTTTGGACTCCTTCCTATTCTTCTTGGTGCTCCTGATAGGTAAGATTTCTTTCCTTCTTTCTTTTTTTTTTAGATTTTATTTCTTTATTTATCTTTAGAGGGGAAGGAGAGAGGAAGAGAAACATCAATGTATGGTTGCCTTTCATGCATCCCCTGCTTGGGGCTGGCCTGCAGGGAACTGGCCTGCAACCCAGGCATGTGCCCTGACTGGGAATCGAACTGCAATCCTCTGGTTCGCAGGTTTGTGCTCAATCCACTGAGCTACACCAGGCAGGGTGGTAAGATTTCTTTAGATAGACTTAGGTGAATATTATCAAAGTTTTCAATTACTTTTTTCTTAGCTAGACTGTGGTGTAGGGAGGGAGCTTTGGGTGCTGAATTAGGGAAACAAAATCCCCATTTATATTTGCTTGTGTCAGTGGTTTTCAGCCTCTGGTATACATTACAATCACCTGGGAAGCTTATAAACCTTACTGATACCTGGGACCCACTTCAACCCAGTTAAATTGAAATTCATGGGGCTTGAGCCTGAGCAATTAAAAATGATCCTAGGTGATCCTAGGTAGCAATTGTGTTATTTCATGGGATTGCAAGGAAAGTATTCCACAGATCCATGCACAGGAGAATGTGGTGTGGTAAGATTATTTGGGTGGAAATAGAAGGCTATTCCTGGGTTTCCAATGTCCCTTCTTCATCTGTCCTGCCATGAAAAAAGTCCACTCTTACCTTCATCAAGGCCAAAACAAAGGCCAACGTCCAGAGTTTCTGTTTCAAATTAGTGCTTAATCCTTTGGAGCCTGTGTAATCTGCCAGTCTGCCTCGAGCCCCAGGTGGCAGCTAAACCTGCCTGCTGCCAAGGAGAAAATATGGGAACAAACTGGGTGGGCAAGAGAGAAGGGATTTGTTCCATTGGGAAGGAGATACTTTTTCAAAATAACCCATCAACTTCCCAACCTTTCATGAGCTTACACTGGGCCCACTTTCTAGTCAATCCAATCTTTTCCCAGGCTAGACTGACAGGTCTCTTTGTTTGCTGTCTTGGCTCTTACCGGGCATGCCTCATAGAAACACCTCCCCCTTCCCTGTTTTGACTTACAGCGAGCACATGCTTACCTCCCCCCTTAATCATTCTGTTTCTTCCCCCGGTGATCTGCAGAAAACAGACTGGTGTTTCCCTGGGCAGTGTGTGAAGCTGTAGCTTCCTGGTGAGAAAAGCAGACTCAGGCTCCCCAGTTGATTATACTTAATAATGTTTCATTCCCTTTGCTCCCTTCTTTTATTATCTAGCCATCTATGCTAACAGCCAGGCTAAGAATCACTGGCTTAAGCTAACATTTTAACATATTGAAAATCAGATTCTAGGAGAGGAAGCAATTAACACAGGTGCTAAGTTGTGCTAAGCAATCTGTGATATCAAAACAAGTGATCATCAGTAGGAGGTAAAGAAATGAACTCTAATCAGTCATTAAGAAAGACCACTGGGATATGTACTTCAGGATATTATTTCCAGAACTTGAAAAATGAGTAAGCTCTCAGTTTTATTGTAGTACTGAAATTGAAATCTCTTATTATTTCTGATTTTTAAAAGGAGAAGGGAGAAAATAAATGAGGAAACTGTGTGGGGACTGATGCTTTAGAAGTTTCCCATGTTTTCATATTTGTGAAGCAATGTGTTTGATCGGGAACAAATGGGATGTCTGCGTATCAGTAGAATTGCGTGTAGAGAGGAAGCCTCAAGTACTAGACACATGCTCAGTGCTGAGGGACACAGTGAAGACAATTCCTGCCTGAGAGGAATTTATACTTTATCTGGAAAGATGCAACACATATCAGGGGTGACCTTAAAGCCACACGGCTGACTCCATAAAATACATTTAAAATTAACTCCTTGATGTATGTCATGCCTTGTGGTTAAAAGGGTGGTACAGTTAATCATGGTAGGACACTCAAAATTCTAAATGAGAGTTATGTACCTCAGATGATATCATATAATTGTGAGAAAAATAGCTTAACTATCAACTCCTGTTTCCCTTAGCTGTGCCTCCATTGAATACTAACTCATGTTCATTTTACATTTTCAATATTACTAAATTTATCCTCTTCTCTTTATCTTTAGTGTCTTTGGTTTAGACATTTCTTTCCTGGACTAAAGAAATAGTCTTGTTATTTATTTCACTGTCTCTGGTTATATTTTGCTTGCTTGTTTGTTTTGTTGATTAGGTTCTGCTTATAGGTGAGATTATATGGTGTTTGTCTTTCACCACCTGGCTTATTTCACTGACAGTAACCAGTGGGGAGGGGAAAGGGGGATGATGAGAGAAAGAAGGAGAAGGGTTGTCAAGGAATATGTATAAAGGACCTATGGACAAAGCCAAAGAGGGGAAGGATTGGGTGTGGGAGATGGGGGTAGGGCAGGGAAAAGGAGTGGCTGGTAAATGGAGATAACTGTACTTGAACAACAATAAAAAAAAAAAAAGAAATAGTCTTGTACCTGCTTCTAGCCTTTTTGAATTCTAGTCATTCCCAGCCTAGCGAAGCCACAAGAGGAATCCGCACTGTCTGGTGGAAAAGGTTTAAGATCTAAGGCATGGAATGCAGCCTTACTACTCCAAGTATAATTCTCAGACTAGCCTCATCTGCCAGCTCATTAGAAATACAGATTCTCAGAGGTTCTACTTCACACCTATTAAACCAGAGCCTGCATTTAACAAGATCCCTGGATTGTTCATGTGCACAATAAAGTTTAGGAAGGACTTGAGTCTCACTGGTCTTTTATGACCTGGCTTCCACCTACTTTTCTTCCTTTTTTTCTCCTGGCCATTGTGTGTTCCAGAAATATCAAACATACCTCAGAGGGATCATCCTTTTCAACCCTTTCCTCTTAACAAATACCAGCTTGGTCTTTAAAGATCTCTCTCTGGAGCGATTTCCTTTGTGAAGTTTTCCCTGTCATTTCCCAGGCAGTTAATCCTGCCCTTATCTGAAGACTTTCATTGTGCATAGAAAACTGCAGCCTTGAAATTACATATTTACCTGTTGCCTTCGTCTGCCAGACTGTAAGTACCTGAAAGCAAGGCTTATGTGTTTTTCGTCTCAGTTTCTCTGGTTTGGGCACAGGGCACTCAATCAGTATTTAAAATTTATTACTCAGAATTTGGTGTGATAATCGTTTTTGTTTGTAGGTGTAATTCTGCTTCAGCTTCTGAGATGTTCATGTCTGAAGAAGAGGATTTTTAAGCTATCCCAGTCCTTATGAGTTGAAGGTTAGTATTTATTTTCTTCACTAAAAAACCAGGTAGTATGCATTTATTTCCTATGTAATTGCATTCCTCTGTATCAACAGTGCCTTTATTTTGGCCCAGCCTTCTAAATTGTGGTTCTTAGTTGTATAACTTGGGAGTCTAGCATGGTGCCAAAACCAACAGATACGTGGGAAAAGGCCTGCCAGGGTTCATCTGTCCCCACCATCTTCAGGGCTGGCAGCCCTCTATCCTTTCTTGCTAACCTTGGACACAAGGGATGTTTGCCAGTTTCCTTATGGTTTCATCTGCCTAGACATCCTCCCTTCGGCTTTTTCTAAGGTTCTCTGCCTGTTGTGTTTCCTTTCTTTTTACTTCCTCCATACACAATCCAAGTTTTCCTAAGGATAGGGTTTAGCAAATAAAAAAATAGAGGATGCCCAGTATTTTTTAGTATAAATATATTCCAGATTTTGCATGGGTTGTACTCATACTAAAGAATGATTTGTCATTTATCTGAAATTCAGTTTTAACTGGGCATCCAATGTTTTATCTGGCAACTCCACCACAGGCTTAGTCTTTGAAAAACTCACACTCCATCTTCCCTGAATTGAGGAAGTAGAATAGTTATAAATTTGAAAGAGAAAGGAAAAAATCCTTTCTCTTTCAAATACGTTTCTCTTTCGGACACAGTAATACGTTAAGATTTCATGATATTATCCAATCAAAATAATTCCAATGAGTATGTATGAGGCATTATTTTCAAGTAAAAAAATCTTTGTGGTATATGGAAACACTGGTAATCTTTTTCTGAGTAAATTATATTTTTAGGTATGTTGGTTTCATTAGCGTTGGGAGGTCGTAGGGAGCAGCAGTTAAGAGTGCAAGTTATGGAGTCAACCCCTCGGGTCCCAGTACTGACTCCAGCACTGACTGTGTAATGACAGCCCTGCCACTTTTTCCCTGGGCCTCTGTCTGCCTCCTCATTTGCAAATAGAGATAGTGATTATATCTACCAAACAGGGATTTTTATGAGGATTAAATGTTATCTGCCATTACTATTCCTACTACTCCAAGACTAAATGATTTTCTCTAGTTGGTGTGCTATGCATGTCCACAGGAAGCCAGAAAGCACTTTTGTATTTGAAAAGTAGTGCATTTGAGAAGAATGGTGTGGTTGGAGCAGGACTTTCTTTCTTTACTTTTCTCTTCTTCTTCTAATTAAAGTATAGTTAACATACAACAGTATATTAGTTTCATAGAGTGGGATTTTATTTATCATTTTTTACTTAAAAATGTAAAATATATTTTATTGATTATACTATTACAGTCATCCCATTTTGTTCTCCCCTTTATTCTCCTCCACCTTGTACCCACCCTCCCACCAGCATTCCCCCACCTTAGTTCATGTCTATGGGTCATACATATAAGGTCTTTGGCTTCTCCATTTCCCATACTAATTTTAACCTCCCCCTGTCTATTTTGCACCTACCATTTATGGTTCTTATTTCCTGTACCTTTCCCCTCATTCTCCCCCATGCTACCCCTCCCCACTGATAATCTTCCTTGTGATCTCCATTTTTGTGAATATGTTCCTATTCTCATTGTTTGCTTAGTTTGTTTCTGTTTTTTTTTTTTTTTTTTTTTTTTTTTAGGTTTGGCTTTAGATATTTGTGAGTTTGTTGTCATTATACTATTCAGTTTTGATCCTCTTGTTCTTAGGTAAGTTCCTTTAATATTTCATATAAGGGCTTGAACTCCTTTACCTTGACCTTATCTTGGAAGCACTTTATCTGCCCTTTCACTCTAAATGAAAGCTTTGCTGGATAGAGTAATCTTGGATATATGTTCTTGCCTTTCACGATTTTGAATACTTCTTTCCAGCCCCTTCTTGCCTACAAGATTTCTTTTGAGAAATCAGCCGATAGTCTTATGGGAACTCCTTTGTAGGTAGCTGTTCCCCTTTCTCTTGCTGCTTATAAGATTCTCTCCTCTTTAATCTTGGGTAATGTAATTATCATGTGCCTTGGTGTGTTCCTTCTTGGATCCAACTTCTTTGGGACTCTCTGAGCCTCCTGAATTTCCTGGAAGTTTATTTCCTTTGCCAGATTGGGGAAGTTCTTTATTATTTGTTCAAATATGTTTTCCACTTGTTGCTCTTCCTCTTCCCTTTCTGGTACTCCTATAATTTGGATGTTGGAATGTTTAAAGATGTCCTGGAGGTTCCTAAGCTCCTCCTCAGTTTTTTTGAATTCTTGTTTCTTCATTCTTTTCTGTTTGGTCATTTTTTCCTTCCTTCTGGTCCACTCAATTGATTTGAGTCCCAGTTTTCTTCTCATCACTATTGGTTTCTGTGCATTTTCCTTCATTTCACTAAGTTTAGCCTTCATTTGTTCATCTAATTTGTGACTAAAATCAACCAGTTCTGTGAGCATCCTGATCACCAGTATTTTAAACTATGCATCTGATAGGTTAGCTATCTCTTTGTTGCTTAGAAGTATTGGCTCTGGGGCTTTGAGCTGTTCTTCTTCTTGAGCCATAATATTTTGGTCTGTTTGCACCTGTTATGTATGAGGGGCGAAGCCTTAGTTGTTCACCAGGGCAGGGCAACCCAGGTTGCTGGGTTGTGATGCTGTATGTGGGGGCAGGGTCAGAGAGGGGCAATGACACTTGTTCCATGCTCTCTCTCAAATTTCAGTCCTTTCTGCTGCTTCCCACAAGCATATTTGGCCCTTCTGGTACTGGTTCCCGGGTGTGTGGGCTTGTGCACCCTCCAGGACCCTGTGGGTCTCTCCAACAAACTTTCTGTGAGCCTGGGAGCCTCTCCCAGCACCTCAACCCCCCAAAGTTTTTCTAATTGGTGCTTTTATGCTTTAATTCCTGGCACTTGGGCCCTGGTTTGAGCTGTTTGTCTCACTGCTCATTTTTTTGCCAGGCTTATCTCCATGCAAATGTGTGATCACGGTAAGCCAGCCACCTTGCCCCCTCACTGGGTCGGCCCATTGCTACCCCGCACCTGGGGTCTGCCAACCGCTGCCTGGGCGCCTGGGTGGGTCTGGCCACTTTTTCCTGTGCGACCCCTCTCCGCCAGCCACTGACTCTGCCCCTTTTACCAGTCTGGCTGAATGGTTCATTGTTGTCAGACTTTCATACAGTTCAATTTTCTGCCTGTTTTGGTTGTGTTTTTGTTACTAAAACTTTGTTGTCTTTAAACTTAGTTGTGTGAGGAGGCACAGTGTTTCCACCTACACTTCCATCTTGGCCAGAAGTCTGTAAGTTATTTTTTACATATAAGGGATTTTAATGCAAAATAATACAGTAGTGCATGAGTTTTAAAATTCACGCCTCATATACAGGTGAATTTGATCACTATATTCCAAATGGGATGCTTATTTTTTAACAAGTAACAAAATTAGTAAGAATTTTCACAAGACAGCGTATCAAATGGTCATGATTTTGTAAGACTAAAAACTAAAAGTGGTTATTATTTAATGTTTTTGTTAAGTGTTAATACCTTAACTCATTCACTTATTCATTTATTTAGTTATTTGATCAGTCATGTAAGTGTCATTGAGGACATTATAGACACTATGGTTCGACAGCTTACAGAGCTCAAAATCTAATGGGGATGGCGATTATAAACACACAAGTTGAACACACACATATAATTGAAATTGTGATAAGAAAAATAATGTGTTTTGATTACAGGTAATAATTTATTCTAAAGATTAGTGATGAGGGAAGACTTAGACATAATACAGAGGTAAGAAGTATTATACTTGCTGCTCAATATTCTATTTCTCATCAGAAACCAGTGAGGAAGGTTTTGTTATATTAATTTTACAGATGTAGAATATGAAACCTAAAGAAATTAAACATACCAAGTAATGCCACTATGAATTCAACTTGTGGCGTGGGAGAGAATTTTTATGTGGACACCTTGGTTGTTTTTACAGCTTACCCACTAGCATCATTTCTGTCATTTGGGGTTTGTGTAATGCCAGAGTAGTCTGAAGTGATTTCTGGAGGTCAAAGTCACCAGTTGTCCATAACTAATAGTAACGGGCTCCATTCAATCTTCTTTCCCATCTTGTATACATTTTAGAACATTTGGAGCAATGAATACATGAATGTGCTTTAGTATCTTTCCCAAACATGAATTTGGTTAGCTGAGCTTTTGGGGAGAACATAGTTCAAAGTCATTGGTGTTGCCAAGCTAGCACCTTGGATATGATGATTACTATGTAGGGCAGATCCATGTTCTTGGACAATCAATCAATGGGGCAGTTCATAGAATGAAGATCCCATAGAGGGGAAAAGTTCCCAAACAGGAATCTAACTAAGATGTACACCTGAATATCTGCTCATATCTCATAGGTTTAGAGATGGGCCTCGGAGCATGTACAACTAGGATTGTAATCTTTTCTGAAAACTGTCTTGTCTGCTTTAACACAAATCTGAATAGATGACGAAGTCCCAGTGTTTTGCTCTATGTTGCAGCATTATCATAGTGTATTTGTCTTAGATAATTTCCCAAGTGGGCATTTTTGATTTTCCATCATGATTATAAAAAAAAAGAGAAAAACCCAATCAAAAGTGTGTCTAATTGAATAGTGTATCTTGTTGAATTCTGTGGAAACACAATAATTAGTTTAAAAGAACTGTTGGCTGTAAACAATTTGAATGTCAAAGGATACATCTTTGGAGGTTTGGGATATGTGACTATGGCTGACAATAGAGGACTTTGCCCTCCTCTTTCCTATAGGTAAGGAGACTGAGAAGGAACTGCTGATACTCCCTTTGGCCAGAGCACTTAACCCCTGTGGAGAAGTCACTTCTCGGGTAGAGTGCCAGCCTGCTGCCACACTGATGACTATCCCAACTATTTCACAGCCATCCACCCACTGAATTGGCTTACAGGCAACTAAGACATCTTCATCTTAATGATGAAATAGCTAATTAAATCCTTAGGGCTTGGTAGTGAGTCTTAAAAACCTTCTAAACCTTTTTGTTAGTCAAGGGCGGGGGCCAATGGGATTTAGACTACAACTGGCCTGGAGAACTCAAAGATCTCTTATTGATACATCCTTTAGGGCAATTTAGGGTTAGTTAGTAGAATTCCCTGTGTCACAGTGATTTTGGACCTGGGGAAGTTTAATGTTAAAGAAGTAGCAAATTCTATCTCAAGTCACCTTTAAGTAGATATAAATCTTAAATACAAATTACTTTTCTTCTCAGTAGGAGTCTGGTAAAGATTGCTAAGGGGACTTCCATTTATAAGGAAGTGGTGTAAAAGATCCTAGCAGCTATTGTTTCTGGTAATTAGTTTTTTCCTCTACTATCTTGAAATGACTTTCATGGAAGTTCATAAACAAGTTTACAGTTATTTAATGGCTTGCTGTTTAATAGTGCCTCCCTAGTCTGAGTTTTGCTCAAGATAGTTTACCTTACCATCAAGGCTTAATTTATTGGCTCTATTAGACATGGATACCAAGTTAGAGAAAGCCTTGAAGCTGGTGTTTTCTTACTGAGTAAGATAATCCACTATTTTTAAGTTCAAATCTCTTACCTTGCATTTGGCAAGAGCTAATTCTATTTTTTTTCAAGAGAGAATAAAATAAAATGTGTTTTAATTCTATTATCTAACCTAGTAGCTGGTATATAGTAGGCACCTAATGAACATTTGTTTTTTGACAGTTTATTTGAAAATGTATTGGTTGTTGCTTACTTTGACCAAACACATGTCTTACACATAAATTCCATGTAGTCAGTTCCCATGCTTCTATGGATGAATGACTGACTCTACTTAAAGCCACTGTTATCTATAGAGAAAATAACTATACATAAATAATGGTAGAAATATGTGGAACAAGACAAATGTGTGATGGCTAAAACCAGTTTAGTTAAAATGCTCAGGGGGGAAATATTAATTCTATCTTAAAGTGATAATGATAAACTTCATTGAAACAGTTTTTTCTGTGTCCCTAAAAAGTATGTTACCAACTTTAGAGTGCTGTGCTGAAGGGTAAATGACATTAGCCACTTCTCTGTGACACCAAGGCTGAAGGAAATCTTTAGTATTGGAGCTGGCCATGTTCATTTCCCCAATATCATGAAAGGTTGAAAACTTTTATATGTTTTTAATCACAGAACTCCTTCATCTTGAGTCTGAGCTTCAACTAAGCTGACCCAGATGCTCACAACAGTGGTCACTTTTTCCACAGAATAATGGGAGCTGTTAAAAGAAGAAAGCAAAGGAGATGAAGAAGGAAAAAGGAGGGAATAGAGGCAGAGGGAGAGAAATTTCTTTTTATAGTAACTTCTAGAGTTTTCTAAGTGGACAACAATGGTGGAGTGTTATACAGAATTTGAAAAACTGATACAAATGAAGGTTATGTGATAGCAGTGTCAATTATTTATGACCTAATGTTAAAGAAAATAAAGCCAGACTCTAAAAATATACACAAAAACCCAGCAACTATGGTGAGACACATGTAAGAAACTTTGTGTAGTAATGTTGGAGAGAAATATACAAAAGCACTAATAACAATTGCTTTAGTTTGAAGAGACAGTTATTTTTAAAAATAATTCAACAATGATTATATTTTAATTATGAAGATAAACTTGATATATGTAAAATAGTGTTGACATTTAAGAGAGAAGTCTTACAGGGAAATGGAGTCCCTTTGAGACTGCACCAAGGGGGTGGGAGATTTGTTTAAATATTTGTTTATACATTTTGTCATAGATCCTGGAGAATTGCTTCCATTCCTAACCATGCTGTACTGCTGTTTCCATCTAATATGGACTTATAATACCAAAGTGTTTCCTGAGAATGTTTTGAAACAGTCTAGTCTTAGCTGGTCAAGGCCATGTAGTTCAAAGCCAATCCATGTGTCATTGGAGTCAAGTTAAGGAGAAGACAGCTGATTGTTCCTGAAAGCACCACATCATAGGGGTCAGAGCACAGCCAGTATTCTGACTTGCTGGTATAAATTGCAGAGAAAGTAGCTAGGAACAAACCTCTCCAAGTAAAGTATCCACTATCATTGGAAATCTTCGAGGTGACAACTTTACCTAAAGTAAGCCAGTACCGCCTCTTGGTTAATAAAAAGATGCTATATTAGGATGTTTTATCACCTCTTGCCAAGATATGGCTGACTGTGCATTCGGAAAACAAACACACTAGCACCTAAGTTCTGTTTTCTAATATGTCCTCCAGAAGAATATACTAGCAGTTAAAGTACTCATGAATAAGTTCAACCTCTAACACATCTTAGATTTACAATATAGATTATTTGAATAATAATGATGAGAGCCAGACTAAGTTCTTATCATAGAAATGGTATATTTTATACAACTTTACCTTGGTGCATTCAGATCTAAATTAGCTTTTTTATGTTACATAGCAAAAAACTGTAGAATGTCACCTTATTTCTTGCCAGACCAAACTCAAAACTCCTTAAGAAAATTTTGACCCCTCTTTCTTCTCCCTCTGAAATACACTTATATGTGGGAGTCTTAATTACATCGATCCCAACAAGGTTGAAATCAGTACTTCACTCATAGAAGGATTTCAATAAATGTTTACTAAGTGGAATGAATAAATTCCTGATTTCTTTCTTCCCCTCTTTACACCAGCAGGACATTGTGCTCTTCCATTGAGACTGGAAATGGTTTGGTGGCTTTACCATGGATAGGCTGGCTGTCATGTTCCTTTTAGGCTTTCTCTGTCTTAGGGGAGTGCTGGCTTCACTTTGTCCTTACCCTCTTCATTTGTGTTCCTGACTCTTCCCTTTGCATTGCATTCTGCTTACTGCCTGGTCTTCAGATACGATGTTATGGTGTGTCTCTATGGTTTGAGCAACTTCCCTCCTTCTTTCCCTCGAGAGGACCTGGGAGAGAATATCAGCACAATTTCTTTTTTTAAAGTATATTTTATTGATTATGCTATTACAGTTTTCCCAATTTTCTCTCCTCCTTTTTCCCCCTCTGCCCTGCGTTCCCCAACCCTGAAGCTTTCCCTCCCCCTCAGTTCCTGTCCATGGGTTGTACATATAAGTTCTTTGAGTCCTCTGTTTCCTATACCATTTTTTACCTCTCCCCATCTATTTTATGCCTATCAATTATACTTCTTCTTCCCTGTACCTTTTCTCCCTATTCCTCCCCTCCCCCTCCCCACAGAAAACCCTCCATGTGATGTCCATTTCTCTGATTCTGTTCCTGTTCTAGTTGTTTGCTTAGTTTCTGTTTTTGTTGTTTTTCTTTTTTTAGGTTCATTTGTTGATAGTCGTGAGTTTGTTGTCATTTTACTGTTCATAGCTTTTGATCTTTTTCAATTTCTTAGTCCCTTTAACATTTCATATAATAAGGGCTTGGTGATGATGAACTCCTTGAATTTAATCTTATCTGGGAAACTCTTTATCTGTCCTTCCATTCTAAATTACAGCTCTGCTGGATAGAGTAGTCTTGGATGTAGGTCCTTGCCTTTCACGACTTGGAATATTTCTTTCTAGCCCTTTCTTGCCTGTAAGGTTTCTTTTGAGAATTCAGCTGATAGTTTTATGGGCACTCCTTTGTAGGCAACTCTCTCGTTCCCTCTTGCTGCTTTTAAGATTCTCTCTTTATCTTTAATCCTGGGTAGTTTAATGATGATGTGCCTTGGTGTGTTCCTCTTTGGGTCCAACTTCTTTGGGACTCTGGGTTTCTTGGACTTCCTGAAGTCTATTTCCTTTGCCAGATTGGGGAAGTTTTCCTTCATTCTTTGCTCAAATAAGTTTTCAGTTTCTTGCTCTTGTTTTCTCCTTCTGGCACCCTTATAATTAGGATATTGGAATGTTTAAAGTTGTCCCAGATGTTCCTAAGCTTCTCTTCATTTTTTAAAAATTCTTGTTTCTTTATTCTGTTCTGATTGACTGTTCACAGTCAACTCTGAGTCTCAGTTTCCTGTTCAGTCAGATTTGCCTGCCAGGACCACTGCCTTACCGCAGGTTCTCTGGGTCTGCCCACCTAACCAGTCTTGTTGGTTTGATTGACTGTTTCTTTAATTCTGTGGTTGTGGGAGTTCCATGCAGTTTGATTTTCTGGCACTTCTGGTTGTTTACTGATTTTAGATTGGTTGTTATCTTCCTTTTGGTTGTGCAAGGAAGCAAAGGGTTTCTACCTAAGTCTCCATCTTGGCAGGAACTTTGCAATTCATTCTTTATATAGTGCTAGAATGATCCTGGTTGTAACATATTTTTGGAGGTGGCTGTCTGCCCATGACACTTCTTGCCTTCATTATACTCCTCCCTAGCCACTGTCGATTGGATGCATAATCTAAGTTGGGCCAATAAGATTCTGTACTCGTAGAATCTGGAATTAAAATTTGCAACTCAAAGTCATTCTCTGTGGATCTTGACACAACATCAATGCATATGGTAGCTACACATTACATTTGGGAAAAAAGTCAGCCTTTAGAAAAAGAATATGCAGCAAACTGTCAGAGAGAATAGAGACAAAAGTCCCTACTGAGAAAATGAGGGATAGAAAGAAAACTAGAGAAAGAGGGAGGGAGAAAGAAACAGAGACAGCAATGGACAGAGACAGAGAATGATGACTTGACAGCTTAGACTCAGAGTTGACTGTGGACTACAGTGGGTGGGGGATTGCCATGGTGGGAGAAACTCCCAGTCTCACACAAGAGTTCATTGGAAAGTGGGGCTAGAGCTGAGCAGGCACGCAGTGTTGTTCCCTCTCTGGCCCCTCACCCACGGGCAGCTCAGCAAGAGGGTTGCCCTGCCTTGGTGAATACTTACGGCCATGCCCCCCTACAACCTATCAGCTGCACAAAGACAAAGAAATAGGGCCCAAATGAAAGAACAGAGCAAAACTCCAGAAAAAGAGCTAAGTGATGAGGAGATAGCCAACCTATCTGATGAAGAGTTTAAAGCCCTGGTAATCAAAATGCTCACAGAACTGATTGAGCTTGGTTGAAAAATGAACAAACAAATGAAAGCTACCTGAAGTGAAATAAAGCAAAATATTCAGGGAAACAACAGTGACAGGAAGGAAACAAGGCCTCATACTCAACAATTTGGAACAAAAGGGAGAAATAAACACCCGACTGGAAAAGAATGAAGAAACAAGAATTTAAAAAATGAAGAGAAGCTTAGGAACATCTGGGACAACTTTAAACATTCCAATATCCTAATTATAAGGGTGCCAGAAGGAGAAAACAAGAGCAAGAAACTGAAAACTTATTTGAGCAAAGAATGAAGGAAAACTTCCCCAATCTGGCAAAGGAAATAGACTTCAGGAAGTCCAAGAAACCCAGAGTCCCAAAGAAGTTGGACCCAAAGAGGAACACACCAAGGCACATCATCATTAAACTACCCAGGATTAAAGATAAAGAGAGAATCTTAAAAGCAGCAAGAGGGAACGAGAGAGTTGCCTACAAAGGAGTGCCCATAAAACTATCAGCTGAATTCTCAAAAGAAACCTTACAGGCAAGAAAGGGCTAGAAAGAAATATTCCAAGTCGTGAAAGGCAAGGACCTACATCCAAGACTACTCTATCCAGCAGAGCTGTAATTTAGAATGGAAGGACAGATAAAGAGTTTCCCAGATAAGATTAAATTCAAGGAGTTCATCATCACCAAGCCCTTATTATATGAAATGTTAAAGGGACTAAGAAATTGAAAAAGATCAAAAGCTATGAACAGTAAAATGACAACAAACTCACGACTATCAACAAATGAACCTAAAAAAAGAAAAACAACAAAAACAGAAACTAAGCAAACAACTAGAACAGGAACAGAATCAGAGAAATGGACATCACATGGAGGGTTTTCTGTGGGGAGGGGGAGGGGAGGAATAGGGAGAAAAGGTACAGGGAAGAAGAAGTATAATTGATAGGCATAAAATAGACGGGGAGAGGTAAAAAATGGTATAGGAAACAGAGGACTCAAAGAACTTATATGTACAACCCATGGACAGGAACTGAGGGGGAGGGAAAGCTTCAGGGTTGGGGAACGCAGGGCAGAGGGGGAAAAAGGAGGAGAAAATTGGGAAAACTGTAATAGCATAATCAATAAAATATACTTTGAAAAGACATAAAAATGAATGAATTGCAAAAAGTGTTAATGGAAACAAGGAGGTAAATTAGGACACTATTCCTTGGGCTTATTTCTATGTTTTGGGTCCCTTCAGTAGTTGTGGAGATGGTCATATTTTGGTTATTTCTAAAAATTGATTTGATAGGCTTTGCTACTTGCTGTTGTAGTAGAAACTCTCCTGAAACTAATCAGGCAACGGGGTTGAGATTTTCTTTTTTATACCAATTTATTCATTTACAAGTAGATATGAAAACTACCTTGGAAGGGTTACATTCTATCTGAACTTTGATGATTTTCATATAATTATAGAATTGTTATAGAGATATAACTCAAATTCTACTTCCTGAATTTATGAAAATTGAAGATAAAACATGAAGAGTGATCAAGTGATTATGAACTCTCTCTTTTAAATGTGATTATAATTTTAACCATAATTCCTCATTCAAATTGTATAGATCCTTTTGGAAGTATTTAGAAATGAAACTCAGTAATCAGAATTTCACTTGGCAGATTGGGTTAATCTTCAGTTTTTCAAGTGAATTGGGATTAAGCTAAATTATTCTCACTTGAACTTAAAATAACTACTTTCCCTACCAAAAAGAACATGCATTTAAGTTGAAAATCTTTTGGTTCTGTTTCTGCAGATGCTTTAGTTTGAGCATACAGTGATCACAGTTACCACCTGTGCTGCAATTCTTGCAAACACTGGGAGTCTGAGACCAAATGTTAGCTCCAAGTTTGATATACATTGCCTTCAGTAACTCTTTCATATAACCTTCTCTCAACCTTAAAATAGCTTGAGATCTGTCTGAGTGTTCATAAAAAAGTCATTCTACTATTTATGGTAAAGAAAAGTATTTGAGCAATTGTGATGACTAGTTTAAATTCTAGACTATTATACTTTTCTTTGTCATCTTGGGGCTTTCTAAGCCACTAACTTCTCTTCTTAAGATATTATAACACTTTTTTTGGTATTTTATTATTTTCACTTTTATAATTTCATCATCTTATGTGAGTTTAAAGTCATTTACAAAAAGGGAAAGAGTAAAAGATTCTCCTTAGGCTCCACCACATTTAACTGTTAGTATTGAAATACTTTCATGCTGTTCTTATTTTATTGTACCTATTAATATTTATGTATAGTTAAATTCCATTATAATATTTTCCAGAGACCAAGCTTTAATATTATAGGCAGAACAAAGTGAAATGTATAATACAGTGGATGTTGAAGCAATTTACAATAGTTAGCCTGCAGGTAAGACATCTTTTAGCATAATACACCAAAAAATATATATATATCTTGTCTTATTCAACAAAGTTGAAATAGCCACTATAGCAAGTAGGTTTGAAGAAAAAATGGTTCTAAGTTTTAAAGGGAATGGTGGAATAGAATTATGGGCTGAAATTGAATACATTATTTTCATCAGATATTAAACATTTTTATAACTAACTGAAGGAGTATGTATAAATACATTCTGATTAGTTGATGTTTTTGTCTTCTTTCATAAATGTTGAACATGAGACATAGATGTATTAAATAGCTTGTCCAAAGTTGTTTAGTAGTGAGCCACTCAAGTAACTAATGTAAATAACAAACTTATTTCCTTACCTTTAATTTTGCCATTATCTATTAGTAGCACTGCAGGCAAATGACTTATATGAACTTGGCTCATACCAGGTACTCAGTAGACACTATTGAGTGAATGAAACACCGAGCCTCAGTTTTCTTAAGTCTAAAATTGCCATAATAAGACTCAGATAATGAGAAAAATATATTATTCATGTGAAGATACTTGAAAAAGCTTAATGAGATGGCAACGAAAGTCATTTAAGGATTTAGAATTCTGGTTTTAGAGCTCACTTGCCATAGGATTTTAAAAATATAAAACAAGGGAAGATGTGTCCATTTGTGGTTAGTCACTATGTGGCTGTAAAAGAGGAAGATAGAAACCATCATAAAAGTTACGGAGAAAGAAGAGAGGCTGTGCAGAAAATGCTGCCCATGGGAAGGGCACAGGGTGAGACAAGCAAGGTTCACAATGTGTTTGGACACAGCCCTTCTCTGCAGTGGGGTGGAGGCAGGGCCCTGCCATGCCTTTGCTTTGCGTTCTGTGGCGCTCTGCTTCCGTTTCGGCTTTTAACCTGAACTTTTTTTTTTTTTTTTGGTAAAGAAAGCCATCATATCATTCCACTGAGGCTGTGGGTTCAATGGCCGGTTAGTGTGCTGCCTTCATATCTCNGGTGAGACAAGCAAGGTTCACAATGTGTTTGGACACAGCCCTTCTCTGCAGTGGGGTGGAGGCAGGGCCCTGCCATGCCTTTGCTTTGCGTTCTGTGGCGCTCTGCTTCCGTTTCGGCTTTTAACCTGAACTTTTTTTTTTTTTTCGGTAAAAAAAGCCATCATATCATTCCACTGAGGCTGTGGGTTCAATGGCCGGTTAGTGTGCTGCCTTCATATCTCATTGCCAGCATATGGTCTGTGGTGAATGACCCTTCCATTATTTGCACAGCTGTTGAGTAATATTACGTTAAAACATTACATGCACAATTATGTTCAATTATATAAAATGAATCTATTTTACCTAATGCTTATTCTCTAGGGTTTATTCATCTTTAAGTTACAGGAAGTTTTAGTACAGAGTAGCAGATGGCACAACATGATGTTTGCCAGCTAATAAATTTAAATGTCACGGCATGTTAAATTTTTAGCATACATATCTATACATTTTAGTCAAATGCCTCAAATCACTTTTGAAGGACAGGAAAGACTGTAGCAAGCTTCATGCATGTGTATCCTTTGGGGTGATGAAGTGACTTTGGAGCTGGAGAGCAAGTGGCATTAGGCCATGACATTTTCTCCTTTGTGCTTTGGCCTGACCTTCTTCCCCAAGGACACTACCTGTCAAAGACACTTTTTGTGACAGTGCTCTCTGTCCTTTCTCTAATACTACTTTTCCAGTTCCCTGTTCTTGCCAGAGGACAGCGGCACCGCCCCCACGTCTCTCTCCCCCAGCCCCATTTCCTTGCCCTGGCTGGGCTGGCTGTGAGCTGCTGGCATGGCAATGATTCCAGAAAACACTTCAGTGGTGTTCTAGTAGCACTGCCTGTTTAATCGGCATCCTGTCACTTTGGGAATGTTCTGTTGGCTCAGGCTTTGGTTCAGGAGGCAGGGGTTTGTGTTTGACGTCCATACTATGGGATGGGAGGGGTATAGACTGTCCCTTTGTCACTGAGAATGTAGTCTGCCTTTTAACCAATCTTTCCCTCCCACCTTCTTCCCTGAATGGAGATATTTCTCGCTTCCAGTCTGCCTTTCTTGGAACTTAGTATCCTTATGTTTTAAGGCCATCTGTTCTGAAACTGGCCATTAGGACTCAAACTTCATTTCCCTGAGACTAAGACTTCACTTTTTATTTGGATCTTGAACGTCCATGGGAGCATTCATGCTTTTGAAATCATCCTGCTTTCTGTTTTTGGATTTGACAAATTCCTGTCTACCTCTGATTTCCTGAACTGTGAGTCTCTCAAGCTCATGTTGCCTTTGAAGCAAACCAGAGCATCCCAGAGCATCTCAGGTTCCTGCTGTAATCTATAGTAACACAGCTGAGCCCCAAGCTGGGCTAGGCAGTTGGCCTGCCTTGAAAGTCTATCGCTGTTCTCTTTCCATCTCTAAGATCCTCTACTGAGAAACTTCACTGTGAGAACTACTTTATATGAAGAAGTGTATCAACCCCCCTTTCTTTTGAACTGTTTACCTACCTGTTCTGGTTCATGGATTATAAAGAGAGTTAGGAAAAGAGGACAAGTTCTGGATTGGAAGCCTGGTTCTGTCCCATGCTGGCTTTCTAATCTTGGCCAATGTTTTCTCTCTCTGGGCCTCAACTCCCTCATTTGTAAAATGGGGATAATAAATTTTACTTCGTGGAAGTGTTGTGGAAATTAAATAAGATAAAAATCATGCAAAGCCCTCACCATGGTGCCTGACACAAACACAAAATAAACAGTAGCCATTATTACAATGGGGTGAAGTTCATTGGGAATTAGAATTTATTTATTTACTAAGTCAATAGATTAATATTGACTTATTAATATTAGTAATAGCTAATATTTATTGAGCATGTATGCATGGCTCCTACTCTTGTGATGCACACAATCTTCTGTGGAGTCTATCTCCTAGAACTTCTGCAGGCACCTTGACTTACAGCTGTGTGGGATGGGGAGGAACACCAATCCAAGGGTGGATGTGGCCCTGCCACTTATTCATGAATGATTTTAACAGCTCACTTATCCTCTGATGTTTTGGTTTCCTTATTTGCTGCTGATGAAAATAACACCTTCCTTTGGTGAAACACTTGATAAGGAGTAATACTGCTCCCTCCACCCCCCTGATTCCTTCCTTCTTTACTTTCTCACTACCTTTCCTCCACCAAACTGACTTCCAAGTTTTGGAAATTCCTGACATAGTGCTGCAAGTTTCTAGACTTTAAGAGGAAATTCCATAGATTTTCAAACAAAGGGATCAATGTTTACAACATCCAGGAAACTAACTGGACTTTATACACAGAGAGGGCAGAGATTTGACCTTGACCTTATATTAATATCTTTGTCCAATGAATGGTGATTGAGAATCAGATGCTAGAGGAGAGTAGTAAATGCCAAATGAGACTGTCGTCTCCATTAAGCCTGCATTAGTAAGTCTGCATTTGCAGCTTGTGTGTTTTATCATTTTATGTGTGTTTTATGCATTTTTGTGTGTTTTATCTACATTCTAGTCAAGCACTACTGAAAAAGAGATTATTTTTAATATGAATGGTTGAAAAGAAAACTAAACAGGTACATATCATGGATTCTTTACTTTTTATTTCTTTTTTAAATAGGCCTTGGTAGCTGCATTCTACAGCAGCAATGTCCACCCTTTTTTTGTCTCCTGATACCTAAACGCTCATCACTAAAATTTGGTGGCACACCAAGAAATTCCATGGCCGATCTGACAAAAAAATAGGTATAATTTTGATTCATTCACACTGGATGGCTATTTTTTGTTGGCTGTTGTAATTTTTTTTTGCTTGACAAACTAAGGAAAAAGATGTCAGTGACCCTGAGTAAATATTGAGGTATTACATGTCTTGAAAATTGTGTCTCTTAAAAACATCATGTCTTGCAGCATGATGTTTGAAAATCACTGGTCTAGAGGATTAAAGGCTAGATGCTATGTTTTTCATGATGTGGAATCATCTGGAAGTGGCTCTGGCCTTATCCTGAGTGTCACCTAAGCACTGACTTGTGGTTAGACTGCCCAACCTTGTCTCCCACACCACCAGTCTTTTGATTTTGTGACAGTCCTTCAGCTAGGGTGTTGTGGTAGAATATTTATGGAGAACCTCAATTCGGGCAACTTTCATGTTTTCAACTAATTCTCCAGGGTTCTCCAGTTTCTGGAACTTCTGGCTGCTGATATAAATTACTAGCCTCAGCTGCATGTAAACCTACATTTATCAAACTAATCTTCAAACTTACCAGCTTTGCTAAAGGAAGGCAACTTGTTTCTTTTCCTTAGTTGGAGACTTGGGAGGATATCATCTTTATTGTTGTTACTATTTTTCTCAGAACTTTCCCACTTTATGCTGTAGTGATAGTTTGAATAATACTTTTAGTCCCCTCATCCATTTCCTTCATAAAAAGCTCATTTCCCCTCCATATGTTAAAACTATAGTAGAAGAGGCATTTGGGCTTAAAGAAGCTAAACAATCTATGAAGAGAGGAGTTCCATCTAGGACATCAGGGTTCTGGGAGGCACATAGTTGACAAGGCAACTGAAGAGAGGAGGTTGGTCTGGACCAGGAAGGAGGGGAGACTACTAATGCTGGTGGAAAATGAGCATGGGCAGAAAGGAAAGTCCAGACGACAAAGATCTGGCTCCAAAAGTCTGCCCTCAGAAGGCTGGTCTGAATTCTCCATGTCATGGCAGCGACAACTGGTTGCTGCCCTCCTGATGTTGGGTCATGAGGAAGGAGAGTGTAGAAACTACCCCTGAAGTGTCATGTTAGAAGAGTATTGCCTGGCATCAGTAAGGACAGAAGGGGACTGAGGGAAGTTGGTTAAAACTGCATTGGTACAGAGTTTGAGTTTGGGTCTTTTGTTACTATTTTGGAGAAAGTTTTTTCTTTTCCTCTCCTAAATCTGTTTTGAATGGGTCAAAAAACTATGGTACATTTACACAATGGAATTCTATGCAGCAGAAAGAAAGAAGGAGCTCCTACCCTTTGCAAGAGCATGGATGGAACTGGAAAGCATTATGCTGAGTGAAATAAGCCAGGTGGTGAAAGACAAATACCACATGATCTCACCTTCAACAGGAACCTAAACAACAAGGCAATCAAACAAACAAAATATAACCAAAGACAATGAAATAGAGAATAGGCTGACAGTGTCCAGAGGGGAGAGGGGAAGGAATTTCAGGGGAAAAGGGGATGGGTTTAGAGGAACAAGTATAAAAGACACATGGAAAAAAACTAGGGGAGGTGCAAATGGGAGAGAGGGGGGAGGGCTGGGTAGGTGGGCTGGCATGAAAGTAAAAGACAGAAAACTGTACTTGAACAACAATTTAAAAAATATGATAGTAAAAAAAAAGTTTGCACAACACAGACATTCCTCTAGCTCTGTGATTATAAATTGCAATGATGGGAGACAAGAATATTGCCTGACTGGAAGGGTGGGACAAAATATTTTAAGATCCATAAAAAGTTTATACTTTGATACAGGGATTTCCCTTCTGGGAATCGCTCTTAAAGAAATAATCCTATAAAGGGACAGTACTATATGCACCATGATATTCATGGCAGCATTGTCTGTTTTGGAGAAAATCTGCAAATTTTGAAGTCCAATGTTAGCGAAGTATGAAATACTTTAAGTTCATCAACTCAATGGGCTCTTCTACAAGCATTAGGAGTTATAATTGAAGAATTTGTAGCAATTGTGGAAAAAGATATTTGTAACATAAAATGAAAGAAAAACCTATATACATTGTATCAATGTTACATCCAACTGTGTATCATTTATTTTAAAGTATAGACAAGGATTAGAAAAATGAAAGCCAACTTTGTGAAGGTGATGGGAATGTAGGTGATTTTCATTTTTTAAAAATCTGTTTAATGCCCTTTAATGTCTGTGCAATTGGAGAATTTTTGACAATGCCTAGGTGGAAGTGAAGATTGGATATGTGAAGAGACTTTTGTGATTTCTATTTCCTGATCAGGACAACCCATTTGAGATTTTGTCTACTCTATTCAGTAACTTTTTGCTCTTTTATTTTTCAGGAGGCTGGGGTCAGTTATTGTCAGGATTCCAGAGAGTTAAAAACAAAATTTCTTAGAAAGCCAACAAAATGTTTGTGTTTAAATGTAGTTGTAGCAAAAAAGATACTGAATGTGGCTCAAAGATCAGTTTTCCAGTGGGAAAATTGCCATCGTCTTTGGAGACGCTGGTGGGAATACCAGATCTACCGGCTGTCCACTTTATCTGGGGACAGTAGCCTGGATGAGGCTGAAGGTTTGGACTTTGAATGTCCTTGAGAATGCACTGAGATGAAATGCTATCACTGGCTGATAGAAGTGGAGATTCTTTGGGGATTTTGCAAATCTTGTTATCCCAGTTAATGGAGGGTCATGGTCAGATATGTCACTGAGCTAAAAGAATACTCTAGCTCAGGAACAAGACTAGACTTTACGGAACTTGTTTAAGAAAGACTGGTCCCAGTCCATCCAGAAAGTGTTGCCAAAAGTGGAAGCAACTGGAAGGAGATGGGGTGAGAGAAGCTTCCCTGGAGGTCAGCACTGTTACCTTCACTCAAATTGGGGTAAGTGGGGATGAACTGAGCTGACCCTTGTTCAGAAAGAGAGATTTGGTAAGAACTGTGGTGTGTCAGTGTGTGGTGAAGGGAAGTATTTGGGTAAGGGTGGTGGTGGGGGTGAGGGTGGGCATGGTGATGGGGCTTTTACCGTATTTTCTGAGGGCATGAAATGCGTGAGGCAGCACAGAACCTATGAAGAATGCAGGGCCTGACTTCTGAGGGCTGGTCCTTCAGGGCTTCCTGTGTCAAACCAGCCTGTGCAAATATAAGCAGAGATTCATTTCAGTGGATTCCTTCCCTTTCATGTGCTTTACTGTGTGTGCCTATTAGGGGAACAAAGAGGGGGGTTATTAAAGATCATGAAGTTTAACACCTTCACTTTTTAGAAGAACTGATGTTTTGTAAGAAAGAAAAGAAGAAAATAAAAAATAAAAAGCCCTTTCTCTTTCTGTCTTGTGTCTGAGGCAAGCCCACGCCCTACTCCCAGCCCAGGGGTTGCTTACCTCTGCCTGTTTCTGGTGCCTGCCTGACAGCTGCTGTCAGGGCCTGGCCTCTCCTATCTTTTTGATGAACAGCGTGGCCTAGAGACCTGGCAGAGGTCTGATGCACTGGGCTATGATTTGACCGGGGCTTTGAACAGCATGAGATTGTGGAGACCTGTGTTCTTTCAGGACAAAGCACAAAGAAGTATGAGAGGCAGCAAGTGCCCCGGGGAAAGGTGGTGGGAGAGGGACTGGGAGTGTGGAGGCTGGGAGTGAGGGTGCCATGGAGTTACCCGCCTGGGACCTCAAAACCCTAATCACTCAGGTGCAGGGAGAGTGGACTTAGAAATAACCAGAAAGCACTTCTGTCACTTGGTGCCCAAGACTGTGGCTCTGGAGGTCTGGTTTACAGTTCTGCAGACCCTCCTCCTTTGTTTGAGCTCCCAGGGCCTGGGGTTCCTTTGGGACCTTGGATAATGTGTACTGGTCTTCAGAGCAGGAAATGTCTGAGAAATAGGACCTGGTATCCTTTAAAAATGTTTTTTTCTTTCTTCTCCCCTCTTTTTATTTTCGGCCTTGCCCCCATTTGTTCTTCTGATGCAGATGATCACAGATGGGACCAAGGAGACCAAAGTGAATGCAGGGGAGAGGAGTGGGCCTTCTGGGGAATGTGGGTCCAGGAAACATGGGCCATGTGTGGCTGGATTTTCGTAGCCCGAGTTTTAGGCCATTGAAACATTTCATGAAAAGATGAGCTGAAGGCAAGAAAGGAAGCCGAGGGTGAGATGTTTTTGTTCAGGGTAGGACTGAGGTGGCTGCTGGCACAATGGAGTGGCAGGCTCTGGGAAGCATATTTTGATAGCAGGAAAGAGAAAGTAGCACACTCTCAGGAAATAGAACAGCTCCTGCTGCTTTACACAAAGGACCTCATATGCCTCGAGAAAACACCCAGACTTTACTTGGGAGCAGAAGTGGACCACTCTGGTGTCAGCCTGCTGAATGGGAATGGCAGTGGGTCGGTGTGCTTGCAACAGAAGCAAGGGAAACCTAGAGGCAGAGAATGCTGTTAGGAGGCTGGCAGAGACCATGTAGGGAATGCAAAGGCCTGACTTGAGGCAGAGAAAGAGAGAATAGAGAGGTAGGTGGTGGAGGGGAAGGGAGGCTTGGGGTTTGTTCCAGGGTAGAGGAAGGGAAACTTGGGGATCACTCTCTCTCAGGGATGAACATTTCCTCCAAAGTAATTTACTCACAAGAAACCTAAAAATGTGGAGTAAATAAATAGTATCCTTCTCTCCCAAACTGAAATTTTAAATAAGAGAACAGATGACGAAGGAAAGCAGAAGCAACCAGGAGGAAGGGCTGTCACTTCTAAACAAAACATGTGTTGCTGGTGACAAAGCTCTTCTGGGATTATGGCCACCTCCAGTGTGGTCTCAGGCTAGTGATGTGGCACGAATGCCCCTGTCCTTAATAAACTGGGTGGGGTTTGGAAAGACGAGAGGGAGGCCAAGGGGAGTAAACCTATGGAATATGGAATCAGAGAGTCCAGTTTGCAAGATACTGCTGTCTGCCAGGGACATAGAAATAAACACCTCAACTTCTTAGTGTCCAGATTTGCAAGGGGGAGACCCAGAGGAAAAAAGTTATAAGTCCCTCTGAGACATGGATGACGTTTCTCCTAGTTCCTACCTCTCCCCCAGGGACAGCCATGCAGAATAGCAATCTTGTCCTGGTGGGACTAGGTAGATAGATAGATAGATAGATAGATAGATAGATAGATAGATAGACAGATAGATAGAAGGGACTTGCAGGCATTCTTTATGTTTATAGGCCATTTGCATTTTTCCCTAAATTCAGAGGATCTCAAAGACTCAGGGAATGGGTCACTTCAGGACAAGGCAGACACCTAACTGTGATGTTCCCCAATGTCTTGGTGACTACCACCACTTTCAGGGAACAATTTCTAGCCTTGTTTCTGATATTTGAGTTTGTAGAAGAGGCTGTGGCTAAAGGTGAGAAGTAGGAATTCCATTGGTACTGATGGGATAGGCTGTGACATGACCTCATCTATGAATAGGTCATATGGGGACCACGAGAATATGGACATAAAGCAGCAGGAGGTGCATTGTTGAGGGCTGGTCCTGCACCTGTATTCATCATGTCTGAACTCAGTTGTTGGGAACCACTCTGCCTGGTTTCACGAGTTAATCCCCCATGGCTAAGGCTGAGTGAGAGACCTCCAGAATGTGAGCCATTAAAGAGACAAAGCTTGTCTCTGCTCCATCCCTGGCTCCCAATGCTTGGCCAGTTAGTCTATGATGGGTAAGACCCCTCAGAGGAGGGGCAACCTAAGCCAGACACCATCACTTTGGAGGCCCTCACAGAAGGACTTGGGGGCTGCAGCAAAGAGGGTGTGATGGACCCTTATCCCACCCCCACCCCCCAGCTATTCTGACATAACTGAGTCCCCATTTTTGTCTGGGAGAAGTGCTTCCTGGCTCTAATCCACTTAAGCCTGAAAACCTATGACTGGGAAGGTGGTGCAGCTCTTTGCCAGCTGGAGTGGGTTCTGGGTGCTCAGGCCTAAGAAAGAATATGTAAAATCCTGTGAAACCTGCTTTGTTTAGAATGCTCTCATTTAAATGATAAGGGTCCAAACAGGAAGCTTGTTCCTCAAAGTTTATGGCTTGTTAGCTATCTGACCCTGACTGAGAATAAGTCCTCATAGTTTTTTGAATGCTATCTATTGTTTGGTCTTTACCTGTATTCTTGTGCAAATAAACCCAATAAAAGCCCATTGAGGAAAAGATTCTTGGCCCTTCTCCTTTGAGGGATCGGCCACCTTTCCTCCCCAAGCAGATCATGTCTTAGTAGTGTTTACTTTCATCTGTGGTGGAGGGGGGTTGCTCTTTGCGGGCAAAGTCCATCCAGTCCTCCACGACAGTGCAGCCTGGATCCTGGCATAGACACAGTAAGTCTCTAGCTTGCTGAGAAACAGCAGCCTTCCTGGCAGGGACTGAGCTCTCCCGAGGATACAAATCTAACACGCCAAGGGAATTGTGTTTATTTCCCCTTCTCATCAGCAGGGGAAAGAGAGAGAACAGCTTTAAATCCAGATGGCTAGGACTCTGCTGGGAAGAAGAGACCAATAGGAAACCATAAAAAGCAATACAGACCATCTTTTCTTTTTTCCCCCCAGTACAATCTAGCCTTTGGACACTTGTGTAGTACTTACAAAGAAAATAGCTCCCAATAATTGTTCTCTTAATTTGTGCAATGCTTTTTACATGTTGGATTCTATAATTTTCATAATGACCTGATAAGAAAAGCATTAACATCTCAATTTTATTTTTTAATTTTCTAAAATATATTTTACTGATTTTGCTTACCATTGTCCCATTTTCCCCCCTTTACTCCCCTCTGTCCCATACCCCTCCTCCCACCAGCATTCCCCATGGGTCCATGGGGAATGAGTCATGTTCATGTCCATGGGTCATACATATAAATTCTTTGGCTTCTCCATTTCTCATACTATTAATCTCTCCCCCTGTTTGTTTTGTACCTACCATTTATGCTTCTTATTCCCTGAACATTTTCCCCCATTCTCCCTCTTCCCCTGCCCTGCTGATAACTGTCCATATGATCTTCATTTCTGTGATTCTGTTCCTGTTCTAGTTGTTTGCTTAGTTTGTTTTTGTTTTTAGGTTCAGTTGTTGATAGTTGTGAGTTTGTTGTCATTTCACTGTTCATAGTTTTGATCTTCTTTTTCTTAGATAAGTCCCTTTAGCATTTCATATAATAAGGGCTCAATGATTATGAATTCCTTGAACTTGATCTTATCTGAGAAACACTTTATCTGCCCCTCATTCTAAATAATAGCTTTGCTGGATAGAGTAGTCTTGGATGTAGGTCCTTGCCTTTCATGACTTTAAATACTTCTATCTAGCCCCTTCTTGCTTGCAAGGTTTGTTTTGGTAAATCAGCTGATAGTCTTATGGGCACTCCTTTGTAGGTAACTGTCTCCTTTTCTTTTGCTGCTTTTAAGATTCTCTCCTTCTCTTTAATCTTGGCTAATGTAATTATGATGTGCCTTGGTGTGTTCCTCCTTGGGTCCAACTTCTTTGGGACTCTCTGACCTCCCTGGACTTCGTGGAAGTCTATTTTCTTTGCCAGATTGGGGAAGTTCTCCTTCATTATATTTTTAAATGAGTTTTCAATTTCTTGCTCTCCCTTTTCTTCCGGCACCCCTATGATTCAGACATTGGAACATTTAAAGTTGTCCTGGAGGTTCCTAATGTCTAGAGACAAATATCTATTTTGTGAATTCTTGTTTCTTCATTGTGTTCTCATGGAATGTTTATGTCTTCCTTCTGGTCCAAGTTGTTGATTTGAGTCTCAACATCTCAATTTTATACATGACGAATTGAGACTTGAGAGGTTCTGTAACTTGTTCAAGGTCACACGGCTAGTAACTGATGGAATTGTTATTAGAATGCTTGTCATCCTGAATCCAGAGTTCTTGCTGTGTGATCCAGTGCACAGCCCTCCCTGGACTAGCTGTTCTTATCTCTAAAAGACACGAAGGCCTCACGGAGAGAAACACAGTAGCAGCTCAGATAACAGAAGCTCTTCCATGCACTGGGACGATCGTGCACTACAGTTTGTGAACATCATCTATCCCTGGTCACCACATTCCTCAGGGGCCCTAAAATACCAGAGCATGTCTCCAGCATTGCAGCCAGGATAGAAAAGAGCCCAGAAATAGTTTTTAATGAGGAAAGAGTGAATCCACCAGCAGGTGTTTGTGCTGCCTGTGGGAAGTGTCAGGAAGTTGTGTAAATATTTGAAGGACTTTCTATGGAGAACAGATATTTGTCTCTAGACATTAGAAACAGACTGACACACAGGCAGATTTAGGTTCACTGTAGAAAAAGAATTTCTCAGAACTGGATCTGTCCATGGAGGAAATGGTCTGCCTCTATTCCAACACCTATCAGGCGTGTTGAAAGCTGGTTTCTGTTATAGGTAAGAATTTTGGCGGATGTTCTCCTATTTTCCTCTTAATACTAAAATTTTGAAAACAAATAATCTTGAAGGTAGATATTCTATTTTACAACCCACCTAGGTAAGTGCTTTGCCAGTACTGCTGACTGAATAAATGAATGACTGGCTGGCCCCTGGGGGTGGCAGTGATGGGAGTAGGTGTGTAAAGTGTATTTTCCTCATTCTCTCTCCAGTCTGAGCTCTCATTTCTTTTTTTTATTGTTGTTCAAGTACAGTTGTCTCCATTCCCTCCCCATTCCCCCCTTCCCCAGCCCTCCCCACCTCCCACCCCTGATCCTACCCACCCTTGGTTTTGCTCATGTGTCCTTTCTAACAGGCAGGCTGAGACTGGTGCTCAGCACTGCCCTTGAGGCCTGAAGGGCAGAGGTATCCTCAGGCACTTATGTAGCCTGTGAGGAGAAGATCACAGGCAAAGAGCCAGGGCCGTTTTGCAGCCTGGTAGGATGCAGTTTCTATATAGGAAGCAGGTATTCCTGCCCTGGGGCAGAAGAGAGAAACTCAGCTTTTGGGTAGCACAGCCAACTGGTCTAGAATGAGCAGGTTCCTGCACAGCCGCTTGCCTGCCTGCCAGGGAGTGATGGAAGCTGGAGGTGGGGTCTGGAACTTACTGTCCTTGGGGTGAGGTCTGAAGTTCTGGAAGACTCTTTACAGAAAACTTCCTCTACCTGGCTTCCGAGGGGTTCAAATTCTTTCACAGGGAAAAAGTCTTCATCATACATGGAGAGCTCAAAGTGCCAAACACAAATAACTCGATCATCAGGTAAGTGAAAATGAAGTTGAACCTCTCTGAGGTAGGTTATAAAGGGGAGAAATGGGGTAACGGTGAGGATACTCTGCACCCCTGAAAGGAGAGGCACTGGAGGCTGGAACAGGCTGCGGGATGGCAGGAGCCATGAGACTTTTGAGCACAGATTTCTTTCTCACATGGTATTTTCTCCGTTAGAGGGAGGAGGTGGAAATACTCCAATTTGAAAAAGATCCAATAGAACTGACTAAAGAAGGTAGAATTTTTGAATTGCTTTATGCCTCTGGGTTTTCTCTGAAATTTTAGCCCTGTAAGCTGTGCCTGGGAGATCTAGCCAACTGTCAAAGATCTCCGGAGGGATTCTGAAGAGCCCTGCACACAGAGAGCTTCTTTGATTGTGTCAGCAGACAGCTCGCTCTGCTCCTGGCTCTCCTTATCAGAGCCACAGTGAAGGTCCAGAGGGACCTTCTTCAAGGAGCACATGCCAGACACCAATAGTGGCTTTCTATTTACTGCAACACCCCCCCCCCCCGCAAAAAAAAAAGTTTAAAAGCTTTGCCTTGTCAGAAATTTTAATTNTCACTTATTGCAACAAATGTTTTCCCTGACTTTTTTTTTTTTTTTTTTTGCTTTTTTATGGATAGTAGAATTGTTAGGATAGATAGTAAACCAAGGCAGGCAGGAGGGAGGCATGTCTCACCACTAACTCTGCAGTCCTGAGCCTGGTCTGATAATATTGCCAGATGTTCCAACAACACAAGAAACAGTATGTTAGCATGAGAGGAGGGAAGCCCTTGAAATTGTATGTATCATTTCCAATATCAAGGAAAGAAAGACTTTGAAACTGTGTATTCATCACAAGGCCTGGAAGAGGAGGGGGTCTGCAGTGCACAAAGAAGCCTGTAAAAACTTTGTTTAATTGCCTACCTCACTATCTCCTTTATGAGGGAGTTCCTAATGCTTGCAGAAAGAGCCCGGAAATAACTCTGGGTAACAGCCTCAACTTTAATTAACTGTGTCCTGTCACGTATCTGTTTTACAGCAAGATGAACAAATGGAATCTGGAGCACGATAAAGATCCAGGCTAATAGACACCCACTCATACCTACGTTTGGGTAGTCATGTATCCCCCCCACCCCTGGAAGCTGGCCCCACCTTTAGGCACCAATCAACATGTAAATTCCTCACCCAGACCCTGCCAACCATGTAAGTTCTCAGACAAAGGACCTGGGGCTCTTGCCACCCTTGCTCTGGTCTCTCTCCCTGACTTTGGTAAGTCCAGCTCTCTTCCATGAAGGGCTGATCACTAATAAACCCTGCTTGCACACTAATACACATGCTGATCTGTAATTCTTTACTGCATTGGCAAGAAGAACCAAGTTTCTCCTGCAACAGAATCACCATCTTGATTTCCGTAGATGTGAAAACTCTCTGCATGATAAAATGTATGATTATGTATTTAAGCAAATGTTTTAAGTGATTGTTGGAATTTTGGTCTCCAAATGTATCCACAACAGTTTAAGTCTATTACTTCTGGCTGAGTCTTCCCTTTGTTTCCAGCATTAACCCCTCAGCTGCTGGAGTTGGCTGAAGCCTTATCAACCCTTCTAACTCATCTGTCTGAGTCGGGACTCTCCTTTACATTGCACTTTTCCATTCTGGTTGCCTTTTTTTTTTTTTTAAATCAAGAGTATCACCCCTTCCTCTTTTTCGCTATCCAAATTATTCTCTTCCTTCTCGTCCTACCTGTGGTCCCTCCCCATGTGAGAAGCCTGCCCCCAGTTCTTGCCATTTGCTCCTTTTTCATCTTAGAGCACTTGTAGTTTTTACAGCCCAGTTTGGATTGACTTGTTTATTTTATTTTGTTTTCTGGTACACATTGATTATCTGTGTAGTATTCTTGCTTCAATGGAGCAAGGGCTCTTTCTGCTTGGGGCTGTACTTAGTTACTGTACACGATGTTTTCTTCATGTGGAGGGACACCAGTTCGTCTAACTCCTCCACACCCTTCAGCCCCTTTGTTCATGAAGATGTGGAATGGGATGATTCATCCGATGGGTAAATTCAGCAAGAATAAACAGGTTGCAGGCAACCTAGATGTGGCCACTCCAATAAACCCTGTCCTATACCTTCATCCCTGCCACCAAGGCCTGGCTGCCCAGAATATCCCCTACTGTTCCTCCAGGGATAAATCTTCAATTTTTGGAGGACGGGTGTGCAAATCTGCCTGATTCTGTTTCACTTTCCACCATATGTGGCTCTTTTGCAGAGTTATATTCTTTAATTTAACTTTTATTAATAATAAAGGTATTGTTTTGAGATTCAATCTGCCATTCCTTTGTTTAATTTTTAATTCATTCTATGCTTGAATGATGAAAAGGTATGCTATTTATTAGAGACTCTAAAACCAGCAAGTGATGGCCTTGGCATAGGTGGGCTGAGGCAGGAGACATCCACTACCCAAAGGGAATGGTGGTGCTCCTTTGTGCCTGCTGGAACTCACTTCATTTTGGACAGGCCAAGCCTCAAGATGCAACCACTCCAAAGTGGACCCTCAGCACCAAGATGAGGTCATCTGGTAAAGAGAGCTTTTGGGTTTCATCCCTTTGGATGTTCAAATTTTTAGGTCAAAAGGGCATCTTGATTTTGGCACTGTGAACATTTATCTCTTCCTTCTGATAAAAAGTGGAAAGAGGTCCAGCTGCTTGGAAAGGTTATTCCAGAAGCCTCGTTAGGCTCCCGGGAGCCTTATAGTTGACCATAGTCAAAGGCCCCAATGTCCAGGTCATCTCAGCAATAGACCCCTATGTTCAATTCCACATTGGAAGCAGAGAGGACGAGATCAGGTTTCACATGATTAAGAATATATGTTTTATTTTTATTTTTTTAAGGATTTTATTTATCTTTAGAGGGGAAGGGAAGGAGAGAGGGAGAGAGAAATACCAATGTTTGGTTGTCTCTCGTGCATCCCCCACTGGGAACTGGCCTGTAACCCAGGCATGTGCCCTGGCTGGGAATTGAACCATAGTTGTTTGGTTTGCAGGCCCACACTCAATCCACTGAGCTACACCAGCCAGGGCAAGAATATATGTTTTAGATTAAATATTTCCTCAGTCAATAGCCTTATTTGCCTATTTATTGTCCCCAGCATATAGAATTATGAAGTCCCAAGAGAAAACCAATGAATGGCCTTGCATCAGAGTTAAGACATTGCTGTTGGGTCGATAAGAGATCTAATGGGTTTGGGATTAGAGTCTGATAACAGAATAACAACAACTGCATGGAAGTCCTGAGTTGTTCTCAGGGAATGTAGGTATTAGGTGCAGCAAAGAGCAGCAACGGCTAAAGGGAGGCCAGTTAAGCTGAAAACCCTTCTGTATATCAGGCAGAGTGTTAGATTGAATGACTGCAGGCCTGCAGATGGCTGGGGAAACCTGGTGTCCAGGTTTTTGGAGCCTTTGCAGGAGACTGGGAAGTCTGTAATTTAGAGTATCAAGCATGGTTCTTCTAAGAGATTTCATGGGCAGGCTGTACTTGGGGACTGTGCCCGAGACGTGAAATAAAGTGTTTGACTCCCAGGGAAAGCTCTGCACTTAGGATTTCCCTTTATACCTGCACATGTCCCCTAACCTCTGGTTCTGCATCACCTGCCCTGAGCACAGGCGCTCCAGTGACTGGTTCATCCCAGTTTGTCTGGGATTCTTCACATTTAGCACTGAATGTCTAGCATTCTGGGAAACCTCTCAGTCCTGGGCAAACCAAGAGGAGCGGCTACTGCATGATGTGCCGTATTAGTGAGCATTTCATGAGCTGTTTATTGCATGGATGAAGGCATGTGAGTAGATGCTATGACACCAGCACAAGTTTGCAGAGGGAGGAGCACAAGCTTAGCCTGAGACAGACCTGGGATAGAATTCTCACCCCCAATTACCGTGTGACCCTTAGCAAGTTATTGATCCTCCCTGACAGGGGATGTATATAAAACACATGAGACAGTGCTTTACTATTAAGTGCTTAATAAATGGTAGCTAATACATGATTTGAGACATAAAAGTGATAATTTCAAGAAAGTTGTAATTAGTTATTCCTGATTCTAAGAGAGCTAGACAGAAATCTACTGTGTACCGCTCTGCCTGGTTCTAGGAATTGTAACTCTACCCCCTGTGGCTAAGGATGAGTCAGTGACCTCTGGAATGTGAACTGTGGGAGACAAAACTTGTCTCTGGTAGCAAATGCTGCCTCAGTTTCCTCTCCCTGCCCCCAAAGCATGGTCCGAAGTCCTTGGTGGGTAAGACCCCTCAGAGGAGGGGCAACCTAGGCTAGACATGATCACTTGGGAGGCCATCATGGAAGGACTCAGGGGACTGCAACAAAGAGCAATGGACTCTCTCCCCCTGGCTTTGACAAAGCCCAATTCCCCATGTCCCCTGGGAGAAACACTTCCTGGCTCTAATTCCCTTAAGCTTGAATACCTATTGGGGAGGGTGCAGTTCCTTCCCTTGCTAGAGCGTGTCTTGGGGGGAAAATCTGGCATCACAAAGACTTCCTGATAAACCTGTGAAATCTGCTCTGCTAAGAGTGCTTTCATTCATATGTTACAGGTTTGAGCAGGAAACCCTAAAACTCTGTTCCTGACAGTCTCTGACTCATAGTAAGCTCTCAGATTTCTTTGAAATGTTATCTACTGTTTGATCCTTGTCACCCTGTATTCCTGTGTATTACAACCCAATAAAAGGATATGGATGAGGGGGCTCGAGGCCTTTTTCCCTTGAGAAACTGGCCACCTCTCCTTCCCAAGCAGATCACATCATGTCTCTGTCATGTTTACTCTCATCTGTGGCATACGGGGGGACTTGAGAGGAAAGTCGCCCCCCCCCAGAGGTCTAAATATATGAGACCAGAGACCCCTTTTTAACAAAAAATATTTATTTTTTTAAAGTTTTATTTTTTCATCACCATTTATTCTTCCATACTCTCTTCCACCTCCACCTGTCCTCCCCTGCCTCCTCAATTACCACACTGTTGTCTTTGTCCATGAGTTCTTTCTCTTTTTCCTCCTTTTTTGCTTGATCCTTCCACCTCTTCCAGCTCCCTTGCACATCCTGCTCTCTGTCTGCGAATCTGTCTCTATTTTGGTTGTTAGTGCAGTTTGTTCATTAGAGTGAAATTGTATGACACTTGTCTTTCTCTGATTGGCTTATTTCACTTAGCACAATGTTCCCCAGGTCCATCCATGCAGTCAGAAAGGGTAAACTTTTCTTTCTTTTTACAACCGAGTAGTATTCCATTGTGTAAATGTACCACACTTATATTATCCACTCGTCTACTGATGCACACTTGGGCTGCTTCCAAATTTTGGCTATTGTAAATAACTCTGCAATGAACATAGGGGTGTTATGTTTATTGGGTGCTTCCTCTACTCTTCCAAAAGCCCATACTTCACCATATTTCTTAAGAGAGCTGCCATTTACTGTGAGTTGGTTGGAAGGTGAATGGCCTGTGCAATGAAGGGCATAGTTCCATAGGCTTGAAGAATATTAAAGTTTGAAGGAGTCTCAAAGTTTGTTTAGTTCAATTACTTCATTTTTAAAAAAGTTTTTACTTATTTATTTTTAGAGAGAGGGGAAGGGAGGGAGAAAGACAGGGAGAGGAACATCAATGTGTGGTTGCCTCTTGTACACCTCCTACTGGGGACCTGGCCTACAACACAGGCATGCGCCCCAGCTGGGAATCGAACCAGTGACCCTTTGGTTGTCAGGCTGGTGCTTAATCCACTGAGCCATACCAGCCAAGGCTAGATTACTTAATTTTACATGTGAGTGAGCTGGATGAGACCCAGAGAGGTAAGTGATTTGTCTAATATCATACTTTGAATTAGTGGGGAGGCAAGACCAGAAGGGAGGTCTCCTAATAGCTAATGATCATGCTCTCCAACATATGTACCATTTTCTTGTGCCCCTGGGCCATATCTTCCTTTCTCCTCATTCTCATTCAAAGTATAGTTTTAGATGGAATTATATTGGTTTTCTATTTTTGTGAAACTAGTTACCAGAAACTTAGTGGCTTAAAACAACACGCATTTATTATCTCATAGCTTTTGTGGGTCAAAAGTGACAACACCATTTAGCTAGAGCTTCTGCTCAGGGTCTCTCAAGGCTGCAGCCAAGATGTTGGGTGGGCTGTGTTCCTTTCTGGAGCTCAGGGTCCTTTTTCAGGTTCATGTGCTTGTTGGCAGTTTAGTTTCTTGTGGTTGTTGGATTAAGGTTTGTTTCCATGCGGGCTGTCAGCTGGGAGCCGCTCTCATTTTCTGGAGGATGCTCAGTTTCTTGCCACACAGTCCTCTCACAACACAGTAGCTCGCTTCTTCATCAAGACCAGCAGAAGAATGCCTCCCTTCAGAAAGGGCCCAGTCCCTCGTTATAAGGGCCTGCACCTGATTAAGTCAGGTCCACCCACAGCTGATGGACGATCTTAATTATATCTGCACAGTTTCTTCACTTTTGTCAAATAATCTAGTCTAATCTAAATACAAGTGTGACGTGGCCTGATATTCATGGTCCATGAATGTGTTCTGGCCAGTTTCAAGGAGAGGGACTTAGGCAAGGTGTACATACCAGGGGGCAAGGATACTGAAGGCCATCCTAGAATTATCCTTTCACAAGGGTGTGGATCAGAGAAGATGTCTCATGGGAGGAGATACCCGAGCCGAGCACTGGAGTAAGACACGAGGATTTCTGGTTTCCCCACAAACCTGTAAGTTCCTTGAGGATACATGATCATGTTTCTTTTATGTAAATTCCTAATACTTAGCACAGTGTCTGGTGTAGCATTAGGTACTAAGAGCGTGTAGCATACAAAAAAAATCAGCATGAGCAACACTTAGAGATTGGATAAAGCATTTGTGTTCTAAGAACTGTTACAGGGTCACGTTTAGGAGGAAGCAAAACCAAGTCTATGCAGCCTCTATGACAATGTGGTCCACATGTTTGTCAATGGGTTAAGAGACTCAAATTTCAAAATCTGGTTATATTTTCCCATAGTATCTGAGGCACCTTGGATACAACCCTCCCAGCAACTTCTGGTGGAAGACCCCAGGTTTTATCAATAGATAAAACTATTGACCTGGTTGGTTATTTGCTGCATGTTCACTGCATTTCCTTGGCTCCCAGATGCCTCTGTACCTACTGACGTCCTGTGACATCATGGATTATTACCCCCAAAACCAAGTGATACTGTTTGCATCATTTCCAAAATCCTCGATGGAGAATTCGGATTATAGTTACTGTTCTTTAATCTTATTTTTTTTTTAATATAATTTTTATTTAATTCTTGTTCAAGTACAGGTTTCTGTCTTATAATCCCAACCCTGCCACTGTTCTTTAATCTTAAAATAAGCTTCAGCCAAGGAGGAGGAAGTTGCTTAAGTCAGACCCCATAGCTAAAGGTACAAAATGCCTAGATCCTTAGAAAGCTTTGGTTTGAAAGCATTTCGAGTGTTCATCTCAGCTAAAGCAAAGGGTGCTTTGTTACAGAACACAATGACAGCTCGGGAAAGAGCAGTCTTTGGGCTTGCTGACACTGGGAACACAGATGCAGGTTGTGAAAAGCTACCTTATTTGGAAGAAGTCTTGGTTTAAGTAACAGTTTTTTTTTAATGGCCTTGAGCTTTATAAATCTGGAAATGAGGAAGACAAAACACATTCCTCAGCAGATCTACCTGGTGTATGCACATGGGGGCCACAATATGAGCACCACATTGAATAATTTTTTCTCTATGGGATTGGAAATGTCTAATTTCATGTGTGTTTATTTTAATCATTTATCCACCTTGCATATTTTCTGTGTCCCTTTTTCCAAAATTATTATCTTTTATTTTTCAGCAGTGTATAAAAATAAAATTATAAATGTACTTTATTAAAAGTAGCAGTGAACAACTTGCCGCCCCCCCCCNTGCCGCCCCCCCCCCCCCCCCCCCCCCCCCCCCCCCCCGGTGCTGTCACTTAGGAAAACCACAAATGTGCTGTCTTCATTCCAAAGGCGTGTGTCTGGGTGTGTGCGTGTTTAATAGACTTAATCACTTACTTTAGGATTTCACTTTCAGGACCCCTCTCACAACAGGGTCAGCCATCAAACCAAAGGATTACAAAATTTTTCTAGACCTCAGGTTATATCCACTCAGACTAAGAAACATAGCATATTGAGTTACTATGTTCCCATAACTTTGTACAATACCTAATGTTTATTATGCCAGTTTGACATAAAGGGCATGGGGAAACTGGATTTCTCTTTAAATATCTGGGGCTCAGAGTCTCTGGAGAGCAAGGATTTTTAATATAGTGTTTCTGAAATTTGAATGTGTAAAAGGATTCTGTGAATTGCTTGTTGAAAACAGAATGAACAGATCTCCGGTCAATAAGAATACATGTTTTAAATAAGCATCCCAGGGATTCTGATTCAGGAAGTCCACATTTAAAGCAATGTGACTGGTAACATAATGTAGGGGTATAGAACAATTTTTAAGGAAAAAATAAAGTTTACCAAAGACACTTGTAAGTATATGTGTATGTGTGTATATATATGGTATATATATATTGTTTTTAGGAATGTGTTATTTTCCCCACACAACTCCAAAAGCAAGTGTTCTGAATTTATATTCTCAGAGGTCTTCCTGGCAGTAAGCTCAGTGTTTGACCTTCTTAATTTCCATCTCTGCTGTGCCTTTCACTTGTATTCCTTTCCCCCCCCCCTTTTTGTCAGTCAAAGAGAGATGACTCAGGTTCTAGAAAGGTCCATTTGCTTAAAGAACAAGGCATTTTCTTCTAGCATTCTGAATTGTTTCTTTCATTTTGGGGCAGAAGCAAGAGTATCAGGTGACATTTTTGCCTTCTGCTAAAGGGCATGTTTTTGGAAGATCCAAAGCGTGCCTCAGGGCTCTAACTTTAAGGATTTCTTCCTCATCCCCCTGCAGTTCTGATGAGAATGTCTGCATCCCCTTAGTCAAGCACTCCAGAAATCCTAGAACTGGAGTTGGACGGCTGTCATGTAAAAAGAAATGAAATCTCCTAAACCCTTCCATGCCTTTTGCAACAACTTTTTTTGAAAAGGAGAAAAGGAATAAATTCTTCAAGTAAGTGAAATGTGTATGAAGTGTGTTTGTTTCACTCTCTCCCTCAGAGGGCTAATCCACGCTATTGACTCCAACTGACCCGCACGGGAGTTTCCCAGCCTGTGACCCTGGCCCTGGCTTCTCGCCTGCAGCCCCACACTATTCTCTGACTGCAGGCCATTTCCACTGGCCTGGCCTTAGCTGGCAACTTCACCATGATAAAACAAGCTTAAATGCCCTTTGTCCACACCAGTCATCCCATCTTCTCTACTCCTGCTACTCATTCTCAACTCCCAGGCTGGGAAATATGAAGTCGTATTTCATTCCTCATTCTTCTGTAATGGTACAGGTGGTCGCTCACAAAGTTATATTTTTCTCCATAACTTTTATATATACCTCTTTTTTCCTGTTGCACATCCTGACACATGATATCTGACATCCACAATATTACAAGATACCGTTAGATCCTTAACATCAATGTTGGCACGTTAATGACTATCTGACACAGAAGCACAGACCCACATATGACAGATGGAAAGAGAACTGGATATTATATGGCTCTTGGGAAAAGAATTTCTCTTGAGATTTTGATAGGCTCAAAAACCCTAGATTTCCAGTTCTTCACATATGACTCACGTATTCACTATCTATCACAGTGAGTATGTCCACATTTTGGAGGATACACTTACCACCTCTGCTAAAGGTTGTTTAGCTGTCAGAAGCCTTCAGTGACTAAGTCTCATAACATATCATGCAAACACGTACATATGCACACACACACACGAATGTGTACAGACATACACATGTATATGTGTGCACATGTACACACATATGTATATATGTATACACACACGTTCAAAATACATATATGAGGGAAATTCCAAATAAAAAAATGTAAAATGTTCTCCCTTTCTCTCTGTCTCTGTCTCTCTCTGTCACATGCATAGGAAATCAGAATGTTAACAATTTTGGCAATTGTCCTTTACTGCATGCAATTTTTGCACTTATACATGTATTATTTTGAAAGACCAAAAGCTTTCAAATATATCTAAAATGTAACAGAGGGGTTGTAATGAGGCATGTAAATGCCCACCTGCTGCCACAGGGGGCGCACTGCCACTATGCAGCGGAGCGGAGGCCTCGTCCGGCCTTGCTCATCGTGATCTTCGCTTCTCCTGCCTGAGCTGTTGGGGACAGAGAACTAACTGACCCTTGGATTTGACAGGAGGAGGTGTTTGGTGACTTTGAAAGATCTGTTTCAACACAGTAGCAGGGAAAGTCTGACTTCCAAGTGGGTATATGTATATACATACATATGGACTGCAGGAAATACTTAGTTTTATTGTGTTTTGCTTCATTGTACTTTACAGATGCTGCTTTTTGTTTGTTTTTCAAATTCAAGGCAAGACCCTCCACCAGCAAAAAGGTCATGGTTTACTTTATCAAGATGCTTTCTTGCGGTAGTCTAGAACTAAACCCATGATATCTCCAAGTTATGCCTGTCTAGTCTTCTAGAGGAATGAGTCCCTTTAAAACCTTGAGGATGTGGAACATCTTTTTGTTTTTCTGGATACAAAAACCACATAATGTGGCCCACTGAGGGTGAGGTGGGTAGGGCAAAATGGCTTCATTCTGGGTTTTGGAATGCACTGTAATTTTTCCTCTGGGAAAGGCACATGATAACTTCCCTTGCTGTAGCTATTGATTTTTTTCTGTCACTGATGAAGGTGATACAACATATCACCTGGGAGCAGGCCCATGCAGTTGTTTCTGCATAACAAGGCAAGGCTTTTGAAGCATGCCTCATACTCTTCACATGGTGCCTCTCCTGAGTAGGGGACTGGTTTTCAAGATAGCCAGCCGAACACAGGGCACGTTTGTGGTGTTGAGAACATAGGATTTCAGTTCAGACAAATATGGATCTGATACGTGCTGCCTTAGTAAATGCTTACTCTCTAAAACCTCAGTTTCCTCATCTGTAAAGGAAGGTGATGGTGCCTACCTCACTGATTCTTTGGTAGCCCACTTCCCATGGATTGGAGCTTTTCTAAACTTGCCCTTGGTGTCAGATTCTTCACCGTGGTCTCCTTGACAGCACTAGACCAACTGATCAGCCGTCCATAATGTCACATGCAGCCCCTATTCTGAGGCATTTTTGTCATAGTGTTATATTTATTCAGCAGCTTTCCTGCAACTTAAGGGAAAACAGAATTTTCTCTATCATGTAAAAACCACTCATTGGACCATTGTTCTCTCACTTTGATGCAGAGGCAGAAGCTGAGCATATGGCATGGTGTCAGCTATGCAGACAGGCCCCTGATAAGCCAATGTGACACATCGGGTCGAACAGAAACACCCGCAGAGGGCCTGGACAAGATGCCATCCGGAATCAATAAGTATTTTTTCTGATTCTAATTTTGGCTTTCTCCTCCATCTCAGATATAAAGATAAAGCATCTCATTAGGCAGGGGGATGAAAAATAAAGAGTATTAAAGATATCCCAGCTTTCCACCTGCACGTGAGCGATAGAGTCTCAGAATTAGGGGTTTTCATTCATTACAACGAAAGCAAAGACCCAAAGACAACAGCGCAACAAAAATTATGCGGATAAAACCAGCAGGTGGCGCTGCCACTCCATGTGTCTTTTTTGAAGCTCATACTGTGCGTAGAGAAGAAAGTGTTTTAATGATGCCCCTGCAAGGGTCTGCTAAAAGGAGTAGACCCTTATTGTGTCAGTCAGAAGTAAGCTCCTTTCGAAGGGGCTTAGCTCATTTGACCTTGGAAACTGAAGGCTTCGCTCCACCAAAAAGAACGGAAATCGGAGGGAGATTTGCAAAGAGCAGGGCTTTCAATTCCCCCACAGAGAAATAAGGTTAGTGGACTGGAGACAGTAAGCAAAAAACAGCACAACTGAAGATATTAGCCTTGGGAAGCCCTTAGGTTAATGTGGATGATAAGAGCCACACAACCTTACTACATGCTAATTTGGTTTGTTAACTGATTACATCCTTGAGAGAATATTTTTTCCCCTCTGGACTGGATGAAGAATTCCCTTGAGCAACAGCAGTTTTTGTATCAGGAGATTAAGTAGCATAGAAAATTACAGCCCTGCATTTGTGCTGTTTGAGTTAAGGTGGTGTCAGCATTCCTATTTTAAGCCATTACTTTCAAGGGTGTGAGTTTGACTGCAAATACAGATTCAGCCAGGGTATCACCTCAATGTAGGACATGTGTTGGCGAAGGTAGGCTCATACCGAGGACCTAAATCGCTGCAGGGGAGGTGGCTTACTGGAGCTGACTCACGCACTCTCAAACAGAAAGCACAATAGAAGTAGAATAAAAATCTACTGAAGAATAATGTAATGAGCTAGAAAAAATGTTGCAAGATTAGTAGAGCAAAGACTTAGTGCTCATGCATGACAACAGAACTGACAAAACACACCTTATTAGCTTTTAATGATTACTTGGGCCAGTGGTCCGTGAACTGAGATAGATAGAGCTCCATAAGACTAGAACAGCCCTGAAGAGCGTCTAGGCAGTAAACATGCATTTTAAATATGGGTTAGCACCCAGCCATGAGCATTACTCTGGAAGGCCAGCTGGCTGGGTTATGTGCTAACATAGCCAAAATGACTGAAGATTTTACGTATATACATATACATATGTATATACACACACATATTATATTTGTGTGTGTGAAAATTTTACATACATATCATCTCATATTCTTTATGTGTGCTCATGGCAATCATAAGGGAGGGAAGGTAATAAACACAGAGGTTTAATTACAGTCTAAACGATATTTTATATATGTAATTTGCCTACTCCTACAATGACTCTTCCAATGATCCCTTTATAATAAGATTTATCATTCCCATTTTAGGGGTAAGAACACTGAGGATTCATGAGTTGAAGAAATTTTCCTTGGGTGTCAGTTGGTGAGTGCTGGAAATTTAAATACAGGATTATCTGTTCTGAGGCCCATAATCTCTCCACCATAATACCTTATCTGTGCTTTAGAAGATATTTTATTTCCTTTCAATTTCTACCTGGTTTGACATGGCTGATTAATCTCAGTTTCCTCATCCATAGAATAAGGACAATATTACCAACCTCTGGGAATTGTTGTGAAAAATGACTTAGCACAGTGCCTGCCATGCAGAAAGCCCTCCCATGCTGTCCCCACCCTCACAGTTGTCACATTTGAGATGAAATGGAAAGGCCGTGGTAAACAGTGTGCTTTGGTTGCAGCCGGAGCTCTCAGCACTTGCAGGAATTGTGCCACAGACGTCTTAGTTTCCTCAATTTTCTCAGATTCATGAGGCGTAAGAGTAGGGCACATACATCGATTATTCAGCCAATAAGTAGACAAAGACCAAGAAAGGAAAACAGGCATGGAAAATTGCATGTCGATACTCAGAGAAACAAGGTGATTGCAGTAATTGAGTGAAACAAGAAGAAGTCACATGTGTGATTATCTGCTGCCTTCAGGGTGTCAGTACTGCTCTTGTCTGCATGGTCTTTGAATGGATGAGGAGGGACTGTGTAGACATGAAACCTTCATTTCAGTAGGGTCTGTTTCATAAAGGGCCTGTTATACACGCACAATGAAGTGGTTTCAGAGAAACAAAAGCTACCTGAGGTTTCGACAGTAAGTCCAACTATAACAGGGTGCAGCCAAGAGGGGGGCCTTAGATAGGGATTTGTAATGGGGTCCAGAACTCAAGGTGTCCAGGAAATATTAGAAATATATATATAGGCTGTCCTTACCCCCACAAGTCTGAGCTGGGGGATGGGACACATAAAGCAGGGCCACTGAGAGCTGTCTTGCATAGCAACAGCTTTGCAAGCTAAACTCTGGCGTGGTCATTTAACATTTCCATAACCTTTAACTGGTTTCATAGATATGTTAAATAGCTGTGGCCATGCTTTGAGCCAGGGGGACGGAAGTGACTTTCACCCAAGATGTAACTGGGAGGCAACTCCCCCTGGTTATATTGCCTACGTGAGAGCTTAGAGATGATTGGCTCCACACCATGGGGCCATGCCTGCCTGGACTTACTGTGGCAGCCCAGTAAAGCTAGAAGAATATGGGAATGCTGGCAGGTGTGAGTGATTGCAGGAGGAGTTGGAAATGGGGCTGCAGATGAAGAGTGTCGCTGGGATTTAAACCTGGGTGTGGCAGCTGTGCAAGGGGGAGAACCATGTGGCTTTGGTGAGAGTCAGGACCACGTGGCTCTGGGGTGCTCCCTTTTGCCATGTGGCTTAGAAAGCAGGAGAGACTTTGCCTGGAAGAAAAGGGGTGAAAGGACTCTTGCTGGTGGGCCATGAGAAGGTGCCACATGGTTTTGGATTAACTGGAGATCGTGGCAGCAACACAGCTGATGGTGCCAGGAGCCTGTGCTGCTGCCAGTCACAAACTTCTGCTTCTTTTCTTGAGATACGGCATCCCGGACTGGGCAGAGGGAGAAGGAAGGACTGTGTGTGTCTGTGGGTATTCTAAAGGACTTTAGTATTTTAATGAAGACATTAAGTCATTACTCTAAGCCTGTATAGCTTTTAAATAAATAATTCCTTTCCTTTTCACGAATCTTTGGCATTGAGAGATGTCTTTCCCCTTCTGGTGGGCAACATGAACCTAGTATGATGGGGGGACCCCTGGAGAAAAAAGAGGAGGTCCTTTCCATAGTAGTATATTGTTCACCCCTCACCCCGGTCTGTTCTATAACACAACTATACAACAGGCTCAGCCTTCCACAGGACTCAAATGCCTCTCATGGGTTCATGATGCCCATGGAGGAGGTCCTTCAGGCTCTGTATTGTGGAGGTCACTAAGATTAGTTTTGGGACAAAGAATCACCAACTGGAGGCACTAGGTTGGCAATCTGGAAGGAAGGATGCATTTGTTAGGGGACAAGTATAGAAGTAGAACAGGGAAGCAGGGGAAGGGCAGGGTAAGAATACAGAGCAAGGAGAGCAAGGAGAGGCCATGAGCCTGAAATTGGAAGTAGAGAATGAAAAATGGCCCAAAGAAGAACCTCTCCATGCCTTATGTTTTCAGCCAGTCATGCATGAGAATTTTCTACAGAATGGTTTTAACCCACGTGCACTGCACAAACCCACAGCACATGAGCCTTAGAGAGAAATCTCTGAGGAAGGACCCACCTGTATGTGCCTGACAGTGCACTTCTGCATTCATTAGCTATGCTATTCCTACTCCCAAGCTCATCCCATTTTTCCATGTTAGGCTTGAGGAAACCGGCTGTCGGCTTTATGTCACATAGCAAAGGTTTAAGCCTACCCCTCCACTCATACTCCTTCTAACAGGCTCAAGGACAGGTAGCCTCTCTGAGTTCTCATTGTGCCACGGGATGCTGATGAGCATCACTCTGCACTGAGGTTGGGTATGAGACTAAAAAGGTACAGGATCACATTTATATCAATAGAAAGCCCTCAAACCAAGAATTGCATACAATAGGTGTTAAAGAAATGTTAGTTTATCTTCGCTCCCCCATTAAGCAGTCAGAATGCATGTAGACAAATGCCTCCTAGTCAGTTACCAACCTTGATTCAAACCCTTGCCCTTTGGGAGGAAAAAATTTTTTATGGGAGAAAAACTTTAATTTTTTGAAATAGCCTTTAAAAGACCGGGGGAGGTTGCTGAGAATCGAGCTCTCAGTGTCACAGCAAATAAAAACAATGGAAGCTGCTGGACATTCACAGGTGTCTTTCAGGAGTTGTATTTGCTGGGACACCACGCACAAACACGGCAATACTGAAACACAGTATGAACTGCTTGTTCCTTAATGGCGCTGGCCCGCTGCGTGCAGGCACTCGTGTGGGAGGCCGGCTTCTTTAAGCTACATTATTCTACCTCCTGAGGGATTTCAATTCACCTCCACCAATTCATCTACATACCACACAGGTTGGTAAAAGGTATGTCATTGGAGGGGACGGTTTTGGAATAAGGAATCAACTCCCGTTTACTGCAGAGGAAAGCACCACAGCTAAATAGAGAACTGTGCAGATGAGTGCCATCTGGGTTAATAAGGCCGATGTCGGAAGAGTTTCAAATTGCTTCCGCAATTAAAGAGCCTAAGGAAATGTATATGTTTGGGTCTCAGTGAGGACACACCAAATAGTGAAGAACATTCCATGTTTTTCTAAAAATACGAAAAGCAGGGCTTTCCTTCCCAGGGTTTAAATGAAGGGAAGGCAGCGGTGGGGTGGGGGCTAGCCGGAGCCAGGCGGGCGCCAGGCTCACAGCACAGCAGCGGGCTGCGCAGTGACCCGGGCACACCTCGTCGGTCACCGCAGGCCCGCGGAGCCTGGGCACATTCCTTGGCATGCAGGGAGGACAACGCTACTTTTTCCGGTGATCTATGTCTTGCAATTAATACGTTCTTTGATGGTTATTGTAGCTGTTTTTCACGGAGTGGAGAATCAAGCACTGAAAAATCCAGTCAGGCGCAGTGAGCAGCAGTGTCTGTGTGCGGCTCCTCTGCTCCGCCTCCACGGAGCGGCCCCAGGTGCCAGGTGCCCAAAAGGAGCCCAGCAGCAGCCTTTGCTCTTTGCTTTCAGGGTGTGACGCCACAGGCGTGGCTGGGGCTGGCCTGGACTCCTTCCTCTTCACCTCTAACAATATCTCCTAGTAAAGAGTTTATTTATACTGACTTCTTTAGCTTTTGGGAATAGACTAAATATCAAATCAGCAGCTGCATGAGGAAGTAGAACCCCCAGGCCACTAACATACCTGCCTAGGTTATCCTCTCCTCCATCACGCACTGGCCGGAGGCCTTTGGAACCACCCTCCCATCCTCCTGAAGCTCACCTGAGTCCTCGGTCCCTAGAACTTTAACAGCCTCATTCCCCCTTGTCTTTCCCATTTGTGGCATCCTCAGTGGGGAAGCCTTTCATTCCTGGAGGCTTTTGTTTTTAAATTTAATGTTTATTGTGTTTTTTTCCACTACCATTTAGTCCCCTTAAACTTCCCTTCCCCTAGCAATCACCAAACTGTTATCTATGTCTATGAGACTTTTTTCTGTTTTGCTCAGTCCCTCCACTCCCTATCCTCCTCCTCGCACTAGTTGTCAGCCGGCTCTCCACCTATGAGTCTGTTTTCCTTGCTAGTTTATTTTGTTCATTAGATTCCACATGAGTGAGATCATACGTTATTTGTCTTTCTCTGACTGGTTTATTTCACTTATTGTAATTCTCCAGATCCACCCATACTGACATGAAGAGTAAAATTTTCTTTTTTATGGCCAAGTAGCATTCCATTGTGTAAATGTCCCATAGCCTTTTTATCTACTCATCCATTGATGTACACTTGGGCTACTTCCTTATCTCGGTGATTGTAAGTAACAGTGCAATGACAATGGGGGTGCTTATGTTCTTTCAAATGAGTGTTTTGGGTTTCTTCAGATATATTCCCAGAAATGGGATAGCTGGGTCAAAAGGCAAATTCATTTAAAATTTTTTGAGGTATCCTGGAAACGTCCTGAAGCTAGCTGGTCATACCTTTCTTGGTGAAGCAAAGAGGAAGAAGCTGCAGTTCCTTTCTCTGAGTGATGCATCCTGACCTTGGTCTTTTTTGTATTCTTTCTCTGGGCCTCATGTCAGGAGCTCTTAACTGGGGTTCACCCATGGGCTTCGGAGTGTGCACAAGCCCTCAGGAATTGCCTGTAACTTGTACATGTTCCCAAAAAGAAGATCTATGGCTTTAATCAGATTCACAAAAAGGTCTCATATCCTACCAAAAGGTTAGGTTGCATGGCTCTAAGAATTCCCCTTGGGTGAGCAGATTGTTTCTGGTATGCTTTGGGTCTTTTCCTAATCTTTTGTCTCTGTTGTGCATTCCATACTATATTAGAGTTTTAGGTCTCTGTTATACAGTGGAATAAAGATGCCTGTTGTTGCTTACTTGGTAGATTTGGATGAAAAATATGGGAAAGATCTTGTAAAGAATTACTATGTTTTTATTATTTTTCTGAAATTGAGACTGCGTGTTGAGATTGCATGTTGACCCATGGGCCAACACTGACCTGGGAACCTGTGCGGGCAACTTTGCTTGCAAGTCCCCCATCCGCCATGGATGAAAATGAAACTACCAAGACATGATCTGTTTGGGGAGGAGAGGTGGTCAATCTCTCAGAGGAGTAAGACCTAGAACCTCTTCTTCAACGGCTTTTATTAGGTTTGTAACACACAGGAATATAGGTAAAGCTCATCAATCAATGTCTGGCAGCAAGGATCAAACAATAGATAACATTTCAAAGAAATCTGAGGGGTTAATCTGAGTCAGCGTCTGACTCAGACACTGAGGGTAAGGGGGGGTTGCAAAAACTTTGGGAGACATACTCATTTCCTTCTCAGACCCTTATCATGGGAATGAAAGCACTCTCAGCAAAGCAGGCTTCACAGGACTGTAGAAACTCTTTCTTATGCCTGATCACCTGGGAACCTGCTCTAGCTGGCAAAGGGCTGCACCGCCTTCCCAGTCATAGGTTTTTAGGCTTAAGTGGATTAGAGCCAGGAAGCGCTTCTCCAAGATGGAAATGGGGACTCAGGCTATGTCAGAATAGTGGGGGACCAAGGGTCCATCTCCCCCTCTTTGCTGCACCCCCCCCCCCCCCCGAGTCCTTCCTTGAGGGCCTCCCAAGTGATTGTGTCTAGCTTAGGTTGCCCCTCCTCTGCGGGGTCATACCCATCATTGACTAACCGACCAAGCATTGCGGGCAGAGATGGATGAAGCAGAAGCAGCGCTCCTGCCAGGGAAATAAGCTTTGTCTCCTTAGTGGCTCACAGACCGCAGGTCGCTCACTCAGCCTTATTCACAGGGGGTGATTACAACTCCTGAAACCAGGCAGAGCAGTTCCCAACAGGAACCATGTTTTTTAAAATAACTATTATAATTTTTAAATGAGCCAATAGTCAGAAATTGGGGAGACTCTTACATTAAAATTAAGATTGTCAGCTTTTCTTAATCATTTGGAATATCTGACAATGCTGGATTCATATTCTTGCATGAAAACACATGCCAGGGTTATCTGAGTCTTACTTGTTATTGCATTTGTAGTTTTTTTCTCAAAGTAGAGAAATATTCTTCTGTACCTATAGCCATTTCACTCATTTGCATATATCTTCCTGTATGCATTTAAGTTTAGGACCCTATTCTAAAGTGGAATGATCAGAACACAAGAAGGGGGAAAGGGTGGGTCACTATGGTAAAAGCTTTGTGTCCAGCCCAGATTGCCTTTTCAAGGCTGGTCCCCACCCCCGGTTGCCCTGAGAGTGGGCTGCTGACCTCTCAGAGATCCCCTTACCACCTTGGTGAGAAAGTCTCTGCCCTTGCTGACCCATGCCCCTCCCACCAGGCACACTGCACAGCCACAGCCCCCAGCTAATGCCTGATTAACCGAGGACACAAAGGTGAGAGGAACTTGGCTGTGCAGCTTTTGTCCCAGAGTTCCTGTGGGGTGAGACTAAAGCAGGGCTCCAACGGAGGCCTGGTCTTTGCTCAACTGCTTTCCTGCCCTCCCCTGCTCTCAGCATGCTGTCTCCTGGCGGAAAACCCCTGCCATCAATGGTTCACACGGGAATTCCCCCTTAGGCTTCTCTGGGAAATCCCACCCTACGAGTTGCTGTCTGTGACTGTGAAGAGCAACCCTTAAGAAGAGCTGTGGCCCTGTCCTCAACCAGCACAGGTTTCATGAATGGACAAAGGGGAACTCGAACTGAGACAGAATATTCTAAATTCCTGAATCCCTTCTTTATCAGAATAATTCCCATTCCAGGGGTGGCCGATTAATTTTACCTCTCACCCCAATATTATCGAATTAGCATCCCGTACTTGAAATGTTATGTTGCAAATGGCTGAGGTGGGGACCTCCAGGCAAGATGGGTATATAGGTAGATATACTTTGCCCCCCAAAAGGAGAACAATAAATTTAAAAACAAAAAATAACCATAACTGCCAGAAAATCGAACTGTATGGAAGTCTGACAACCAAGGAGTTAAAGAAGAAACGTTCCTTCAGACTGGTAGGAGGGGTGAAGAAGGCAAAGAGGATGCGTGGCAAGGTGGCTGCTGGTGGACCTGGTGGGCCCACATTTGTGTGCAAGACAGACTGCACAACTGAGGGTTCCAGCTGGGAAGAAGAAAGCCCCAAAACCTCTGGCTGTAAAAACCTATAGGGGTTGCGGTGGCTGGAGAAACTCTGAGCCTCCTCACAGGAGAGTTTGCTGGAGACGCCCACAATGTCTAAGAATGCACACAGCCCAGCCACCCAGGAATCAGCACCAGAGGGCCCAGTGTGCTTGTGGGTAGTGGGGGAAATGACTGAAAGCTGGCTGAGAGCTAAGCAAGAAGCATTGTTCCCTCTCAGACCCCTACACCACATATGGAGCAACAATGTTGCAAAGTGGGTTGCCCCACCCTGGTGAATATCTAAGATTCCTTACTATGTAACAGGTGTGCCAAGACAAAGAAATATGACTCAAATGAAAGAACAGATCAAAACTCCAAAAAATAGAACTAAGTGATGAAGAGGTAGCCAACCCATCAGATTCAGAGTCCAAAACACTGGTAACCAGGATGCTCACAGAAATGGTTGAGTATGGTTGCAAAATAGAGGAAGAAGTGAAGGCTATGCAAAGCGAAACAAAGGAAAACATACAGGGAAACAACAGTAAGGGAAGGAAAGTGAGACTTAAATAAGCAATCTGGCCTAGAAGGAAGAAATAAACATTCAACAAGAACAGAATGAAAAAACAAGAATTAAAAAAAATGGCAAGAGGCTTAGGAATCTCTGGGACAACTTTAAATGTTCCAACATCCTAATCATAGGGGTGCTAGAAGGAGGAGAGGAAGAGGAAGAAATTAAAAACTTATTTGATAACATAATGAAGGAGAACTTTCCCAATTTGCTAAAGGAAATAGACTTCTAAGAAGTCGAGGAAGCTCAGAGAGTCCTAAAGAAGTTGGACCCAAGGAAGCACACACCAAGGCACATCATAATTGCATTTCCCAAGATTACAGAGAAGTAGAGAATCTTAAAAGCAGCAAGAGAAAAGGAGACAGTTACCTACAAAGGAGTGCCCATAAGACTATCAGCTGATTTCTCAAAAAAAATCTTGCAGGCAAGAAGGGACTGGAAAAAGTATTCCAATTATGAAAGGCAAGGGCCCATATCCAAGATTACTCTATCCAGCAAAGCTTACATTTAGAATGGAAGGGAAGATAAAGTGCTTCCCAAATAAGGTAAAGTTAAAGGAGTTCATCATCACCAAGGCCTTCTTATATGAAATGTTAAAGGGACTTATCTAAGAAAAAGAAGAAGATCAAAACTATGAACAGTATATGACAACAAACTCATAGCTATCAACAAGTGAACCTAAAAAACAAAGAAGAAAACAAACTAAATGAACAACTAGAACAGGAACAGAATCACATAAATGGAGAGCACATGGAGAGTTATCAGTGGGGAGAGGAAGAGAGTAGAGTAGGACGAAAGGTACAGGGATTAAGAAACATAAATGGTAGATACAAAATAGACAGGGGGAGGCTAAGAATGGTATAGGGAATGAAGAAGCTAAAGAACTTATGCCTACAACCCATGAACATGAACTAAGGGGTTGGGGGATGCCAGTGGGAGGTCAGGTGCCAGGTGGAGGGGAATAAAGGAGAGAAAAAAATGGGACAATTGTAATAGCAGAATCAATAAAATATATTTAAAAAAAGAAAATGAGGCAAAACATAGGCAGACTAAAGGGGAGAGATACTACAATGACGATAAGGTCTATTGATGCTCAAGATGCAAATGAGGTGGCACGTGGCCCTTCCTACCCTGTGCCTTTCTTCAGGGCTTAGCTTGTGCTACCCATGAATCAAGGCTAGAAGGCCTTTCTCAGAGCTTCTATAACAACTGCAATTATTTATATTGCCATTTTCAAATTGCATTTTAATAGTTATTGAGCTGTAACTGACCCACATATTTAAATTGTACAGTCTGATACATTTTGACAAATGAAATAAGCTGGAAAACCATCACCACAGTCACAATAATGAACATATATGTCTCATGCAAAAGCTTCCTTATGTCATTTTGCAACCTTTCCTGCCAGTTCCTCCCTGCCCCTTTCATGCCACTGGGTCCCCAAGCAACCATGGGTATGCTTTCTGTCACCATAGATTAGTTTAAATTACTAAAGGTTTTATCTAAGTATAGGTATTCACTGTGTATTATTTATGTATAGAATGATTCATGATGTATTTTTTAAATTTGGCTTCTTACACTTTGCATAATTATTATTTTGAGATTATTTTGAGATTCATGAATGTTATGTATACCAATAATTTATTTATTTTAATTTCTGAATAGTATTCTATTGTATGGCTATATCTTAATTTGTTGGCTATATCCATCCACCGTTAATAGAAACAAACTTATATTGCTTCAAGTCTTTGGCTATTACAAATGAAATTGCTGTGAATACTCATGTACAGCTTAGGTGGATGAAAAGATAAGCCATAGATGAGGAGAATATAATTGCAAAGCACATATCTGAAAAGGGACTTTTATCCAGGATATACAGGGTTTGGTACAAGCAATGCTCCCTTTTTATTACAAAACCTTCTATTACAAAATTATAAGCATGTAATTCTGTATCATAATAATATCACACTCAAGCACACCGTATGCCATTTTAGATGAAATGTTCAAATTAAAACTATAAATTATTACACCTGTATTATTAGTCTATGAACCACACTCAGGCAGGTTTTACTTCTGCCAGCCCTGTTGAAAGAACTTTTAAAACATGATAATCAGAAGACAAACAGCACAATAAACAAATGGAAAGATTTGAACAGGTGCTTTACAAAATAAAATATAGGGATGACACATGAAAATATGCTGAATGTCATTGATTATGAGGGGATACTAAAATCACAGTGAGAAACTGTTTATATGGCTATTAGGAAACAAGGTGGTAGTTTCTTAAAAAGTTAAACATGCAGCTAACATTTGATTCAGCTATTCTACTCCCAGGTGTCTACTCAAACTTCATCCTGATTTATGATTATTTGCATGTTTCTTTCATTAAAGTGAAAGTGTGAGCCTGTAAGGATGGGAATACTGCTTTTTAAATCTTATTTTATCTTTTTTATCTAATATGTATATTTCTAGAATCAAGTGTCATGTCTGGAACCTGATAGTCGTTCAGTAATTTTAATCCTAGAGTTGAAAGGTGGACAATAAAAACTACTCCTGAATTTTAGTGTCACTGGAGTTGGATTATCATTTTTACAAAGATGAGAAGTAGAACCATATCCTTCAGGCCCTGCTGTGATTTCCTTTGCCTTCGTAGCAAGAGGTTTTCTGTGATTCCACCCAGAGTCACCACTGCCCACTGCCTGTACATGATGTGAGACTGTGAGTTATTTAAGGGTATTGAGTTCTGGTCTATTTTTGTGCCTCCCTCCCAACTTCTCTGTTAGCAATTTGCACCTATATTTGCTCCACTAAATATGGTGATTGGATGAATTAAACACAGCTTGACACCAGGACATGACCTTTTATTCTTAGGATATATGGGACCTATAAAAGAAGTAGACAATTTTAATGTTTTTATTCAATTTATCAGAGATTGATATTGTATTGAATTGTGAAAGTTTTAAAGCAAAATCTAAAAGCTATTCTTCCCAGTATAAACATTATCTATGCACATTAAAGAATATGTAGAAAATATGGAAAATGCAGTCAGTAGGAAAGTGTGGTGTAACACCTCTTTGGAGCACAATTTGGCATTCTACCAAAATTTTAAATTTATTTCCTTTTTATCTAGCATCTTTATTTCTACAAAATTATTCTATAGAAAATATTTGTTAAAAAGCCTATCAGGCTTTCTCCTACTCACTTTTTAGTTGTGATTATATAAGGGGCATGATTTTGTATCGCTTTTTTCATTTAACGCAAGATTATCATATTTGACTCCCTGTGTTGTTAACCAAGTCTTCTACATGAATGGTTGTCATGAGATGGCACCACAATTCTCATATTGCTCATTATATTAATGTGATGGGAATGGCCTATAAATATTTCATGGCCATTATCTTTAGAATACAGCTTTTTCTATATGTCAGATTATTTCCTTATCATGCATATTGTCTAATTGCTCTTTAGAAAATTTCCAAAAGGGGTGTGCCATTAATTGTACCTCAAGAAATGCATGAGTGTTCTTAAGGAAATTTAATTGCTTTCAGAAATTTACTTCATTCTGATTCAAGTACTTGATTGTATGAAAAGAAAGACTAGAATGGAGGGTTCCTTATTCAGTCCTGATAGCAGCTAAAGACCATCTTCCTGAGCATTTTATTTTCACTGTTTGCTTATTAAATAAAGCAGAAGTTTAAATATAGCAGAAGACTAATGATTCTTTGCCACAGTTACCATTTCACAGAAGTTATAAGCACTGATCAAGGATCAAAAGATTCTTGCAATTTGTGTGCTTTAATTTTTTCATCAAAGCTTTCACTGAGCACTCAGATCTTCTTGGGATATGAAAGTATGACCAGTGATAGCCTCATTAATTTATTTTCTATGATTTATACTTCTGCATTGCTTATAACATAGCTATCAGAATTTCCTGAGATGTAGAATTAAAAGGACTTAATGTCCATCTTGCAGATGAACAAAACCACCATGTTTCTAATTGAGGATTTGCCTTTGTCCAAGTTACGTGGCTTTTCAGGTCCATGGCGAAAGAGGTACAACTCTAATAGGGATAGTTGAAATGGCAAGCACCAATATGGTACAGGCTTTGAACTGTGAACAGAAAAATGAAAAGGAATTAAGAAATGTAATAGGATAAAGTGAATATCAAGCTTTCATTTTTTCTTTTGAACGTGGTGTTGGTTCTTACATTTGTGAAGGGATTCATATTTCCTTTGTTTTTACTGGGGATCTATCTATCTATCATCTATCTATCATCCATCTATCTATCTATCTATCTATCTATCTATCATCTATCTTCAATCATCTATCTTTCTCAGTGCTAGTTATCAAATGGTTTCTTCTCAGCTCCAAATCCACTGCTCTTTGCTTTGTGATTTGAGAGCTGGTTCAAGGTTAGGTTTTGTCAATAGAGGGAGCTAGAGAGGCACTGCTGGCAAAGCAAAGAGGATTTTCTTGGTGTGCTTTTTGCATCTTTAGCTGCTCAGCTGCCAGTGGTGAGTGGGCAGTCAAATGGCCTTCAATCTCAACTGGGATTCTCCAGCATTTCAATAGACGTCTTCCTGTAGACCAACTACAATCTTTTAGCACCCCAGTGGGCAGGTTCCTATGAGTCAGTTTCACTCCATTGCACCCCAGTGCACTCCCAAAACGTGACCTTCACCAGCACTCCCAAAACGTGACCTCTTACAGATCAACTCTGGCCCACAGCACTTGATGACATTTCTGCTTCTCAGCAGGTTGCAGTTGTATTCTCTCCAGTGAAGTCCAATCTGAACCTTGGGGGTGAGTTGGTGCTTTTCCAAATTTTTAATTTCTTCTTTGGGTGGTCTCTTTCACCTGGGGCTATAACTGCTTCCAACATTTGCCATTAAGTCTTCTTTAGCCCATTTAGCAGTTAATCACTTTTTGCTAGTGTTTAGCTTTTTTCTCTTTTTTTGTATAATTTTTCCTGTTCAAATTTCTGATGTGGTTTCTTGTTCCTGATTGGACTCTGGCTGATTCAATAATAAGGAGTTACTGAGCTCCTGGTATGTACAGGGCTTTGTGCTCAGGACTGGAAACACAGCAGTAAGGAAGGTAGACAAGGCTCTCATGTTCAGTGCCCTTACAGTTCTTGTGTAATGAAAAGCAAGATGTTAGGTATGGCAGGGAAACCTGTTTTAGGATGGGAGTCGTAGGGCAGGGTCAAAAATGTTCTGCGTCACCAAGTGATACTTCAACCCAAACTAAAGCTCAGTAGAAATCAGCCAGATGAAGAGTGGGGGGTGGGAAGTGTTCCAGGAAAGGGGACGGCTTGTCCAAGGTCCAGGATCAGAATCGAGTAGTGGGTTCAAAGACCCAAAGCTTGGAAAACACACTGCTGAGGGTCTGGGAAGAGGGGGCAAGGCAGGCACATTAGGGATTCTGGAGTTTTCCCAGCAGTTATGAGGGTCGTTGAATTACCAGAAGGTTGTCAGCAAAGCAAGGACGTGTTCTCATTATTTAGAGTGGTGGTTCTCAATCCTGGCTGTGCATTTGCAACACCCAGGTTGCTTGAAGAAAACTCTGGAGTGACTACCGTGTGTCAGTAGCTTTTAAATTCTGCAGGTGATTCCAGTGTACAAGAAAGGCTGAGAACCACTGAGGAACAACAACAACAACAACAACAAAAAACTAACAGCATGGCATGATGAGGGTTAAATGACCAATTTAGGGACAAAGCCTATTTGTGAGTGGGTGAAAGTTTTCTAGCCTAAATATTAATTAAACTAATCCGTAATGTTTCTTCTCTATGTCATACTCATTTAGAATTCCAAAGGCACAAGTTTGACATTTTTGCTAGTTAGAAAGTGTTTACAGTTAGCAAATATTTTAATGTAAATTTCCTTAAATACTGAAGATGAGGGTAGTATCACTCGGGAGTTTGGCAAGTATCTAAAATTAAGAAAATAAACGCAACATGGAACTTTCTAGTAAGTTTTGTTTTAGTTTAAAAAAAGCTTCAGATAGTTAAACAAATATTTGCTGAGTGAATGAACAAATGAGTGATCTATTTGTAATGAGATTCCAATTAAACAAAAAGGGAGGGACTATATCTGCCATTTCTTGACTAAAGTTAATTAAACATTAGTTTCTCATCTGAGATTAACCACAAGATAAACCAGTGCTTATAGCTCTGTTTGACAAATTTATAAAAATCTATATTTAGCATGAGGGTGAGAAGCATCAGTACCTTTGGTTTCATTTTTCTTTTCTGGCACTGAAATCTAAAGTCATTTTTGGAGGAATATGAAGCATTTTGTTTGACTGTGCAGACATTTCTATCGCTTTCTAATCTGCTCTGCTGACCTCCAAAGCACACTGTTTGCCTTACTTTAGAGACTGATTCAGATGCACCACCTCTGGAGACTAGGTAGGTTAAAGAAAGAAATCATTAGGTTTTGTGTTATAGAAGCATCACTGGGAACAAGGACTGAGGTCATAATGTAGCCACAGTAATTCCCACTCAAATGGGACAGGTTCTTGTATGCCGATCACAGGGCATGACAGCTGAAACACATATGGATTGCTATGAAGAGAGAATAAATGAAACAACCATCAGAGTATTCCTGTCAACCTATAATGGGGCTGAAACATAAACATTGTTTTTAAATTGTTCATTCAATATTGAACTCCCTTCTGGTACTTACTTTCTAGTGCTTCTCCTTTTGGGCCTTTAGAGGTGCTACATTCTTTCTCTAGAAGTTGCTTGCATGTTTGCACATCTCCATGAATTTAAAACCCCTCAAGATTATAGTACCAAGCTCATTATAGATTACTTTTTTACTCACCTGCCTGGTGGGAACCAGGATCAGAGCTGAAATCTGCAGTAAGTGCTTTTTGGATTACATTGGAAAGGGTATCACCTTGACAAGTCATTCCATAAAGAAAACATGTTACTGAATCCAATCATTTGACTGTATCATAAAATATTACAATATGCTACAAACTAAAAGACCACATCGAACCCTGGGGTTTCACTATATCTTGTTTCACACTCATTCAGTTTTTTCGTGTGTATTCTCTATTTAAGTTACTGTGATATAAGAAGCAATATTTAATGGTATTTGAATTAGAAAAAGAAGTACCAATCAAATATGACCTAAGTATAACGTATTCTATTTGGGTGGAACCTCAAATAAGACATAAGAACAACTCTCACTGGCATAAAAAAAGTAATTGGAGAGTAGTATCTTAACTAAGAGAATGAGAAAATCAATTGCTTAAGTTCAATTCGGTAAATTCCTCACAGGATTCCACTGAGAATTATGAGTCTTGCCATATTTCTGGAATACAATGCTAGGTTCTTCATCAATCATCCATCAGTTGCCTCTATTGTTAATAGTGTCAGTGGGGCAGGAGGCAGAGGAAAGAGAGCTGGAGGTGCAGGTTCTAACTTTAGCTGAGCTGCTGAACACCTATGTGGTCTTGGGGAATGCATGGCCTTTTTGGAGGAGGTAAAGAGTTGGAGAGGGTCTAAGTCATCCATTTTGACTTACTTCCTAGCCAGCAGAAAGCCATCTCTGATGCAAAACCTCTTGTGGATTCAACTTCAGTGTAGACACTTTCCTGAAGAAAGTGAGAGCTCATTTAAAATTTTTTTCCTTTCTTCCTTCTTTCTTTTTTATATTTTATTGATTATGCTATTACAGTTGTCCCAATTTTCCCTCCTTTGACCCCCTCTATTCAGCACCTCCTACTCCCTCAGGAAATCTCCTGCCTCCTTAGTTTGTGTCCATGGGTCAGGCATGTAAATTCTGTAGCTTCTCCATTTTCTGTACTATTCTTAACATCTCCCTGACTATTCTGTAACTACGGATTTGTACTTCTTTATCCCTTCATCTTTTCCCCCATTCCCCCAAACCCTTCTCCCACATGGCAACCATCCAAATATTCTCCATATCTACAATTCTGTTTCTGTTTTGGTTTTTACCTTATACTGTTTTTTAGATTCAATTGGTTTTTAAAGTATATTTTCTTGATTATACTATTATAGCCATCCCATTATCTTTCTCCCTTTTATTCCCCTCTGCCCTGCACCCCCCTCCCACCAGCATTTCCCCTCCTTAGTTCATGTCAATGGGTTGTACATATAAGTTTTTTGGCTTCTCCATTTCCTACGCTATTTTTAACCACCCCCTGTCTATTTTGTACCTACCATTTATGCTTCTTATTCCTTGTACCTTTTTACCCATTCTCCTCCTTCCCCTCCCTACTGATAACCCTCCCTGTGATCTCCATTTCTGTGATTCTGTTCCTGTTCTAGTTGTTTGCTTCGTTTGTTTTTGTTTTTATTTAGGCTTAGTTTTTGATAGCTGTGAGGGTTTTTTTTTTTGTCATTTTACTGTTGTTCATAGTTTTGAACATCTTCTTTTTCTTAGATAATTCCCTTTAACATTTCATATAAGGCCTTGGTGATGATGAACTCATTTAACTTGACCTTATCTGGGAAGCACTTTATCTGCCCTTCCATCTAAATGTCAGCTTTGCTGGATAGAGTAATCTTGGATGTAGGTTCTTGCCTTTCATGACTTGGAATATTTCTTTCCAGCCCCTTCTTGCCTATAAGTTTTCTTTTGAGAAATTAGCTGATAGCCTTATGGGCACTCCTTTGTAGGTTACTGTCTCCTTTTCTCTTGCCGCTTTTAAGATTCTCTCCTCTTTAATCTTGGGTAATGTAATTACAATGTGCCTTGGTGTGTGCTTCCTTGGGTCCAATTTCTTTGGGACTCTGTGAGCTCCCTGGACTTCCTGAAAGTCTATTTCCTTTGTCAGATTGGGAAAGTTCTCCTTCATTATGTTTTCAAATAAGTTTTCAATATTTTGTTCTTCCTCTTCTTCTAGCACCCCTATGGTTCAGATGTTGGAACTTTTAAAATAGTTGCAGAGGTTCCTACGTTTCTCCTCATTTTTTTTAATTCTTGTTTTTTATTCTGTCTTGGTTGAATGTTTATTTCTTCCTTCTGGTCAAGATCATTGATTTGAGTTCCACTTTCCTTCTCTTCACTGTTTTTTCTCTGTATATTTTTTCTTTGTTTCACTTTTCAGAGCCTTCACTTTTTCCTCTATTTTGCAACCATACTATACCATTTCTGTGAACATTCTGATTACCAGTGCTTTGAATTCTGAATCTGATAGGTTGGCTACCTCTTCATCACTTAGTTCTATTTTGGGAGTTTTGATCTGTTCTTTCTTTTGGGCCATATTTCTTTGTCGTGTTGTACCTGTTATGTTGTAAGGGGCAGAGCCCAACAAACACTCCTGTGATTCTGGGAGGTCTCTCCCACCACCTCAAACCACACAGATTTTTACAGCCATAAGTTTTGAGGCTTTATTTCCCTGTGCTGAAACCCTGGGTTGCGTGGTCTGTCTCCCTCCCCAGTTGTTCCTCTGTATTAATCTGCACTCAAATGTGGGCCATCCCAGTCTGCCAGCTGTCACCCTGCCCCTCTCCACCCCCACTGCCAGTCTCCACCCCTCCTGCCAGTCTGAATGAACGTTTCTTCTTTAACTCCTTGGTTGTCAGACATCCATACAGTTCAATTTTCTGGCAGTTCTGGCTATATTTTGTTTATAAATTTGTTGTTGTTCTTCTTTTGGTTGTGGAAGAAGGGGAGGTATATCCACCTATGCCTCCTTCATGGCTGGAGTAAATTGTCGATATTTATGTATTTATTGGCATTTTAATGTTCATAGTTTTGATTTTTTCCTTTTTTAAGATAAGTCCCTTTAATATTTCATATAATAAGGGCTTGGTGATGATGAATTCCTCTAGTATTGTCTTTCCTTATCTTGTCTGGGAAGCACTTTATCTGCCCTTCCATTCTAAATGATGGCTTTGCTAGATAGAGTAATCTAGGTTGTAGTCTTTGCTTTTCATCACTTTGAATACTTTTTGCCAACCCTTCTAGCCTAAAAAGTTTCTTTTGAGAAATCAGCCAACAGTCTTATGTGAACTTCTTTGTAGGTAACTATCTGCTTTTCTCTTGTTGCTTTTAAAATTTTCTTTTTATCTTTAACCTTTGGCAATTTAATTATAATGTGTCTTGGTGTGGTCCTCTTTGGGTTCAACTAGTTCGGAATGCTCTGGGCTTTCTGGTGTATTTTATTCATTAAGTTAGGGAAGTGTTTTTGTATTATTTTTTCAACTAGATTTCCAATTTCTTGCTCTTTCTCTCCTCCTTCTATTATCCCTATGATGCCAATGTTGGTGCACTTGAAGTTGTCCCAGAGGCTCCTTACCCTGTTGTCATTTTCTTTGGGTTCTTCTTTCTTCTTGCTGTTATGATTGCATGTCTTTGCTTCCTTATGTTCAAAATCATTGGCTTCATCCATTCCATTGTTGATTCCCTGTAAATTATTATTTATTGCAATTAGTGTACCCTTAATTTCTGATTGGATCACTCTAATGCTATTGAAGTACCCATTGAGTTCCTGGAGCATCCTTATAGCCAGTGAGTGTTTTAAAGTCTACATTGGATAGATTGCTTATCTTCATTTACATCTTTTTCTGGAGTTTTGTTCAGTCATTTCATTTGGGCCATATTTCTTTGTCTATTCATTTTCACAGCTTCATTGTGTTTGTTTCTATGTATTAGGTAGAGCTTCTATGACTCTGTCTTGGTAGCGTGGCCTAATATAGTAGGTATCCTAGAGGGTTCAGTGGATCAGTGTCTCCTATTAGCAAAGCTGAGTGCTCAAGGTGCACTCTCCATGTGGGCTGAGTATACTCTCCTCTTATAGTTGAGTTTTGATTGCTGTTGGCAGGTAAATGGGAGGAATTTACTCAACCAGTCATCTGATAGGATTGACTATGACCACTGGCCACCAGCCACCTTCCTCTGTGGCTTGTGGAGGTCTTTGGGTGGTGGTGCTCTGATGTATTCTGTAGCTTTCCACTAAGTGCACAGGCTCTGGTGTTTCCCAGATGGTGCAGGCCAAGGCCAGTCACCACCTTTGTTCTTTCTGGGGCCACTTGGCACAGCCATAAAGTGATCTGCAGATGGCTGTTTCTAGTGCTAGAGCTGGGATTACTTAGGGAGGGGTATGGGATTGGGTTCAGCTAATGCTAGTCTGAGCTGATTTAGGAAGGTCTGAATCCTGTGCCCAGCTATGCCATTTATATGGAAAAGCCACTATTAACAGTTTGGGTGGGCCCATAAGTTGAATGGGGCAGAGCCTTAGATAATCACCAGGGCAGCATGTGTGAACCAGGTTGATTGAGTCTCAGATATGGTGCCACTGCACTGTNGGTAGAGCTTCTATGACTCTGTCTTGGTAGCGTGGCCTAATATAGTAGGTATCCTAGAGGGTTCAGTGGATCAGCGTCCCCTATTAGCAAAGCTGAGTGCTCAAGGTGCACTCTCCATGTGGGCTGAGTATACTCTCCTCTTATAGTTGAGTTTTGATTGCTGTTGGCAGGTAAGTGGGAGGAATTTACCCAATCAGTCATCTGATAGGACTGACTGTGACCACTGGCCACCAGCCAGCTTCCTCTGTGGCTTATGGAGGTCTTTGGGTGGTGGTGCTCTGATGTATTCTGTAGCTTTCCACTTAGTGCACAGGGTCTGGTGTTTCCCAGATGGTGCAGGCCAAGGCCAGTCACCACCTTTGTTCTTTCTGGGGCCACTTGGCACAGCCATAAAGTGATCTGCCAATGGCTGTTTCTAGTGCTAGAGCTGGGATTACTTAGGGAGGGGTATGGGATTGGGTTCAGCTAATGCTAGTCTGAGCTGATTTAGGAAGGTCTGAATCCTGTGCCCAGCTATGCCATTTATATGGAAAAGCCACTATTAACAGTTTGGGTGGGCCCATAAGTTGAATGGGGCAGAGCCTTAGATAATCACCAGGGCAGCATGTGTGAACCAGGTTGATTGAGTCTCAGATATGGTGCCACTGCACTGTGGCTCAAAAAAAGGAACAATGGTCACTGTCTGTAGTTCTGTCTGGGAGGACTCTGTCCCCCAGCTCTTGCCCAGATGCCAGACACTTCATTTCCTCCCTGTATGCCACTGGTGTCCTTCAAGCTGCTGCTCTAGTGCCAGAGCCCAGAAAGAGTGAGCCTGAGTAAGTTCATGTGTGGTGTGAAGCCCTTTGAAAGGTGAGGCCTGAGAATCCTGCAGTTTCTTCTGCTGACCCAACTCCCATAGGTTTTTACAACCAAAAGTTATGGGGCCTTATCTTCCTGGCACTGGAACCCTGGGCTGGGTGGTCTGGTGGGGGTCTGGAATCCCTCACACCTGAGATGTCCCTCCTAATTTTTATCCACCACACATAGGTGTGGGACTGGCCTGTTCTGTGTCTCCAATTTTTCAAGTATCTACTTCTTCCCCGACTCTATCCATCTGGATGAATGTGGTTTCTTTAATTTCTTAGTTGTCCCACTTCCATACAGCTCAAATAATTGTTCTGTAGTTTAGTTGTAATTTTGTTGTGTTTGTGCAAAGAGGTAAACTGTGTTTATCTACACCTCCATCTTGACTGGAAGTCCCCTCTCATTTTTAAAAAATGATATAGCCTATTCTTCTGCTGGACAGCTCCAAGATTTGAAAAAAAATAATTATATTGAGCTGGAATCTTCTAATATCTAATCTACCTATGGGTGCTAGTTCTTTGAAAAACAGGGTTTGGCACATGTAAAACACACTCTATAAATGTTAGTCTATCATCATAACTGTCATTATAATTCCACATTACATTATCACCCTTAAACAATTATCCCTGAAAAGCTCATACAGTAGTTGAAAGAACCAATGTTTGGAGTTAGAAGACTTTGGTATGAATTCTACTTTAAGTAATTAATCTATATTAACTCTAAACCTCAAATGTTTTATTTTCAATGTGAAGAGACTATATAACTCATTAGAACACCTCTGTAAAATGCTATCACTGACTTTAATTTTTCTTTTCAGATTTTGGTGCTGCTACCATCAGTGTGGTCACAATCTTCTCATTCCTTACAACCCCTCCCTCAATTTAAAGATTGTAAGGTAGATCCTGTGATGGCAGCCCCCCACATCCCATGCTCTTCTCTGAGTTACAACTGTGTCCCTTATACCCTCTGTTAGCATTTCTTATACCTATGCTTATTTTTATGACTGTCAGCTCATTGATAGAAGACTTTATATTACTGCTTCTTTGCATCCAATTGAGTTAGTTTGTACATATTGGAATATTAGTGTGAAGATCCAATAAGAGATTGCGTGTGGAAAATAATTTTGCAAAAATGCTGTGGTATGCAAAAATTTAAGTTTGAATTGTTGTTGCTATTCATTCACCATTAAAGAAAAAGAACTGTCTTAGCAGCTAAAGAAACCATGATGAAGCCCTGGCTGGTGTAGCTCAGTGGATTGAGTGCGGGACTGTGAACCACACGATCGCCGTTTGATTCCCAGTCAGGGCACATGCCTGGGTTGCAGGCCAGTTCCTGGCAGGGGACACACCAGAGGCAACCATACATTGATGTTTCTCTCTCTCTCCTTCCTTTCCCCTCTAAAAATAAATAAATAAAATCTTTTTAAAAATATATTTTATTGATTATACCATTGCAGTTGTTCTATTCCCCCCCTTCATTCCCCTCCACCCGCACACTCCCTCCCCCACCATTCCCCCCCCTTAGTTTATAACCACGTGTCTCAAGTTCTTTAGATTCTATATTTCCCCCACTATTCTCACCCTCCCCCCTATCTATTTTCTACCTACCATCTATGCTATTTTCTGTGCCTTCTCCCCCCCCCTCCCCCTCCCACCTCCCTGTTTCTAACCCTCCATGTGTTCTTCATTTCTATGGTTCCACTCCTGATCTAGCTGTCCTCTTGGTTTGCTTTTGTTTTGGGTGTGGTTGTTAATAACTGTGTGTTTGTTGTCCTTTCACTGTTCATATTTTTCATCTTCTTTTTCTTATGTAAGTCTCTTTAGCATTTCATATAATAAGGGCTTGGTGATGATGAACTCCTTGAACTTGACCTTATCTGAGAAGCACTTTATCTGTCCTTCCTTCCTAAATGAAAGTTTTGCTGGATAAAGCAATCTTGGCTGTAGGTCTTTGGATTTCATGACTTGGAATACTTCTTTCCAGCCCCTTCTTGCCTGTAAGGTCTCTTTTGAGAAATCCGCTGACAGTCTGATGGGTACTCCTTTGTAGGTGACTGTCCCCTTATCCCTTGCTGCTTCTAGGATTCTCTCCTTCATTTTGGTCTTGGCTAATGTAATTATGATGTGCCTTGGTGTGTTCCTTCTTGGGTCCAACTTCTTTGGCACTCTCTGAGCTTCCTGGATTTCCTGGAAGTCTATTTCCTTTGCCAGACTGGGGAAGTTCTCCTTTATTATTTGTTCAAATAAGTTTTCCATTCATGGCTGTTTCTTTTCCCCTTCTGGCACCCCTATAATCCGGATGTTGGAACGTTTAAAGATGTCCTGGAGGTTCCTAAGCTTCTCCTCATTGTTTTGAATTCTCATTTCTTCATTCTTTTCTGGTCGGTTGTTTCGTTCTTCCTTCTGGTCCATTCCATTGATTTGAGTCCCAGTTTCCTTTCCATTGCTATTGGTTTCCTGGACATCTCCCTTCATTTCAATTAGTTTAGCCTTCATATGTTCCTTTAATTTGTGACTATAATCAACCAGTTCTGTGAGCATCCTAATAAACAGTGTCCTGAATTGTGCTTCTGAGAGGCTGGCAATTTCTCGGTCGCTGAGAGTTATCGGCTCTGGGACTTTGAGTTCTTCTTGCGCCATCTTTTGGGCTGTTTGTGCCTGTTCCGTAGCAGGATCGGAGCCCTAAGGTGTTCACTAGGGCAAGGCAACTAAGTCGCTGGGTTGTGAGGCTGTATGTGGGGGCGGGGTCAAAGAGGGACTATGGCTTCCCGTCTGCTGCCTGCCGTTTAGGCCCCCACCGGCGTCTCAGCCACCACCGTCACCAGGCCCACGCATTTCGTTCCACTGCACTCGAGTGTGTCATCACTGTCAGTCCTTCTCCACTGGGTTCACCCCCTGGGGCCTGCGTGGTCCGTCTCACTGTGTACGAATGTGCGACTGCGGTCAGTCTGCCCCACACCCTGACTGGGTCCGGGCTGCCTGCTCGCCTAGGTCAGGGGATCTCTCCTGCCCGACCCTGTTCCCCTGCTGGCTCCATCCCTCTTACTGTCCCTGTTGAATGGTTCATAGTTGTCGGACTTCCGTATAATTAAATTTTCTGGTCTTTGGGTGGGTCTTTGTTCTCCAAACCTTTGTTGTTTTCAACCTTGGCTGTGGGAGAAGGCACAGTGTTTCCACCTATGCCTCCATCTTGGCGGAAGTCCAATAAAATCTTTAAAAAAAAAAAAGAAACCATGATGAAGAAGTGAGGAGAAGAAGCAAGTTACTTTCAACTGACCTAACATGGCTCTGTAAACTTTTCTGTTTCTGGACCTAATTTGTGATCAACTTTGGACAACACACGTGATTATACTAGTTCTTTTCAACCTTATAGAATATAAGTGATGGGGTCTCTCCTCCAGAACCAAGGAATTCTGAAATTTTTTTCTCCTTCAATTCACTTATAGACTATGATCTCTTCTGAGTCTCCATAAAAATGACCATTTTTGTTGTCGAACAAGAACTTTGCTCTTATTCATTGAGATTTATAATATACATTTCCTCAGCTGGTCACAACACCATTTTATCTTTTTTTCTTAGTTTCAATACTGAGTGTCCTCTAGGACAAGGGTCAGCACATTTTCCTGTGAGGGGCCAGATAGTAAATAATTTTTAGGCTTTAGGGAACATACGTTTTCACAGCAACTATTTAACTCTGTTGTTCAGTGCAAAAGCAGCTCTAGACAATAGGTAAACAAATGGGCATGGCTGTATTAGCAATCCTACTGAGTCAGGATCTGTATTTTAATAAGATTTCCAGGTGACTCACATGTATATTCAGGTTTGGAACCACCACTGCCCATGAATAACACAAAGGAGACATCTGGGAGCACATTGTGTTGTGCTTACTGGGGAGGGTTGCCTTCTCAGTGTGTAACTTGTGTGCTTTTTTCAGTCTCTCCTTTCTTTGCCAATTTCCTTCCTTTGCCAACTTCCTTCTCTTGGTTGTTCTCACCCACTAACCGCGTGCTCTCCCTCGCTGTCAGCTTGCCTTGCCTCCTCCTCAGCCTTGCAGTTGCTCATTCCCCAGGTTCTCTTTGTCCTCAAGGGAGAGTGTGGGGAATTGACAGATGGCACAGGCTGGGCTTTCTTGAAGCATTCACTGCTCAGTGTGGAACTGTGCCCTGTATATTTACACAATGCCCACCCCTTTTCTGTACCCAGCTCTCCTTTCAAGTGTCGATATAAATGAAAAAGGAAGATCAGGTACAGAGCCTATATTCCCTTTCATATTGTGGTACAGAAGAGCCTACACTAATGATCATCACTTTTCAGTAAAATAATTACGGCAATAACAAGAAAAAACATTGTAAGAGTCCTGGGGAGCAAAGTAATTGAACTGTTCTAGGGTTTTCTTAAATGGAATCCAGAGGCTTTAATTATGATGTATATTTCTTCAGGTAAGACTCAAGCCACTTGGAAGAGGCAATTATGCAATTTTCCTGGTACTCTCCCTTCCCCCTTCTCTTTTATTCTTCTTTATTAATACAGATATCTATCAGAATGAAGAGGCCCAAACACACGACTTTGGGTTGATTCAAGTGTGTGTAAGTTGATTTCTTGACCTAGATTAATCCGATTAATCAATCTTTCCCTACCCAAGAATAGCCCACGGGGTTGCATTGGCTTTTCTGGGTGTGGGGCTTGCACTCTGCTGGCTCTGGCTCCCACCAGGTGGTTGTCTGCCCCATACTTAAACACATCCAGTGACAGACAACCTGTCTACCTGCAGCCTTGTGGCTCATATATAGTAGATCCTCAGTAAGTATTTATTTATCAAAGGCACGGCTTTTCTTCCAGGACAGTGTTTGGCATGGGTATGAGACACTTTACTGAAATCTCTTTTCCTGTAATTTCTATTGATTAATGTGTTTACTATCTTGTAAAACCCTAACATGGGTTATATAAAAAAGATAATTAAAAAGTGGTTAAAATTTACTGTGCCTAGCACTGTACATTCATCTAGTAGTCCCTGTTAATATTATCCTCATTTTAAAGATAGTGAATCTGAGGCTTTGAGAGGGTAACTTGTCTGAAGTCTTACAATGAGGAAGTTGAGGAACTGAGATCTGAATGCAGGCAGTATAACTAGAAAGTAAATGCTCTTAACCATGAACACTATCGTTAAATCTCATAACGGAAATTTAGGGTGTGTTGGGTTCTCCAACAAACAACATTCCTGGAAACTTACAAGTTTCAGCTGCAAAGTGAGTCATGGATACTTAAGGCCCATGCACAGGAAGCTGTTCTGCATGGGTCATCAGGAAAGGCATTGAAAACTGATGCTGACACTCTGTTAGTCCCACAAAAGTGCAGCAATGCAAAAATCCTTCAGTTCCTGGGGTGGGGGTGGGGGGAGGCGCATTGCAATCATCAGCACAGCCCTTGTAAACACATGAGTAGTGGCAGTTCCCTGCAGAATTAGCTGGCAGAGTCCCAGTGATCACCTTTCACTTCCTCCTGATAGTGAGGACTCCAGGGTTCTCACCAGAGCCTCTAATGCAATCCCAGCATTTCCAGCTGTGCTTCCTGGTGCACACAATGCATTAATGATGTGAAAAACTGCAGCTCACAAGCCCTCTCTTGAGCAGCTGTGATGACAGTAAAAGCTGCTTTGCTGTTATGGGGGCAGGTATTTGGCAGAACATACAATTGCTGAGAATTAGTAGCCTGGTTCACCTTGAGTGCATGAAAAATCAACATTCTGCTCAGATTTCTGTGGTCACAAGCCTGAATATTTGCCTGAAACCATGCTGTTTCAGGCGGTGACTGGGGTGGGTAGAGCCAGGAGAGAGGGAAGACTGAACAGCATCTCAGCTGCACTGAAAAATCAAACCTGAAAGAGAGGTGAAAGCCAAGCACACCATTGCTTCTCTTCCTCTGATTATCAATGACAAGAAATCACTACTTGTAGGTGGATGCCACAGAAGTTGCCTTTCTGGACGACACTACAAAGAATGTGCAATAATTTTATGGAGTACAAATGTTGTACACGCAAAATGCTATTGTGATTATTGCTGGATTGCTCTCTGGTAGAAAAGCAAGGTCTAAGCAAAGAGGAAGAGACCAGAATGTACATGGGAGCTGATCATATGTTCTGTCTCAAATGTAAGCACGGTGTAAAAGTAGAGGACATTACTAGTATAACGTAAATCCAGTTCAATCCATGCTATGATGACTTGCAGCATCCGCCTCTCCTTGGGAGAGATATACTTATCCCTGAAACTGGGTGCTTGTTTCAGCTTAGTTACCTCCCTTAGTGTCTACTTTACCTAATTTTCCCACACTTCCATTGCTACTCAAGTACCCTTTGATTGATACCTTTTTAAAAATTTAGATTTATTCAATTAATCAAGAATATTTTTGAACATCTACTATGTGCCAGGCACTGGTCTCAATGTCTAGGAGAATAAGAGAGACAAACATATACAAGCAAGTATGTGTCACAGATCCTGTGAACTTACCTGTACAATTTATAGTTTGGAAAAGCAGGAAGAAGGATCAGTAAAAGAGGGATTGTGTAAAATCACCCACCATTACATGCTTAAGTGGTTAGACTATGAAAGGAGAGAAACCTATTCGTCTTGTTTATTACTATATTCCTAGGACCTAGAACTGTGATTGGCACACAGAAAAATCCTTGTTTGAAAAAATTAATGAATAAGTAACTGAAAAAATGAATTGGGATTTTTTTTGTAGAAATCATATGTTTTTAAAGGGACTCAAGTTTTCATATAAATATATACTACTCAAAGTCCTGAGAACAGGCCAGTGATGTCGATGCATTTCTTCCACCTTCCCCTGACTGTTGTCCCTAAGTTTATACCAGTTTGGAGTCAAATAATCCCAATTCAGTGTGAAAAATTATCTTCCCAAAGGAATCAGTTTTGTGTGACCTGTTTGGACAGAGCAATGTTTTCCCTGCATTTACCTGGAATTTGCTCCACTGGCTTTGCTTGCATTGGAGGAAGTGCTGTTCCTGGCTGGCTGTCACATCTGAGTCTCTGCTTAGACTCTGGAGGAAGCTTCTGAAGTGGACAGTAGCCCACAGATTCCACACCACCACATGCCTCTCAAAAAACATGTCTTTGATGAAGCGACTCCCCTCCCTGCACAAGCACAATTAACTAAAGCAGGTAAAATCGTGTCTTGGGTAGATAATGAGGTTTACTTCCTTTCCTGTATAATTTTGCCTGTGTGTGTCTGGTATCCTGGCTTGGATCTCATCCAGCTCACCCCAGGGAGAACATAGCTGGTAAACTCCATGGAGATTTAATAAAGCTCCTGCCTGTGTTAAGAAAACACTCAAGTTGCTCCAGCTTCCAAACAAGGTACATTTTGGCAGCTGCAATTTGGGGAGCAAGATGGGGAACTCTATTCACCTCTCTTGTAGAATCACCACTGTTGTGTGTCCCTGAACCCCAAGTCTCAGCACATTTCTTTTATATGTGACCCCTCCATTTAATCTAGGAAAACAGAGGCACAGGCGAGAGGCAAGCCAGAAGAGCCTTCCACACTGGCTCATGGTCAGGAGAGCTGTGTTCTTTGAGGAGACCAGACAGGCTGGGATGTGATTCAGCAAATGCCAAATAGCCCTTGCCAATCACTTCCACCCTCTTTTTGCCTGTTCTTCTGCGGGCCTCAAGTTGACTTGACATTCTATGCTGCTCTGGGTATAAATTTATTTCCAGTTCTGCTTCTGACGCCTGCTGAGAATTTATGCACAGAGGCACTGGCTGTGTGGCTGAAGCAATGGCCCGTGCTCACTGCCACTTCTTGTTACACTTGCTTCCAGCACATTCATCTTGCTGCTAGTGTTTGTGTCCCTGACTATTTGTGATTACCTGCATTCTGCCATTGTATGACCACTCTCTCTTATTTTCCAGGGACAAGGACAGGTTCCTTTGTACACTTATGGGCAGAAGAATAAGCATAGCATGATTTATAGACCAAAGTGTCGAGGGAGGGGAATTCTATAACTTCCATAATGTTGATCTAGAGATATATTCATAAAGTCAGAAAATGAGGAAGTTGTTCATTTCAGTGGTGTTGGCCTACAGCTTGGAACTACGATTCTAAGTTACACGGAAGAACATAGGATAAAACTGTTCACCTGAGAGTGAATCCATTTTGACACATCTGCAGTGGCTGGGCCCTGCTGGTGAAGAATGCCAGTTCAAGCCCTAAGTAGATCTGTGTATTTCCATTTTTTCTGTGGCTAGAGACAGGCCACATCCTATACTTTATTGCTCAGATAGGGACCAGGGTAGGGGTGGGTTTAGTAAGGAAGAGGTATATTAAGACAGTGCACACAAGGATGCTTAAGAAACATAAGCTGTATGCCTAATCAGTATCCTTTGGATACATCTCAAATCCATTTTTGGATTCACTTGATTGGAAGCTTCTGTTTAGAGACTATTTGGGGGAGGGGAGTGTGTTCTGAGACTGATTCTGTTGAACCACTCAGTCTTTAAGTCAATCTGAAGAACAATTTATTGAGTGCCCTCTCTGTGTAAGCTACTGGAGAGCAAAGGAGCAGTGTGTCTTATTTATCTTTTTTTTTCTTGGTCTTTAGAATGATGCTGGACACATAGATAATCTATAAATATTTGTTGAACTTACTGAGCTATTACTATAAGGGGAAGGAGGACTGATACATAATGAGTACCCCACTGGGTGCCTGGAATGCTGGGCCCTGAGAATAGTGGTCAAAGTGTTTCTGCCTTTAGGAGTCCACACTCAAGTCTTTCCTCATGGATCATGGGTGCAGGAGATGATCTGGGAAATTTAGTGCTGAGCTCAGATTCTCTAAGGGCAGCTTTGGAATCATTCAAGTTTGTGATGAATGCCTGTAAGGAGGTTTAAAGAGGCTTTGTAGTTATCCTTTTTTTTTCTGAACAGATTTTTAATCTCCTGGAAGAAAGGACAGTATAGGCTGGATGTGGCATGGGAACCTGAAACCTCATGTTTTCCCTTCCCTGAGCATGAATCAGAGCAGAACCTCACCAATCAAGCTAGTCTCCCTGAAAGCAGGGAGCATGATTCTTTGCATGATTCTCTTCCTGAAAGCTGGGAGCATTTCACAAGCATACCATGGGTCATGCATGTAGATTAAGCCATTGTTCAGTACTTGCTCTGTCAAACTCTGTCACCTTACTGAAACAGAGCTATAACAGAAGGCACCTGGGAAGCTCTGCCTAGTTCTTCCTTTCACTTCCCTAGCATCTGTACATCCCTCTCCCACAGAAGCTATTGTACAGCAATAATTGATTGCTGTGTCATCTGGCTATGAGCTCCTTGAGGATGGAGACTGCTGTGTATATAGGTGGCCCAGAACCACCTGCAGGGGGCGCTCAGAGCCATGATGTTAAGGGCTGAAGCTTTTTTTGGGAGAAGAAAATCAGTTAAAAAGTCTGAATTCCACTTTCTCTTTTGTGTTGCTCCAAGCTTAAAGGACACCTCTATTCTGATTACATCTTCTGTGGCACTATTTTGCTGAGATAGGCCCAAGAATCCTTCCCACCTTCCTCTTTATAAAGTTGAACAGGAACCAGAGTGGGTCCTAGGAAAATCATGCATGAAGAGAGGTTCATGCAGCGCCACCCAACTGCAGTGCCAGGGGGAGTCATTCACATAGAATATAATGTGAATGCTGTGTCCTGGAGCTGCTTCTGTGCACACCAGCTTCCTCCCTCCTTGCTGGTCACTGCTGTGTTAGGGGGCAGACAGTTCTCTAGGGTCCGAGAGACTGGGATTTAGAAGCACATCTTTAGCTAAGTCTGAGCCAGCTTACAGTATCTCTGAGCAGTTACTATGCCTTATATGGCTCAGCAGCGGGGACAGTCAGCAGCAAGGACACACTCAAGGCCACACTGTATGGTTACTTACAATCATGTCTTAATTTCGTATTCATCTCAGGATCAGCAGCTTCAGGCACCCAGCACACGATAGATATGCAACAGATGGTGGCTGGGACTCACTGGATGCTACAGCAACCCGTGCATCATTCGTCTTACATAATTATGCACAGAAATAGTAAAGCTCAAGGCTTAAGGATATGTGTCGATACTTGCTGCTCACTTGTGGTCTGGGTTTGCTGCTTTTGCTCTCACATATCCCATGTTGTGAGCACTTTAAAACGAGCATAAACTTTAGTATCACTTTCAGATTCTGGTTTTCCTGCTTACTACACGTATGACCTTGCATAAGTTCTGAGTCACATTACCCTCACCTGAAAAATTACTCAGCACAGGTAATATTATTGTCTGTTCTCAAAACCTAGATCTTCACCCAACACTCAGCAGGCTGCTCCCACCATGTCTGACTTCTTTCCCACAGACATTCGCATGATAATGCCACACCACTGAAGTTCCAGTTTTTATCCTGACAGTCAGGATCTATGCTGCCCAGTAGGGTAGCCACTAACCAGATGTGGGTGTTTAAATTAATTAAATTAAATTAAAACTTATTTGCTCAGTAGCTCCAGACACACTTTATTGCACAGCATAGCTATAAACAATGCCACCATTGCAGAAATTTTTATAGGTCTATGCTGCCCTAGATACTGTTTATTTCTGACATCAGGACTGGCATGGGTCAAGGCTCCCAGGACACAGACTCTGAGGCAGAGACTTATATTCAGGAGTCGACTGGAGAGTGGCCTTGGACACACATCTGGAAGGGAGTGAGGGAAGTAGGATTAGGTGAAGGGAGAGGCTGAACTGTGAAGCAGCACCATGGAGCTCTGAACCTGGGAGGGCTCTTCAGAGATATCTGGAATTGAGGCAAGGGGGCGAGGCCTCTGCACCCCTTCTCCAGTCGTCATCAGACATTGGCTCCCCTACTCTCCTCCTGCAGAGGAGTCAAGACTTGGGGAAGCAGGTTTCTTCCAATAAGGGGAAATCCTGGGGAAGGGACTCCACTGTGAGCGGTCAGTTGCTAACACTGTCAACAGTTAAGGAGTAAATGCCTCCATCCTCAAGAGGCAGTGGGGTGGCACAACACATTGGGGTTTTGATATGCTGTCACACTGCAGCCCGCTGATAGCCAAGGATTTTGTGCTCTGGGCTTCTGCCTCATCGACAATTTGCTGCTGCTGTTCCTGTCCAGCTTAACACAATGAAAGACCATAAGTGAGTTTTTCTGAGACTCAACATTATTTCTATCTTTAAAATCATGTTGTTAATTAAAACCCAAAGCATGTGGTATTAAAACCCAAAGCATGTGGAGTGATAGGTGTGTGTGTGTGTGTCTATATCTCTGCAGGTCTTATTTTCTCACCTGAAACATGAAAACAAAAGGTAGAGAGAACAGGACTGTGTTGCAACCCTTCAAGGCCAGGCAGGTTCGTGGTATCGTGCAGACAGAAAAATATTCACAGAGCGGTTGGGATGTCTGGCCTGCCTTCATTCACAGCTGGGCGAGCCATGCACGCTGCAAGCTGCTTGTCTGTCTGCATGCCTCATGTCATGGCCCCTGCTCCCCAGGGTGGCCCGTGTCGTGGCACCTGTCCCCTTGCATGTCTCTCATCGTCATTGCCCCCACAGGGAGTCTCTACCTGTTTAAGTACTAGAGGGAACAAAGCCAGCAAGATGGCAGAAATTATATAGCATAATATAATTCTGCACATGTGAGCCCAGTTCATGTTATGGGAACAGTTTATTGGACCCAGTTTCAAGGCTATGGGGATACTGCTTCCCTTAGTTACCCAATATCTAAGGGAAGCTTGGGTTGCTCCAAGCTTAAAGGACACCTCTATTTTGATTACCTCTTCTGTGCCACTATTTGACCCAATATCCATGATGGACAACCCTGCTGAGAAATTAATATTCAATCAACATGTGTATATGTGTTCTCTAGAAGTCACCGTTGATATTTCATAGTTTCTTTTATTGTAGAACTGAGGGGCATGTCCCATGTCAAAATGAAATCAATGCACTGAGAAGAATTTGGTCTCAAGGGCTTTGTAATGGCGAAACAATTGAGTTATTTTTTCTGTGCCTTACTTAACTGTTTTATTTGTAGTAGCAAATTCTCCACGTAAATTTCTCTATATACTTCCAACATAATTCCTTTTTTAAGTGCTCTTAACTCTATCATTATATTTATTTGTATTTTTATTATAGCATGAATATACTCATATGGTCATTTTATAAAGCTGGCAAAAAGGAAAATAAGGAAGATTAAAAATTATTAATAATCTCACCACTGTAACATTTTAGACTGTTTCCTATAAATGTATTTAGACTTCCAAAAAAACAAAATTGAATTTATTTTGTGTCTGTAATTTTGGTTCTGCTTTTTTTCCTAACCTCTATTATAGCAGACATTAATCATAATGGTATAACTATACTTCATAACCTTAATTTTTTATGACTGCCTAACTATTCTCTTTTTGTTAGCTATTTCATTTGGTTTTAATTTTTCATGTATATAAGAGATTCATTAATTTATAAAATTGTATTGGTGATACCACAATTTGTGTATTAGATATTAAAATTATATATATACATATATATATGTACATGTTTACTCTTCAGATGAATTTCTGGAAGTGGAATTACTAAGTCAATGTTTCTTTTTAATACTCATTTCCTTTTGTTTCGGGCCGCTGAAAGATTTGCTGGATGCCTGAGAAAAATATGCTCACTTGGTTTGAGTTTCCTGTGAACAAATAAAAGCATGTTCTCTTTATTTCACTAAGGATGATTAAGTCCCTTTTTGCTTTAGAGTGTTCTGAGATGCTTTCATTCTATCCCCACCCCCGCCCCCTTCCAACCCACAAATGTACACTCTTCAATCATGGAAAATGGAAGAATTCTGCTTCTCTTGTCTTGCCGACAAAGAAATCTCCTGGTGACTTTGAACATCATAGTTGAAAGTAAAAGAATTCTGAATGATTTTAAGGTGTTTCTTTTTCTTTGTCGTAAGGCGTACTATACACATTTGCTCCTAAAATCAGTGACTTCAAATGCTTGTGGTATTATAAATACATGGCAGGCCCTCTGGGGATGGAGGGAAGTGCAATGGATATGAAATCAGAATATCAGGCTCAGGCTCTTCCGCCTCTGTGTCTTTTTCACACTATGTGAGGCATTTTGTTTGAAATCCATGGCCTCATTTAGTCCTACAGTGACTCTGAGCTATCATACCTCTCATTATATAGCTGGGAAAGCCAAGTAGGTAAAACAATGATGCATGGCTGGCAAATGGTAGACTTCAGGAAGTTCAGTATTCCTGATCCCAAACATTTCCTCTTTTCATTCTCCCAGACTTTTTTTTACCCATGTTTCATTGGACAAGTACTTAACCATCATGAGTCTTGTACCATCACTTTAAGTTGTATATAATTGTATCTACTCCACAGAGCTTTTGAAAAGATCAACGGATGATTTAAATGGAATGTTCTATTTAAAGTGAAATATAAAAAAAATGAAGTGAAGCATAAGTGTTAGGAATGATGAGTATGCCAACGAAAAGGTGATTAATGTAATGTTTATGTACAGGGCTCATGTTGACTTCTAAAAAGTTTGAGATTTGATTTTTAGTTCCTATTTTAAAAGTTTTCATTTTATGTTTTTCCTTTTCCTTATTTTTCTTTAATGATTCCCAAGGGAATGAGATGCAAAAATATTTAATAATTAAATGGTAAGGTATTTGATTCAAGTAGAGCAAGAGGTCTGAGTTCTTTTAATACAAGTTTCTCAACCTCATTGTTATCGGCATTTTGGGTGGGTCATGGCCTGCACCCTGCAGGATGTTCTTCAGTATTCCTGGCCATTACCCATTGGATGCCACGGCACTCTCCTCCCAATCGTGACAGTGAGAGGTATCTCCAGAAATTGCCAAATGTCTGTTGGGGGCAAGCTCTGTGCAAAATTGTTCCTATTTGAGACACACTTTAGTGTGTCTGTTATTGCTCTAACAGAATGTCTATCTGTGGGATGCAAATTTTATTCACTAGAATTTGGGTTTGAGTGTTTTTATTCCGTAATGTGTCACAAGGATAATGTATGAGAGGTGCTGATGCAAAGAAAACTATCTTTAGCATTTGTTGCCTTGGCCTATTCAAATTTTACAACCTTGCTACTAAATGAATATCATTGTTTTTCTGACTGCCCAAACAATTTTCAGGGACTGCTGATATCAAGATCTGAATACAAGATTATAAAAAATAGTAAAGAAAACAAAAAGTCCAGACAAATACAATGAGAGGCCTGTTCTGGGGATAGCAGCTCCTGAAAATCTCCCATTTTTATTACAATTTTGATCTCAAGAATGGATGTATGTTGTGACATTTTCAGTTCTTGTTACTATCATTGTCATAACAGGGAATGAGCCAAATTACAATGCCTTGGATAGTCTGCCACTATCAATATTTTGGGGCCCTGCTCCAACCTTCCTTTATTCCTCAGTGATGAGGAGGCACCGCTGCTGACCAGGGAAGATGAAGCACTCTGGAGAGATCAAAGCATTGAGGCCCCCATGGCTGCTCAGTTTGGTGCTGGGAGTTCTATTTAGCAGTCTAAATTGCAGCTGGCCCATCTGTCCAAAGAGCAGTGTGGCACACAGTTATGGGGCATCCCTTGGCTTAGCACAGACAATGCTCATCAAAGGAAAGAGAATAGGGAGACAACTAATATTTCTTAGCACATATTACCTGCCACTGGGCTAAGAACTTTACCTGTGTGGTCAAGTTGGGAGACTGATATTATAGCTTGAAAGTCTTGGTTCTATGAAATCAGGAAAATTCCAGCCAATATATTGACATGTGACCTAAAAATCTAATAATATATCATATTAATGTATTATAACGTTAATTCAGATATTTAAAACTTAATGTGTTATTTTAAAAAGTAGCTTGTTAGTTATGGGGAGCCTGGAGGAAGCCCCATCACCACCTTTAGACCAGTCAGTGAGTGAAGGGAGAACCCCAGGGAGTCGTGAGAGCAACTCAGAACTTCTCTTTTTTTTTCTGAGATGTTATAGGCTGTTTGCTTTTCAAAGAACTCTAAGACTCTGTGATGTTGACACATAAGTCAGTATTGCTCTTTGTTCCTCTTAAAGGTAGGCTTATTTATTTTTAATTACTCTATTCAACAAACATTTATGAAGCTTTACGGGAAGGGAATTGGACTAGATGCTAGGAATAGATACAAAACCCAGTCCCTTTCCTCAAAGTGACTTACAGTATTGCATAGGGTATAAGAAGTGGTTTTTAATTCCTATAAAACAAAAGAGAATTAATTGATAAAGGTTAAGAAGGGACATATATTCTTTGACTTGGAGATCACAGCACAGACTTTGAAAACAGTCAGAAGAGCAGCTGCTGAACTGAGAAGGGCAGACTTATAAAATAAACCTCAGGTAAAGGGGAAGGTCATTGATGAACACCTATTGATGACTTATCTCACTTTTCCAACCTCTCACCCTGAGCAACAGGAACCTTCTTCCTGTAGCCATTGTAGGCTACCTCCTCACCCACACAACAACAGGGGGTTGGGCATGAGCATATGAGCTGCCGTGCCCTGGTCACAATTCTTTTTGCTTATTGTAATCAAAACCCTCACCTCCTGCATTAAGCCATTCTTAACTTCTATACTAACCACACACATTTTTCTTTGAATTTGTTTTCTCAGTCCATTTCTGCTGAAAGGATTGGATGAGACATCCCTATGAACCCGGGGGCCTTCTCCCAGACAGTTAATTGAACAGAGGTTGATTCATGGCCAAGGGAAAACCAGTTGAGCCAAGCATATTCTCTCTGTCTATAACCTGAACTAAGTGGCACAGAGCATTTCTAATGGTGGTTGAGATGAATCTGTTATGTGAGACTGACAGACATGTTAGGCCGTGTAGAGGAGTACAGCTGAGAAGTAAAAGAAGGAAAGCTAGGAGAAACAGAAATAAGATAGTACATGCAACCTCTGAAAAAGCAACTGAAATGGATGATTTTTCAGGTCACTTAGAGCTCACAGAAGGCTCAGTTATTATCTCCCTGTTTTCGATTCTGAGAGTTTTATAACCTAACACCCAGTTTCTGTTCTGACCCAGGCTAATTAGAATGTGTTTCTGGTCCTTCCAACCCAATTGGCTTGGACCAAAACATCTGGCTACACTGATCTTTTCCATTCTCTGAACTTTCTGTTCACTGACTCTGGGCTAACTTATTTCTAAATCCATCAGGCTTTAGAAAACTTTGCATTTGTATTTGACTGCTTCTTCAGTGTGTGCCAATTTCCCTCCCAGATTGTAAGCTCTTTAAAGGTAAGGCAACACCTCATACTTGGGAGGCAGCATAATATGTTGTTTTAGAGCATGGACTCTGGACATGAGAGGCTGCCTGGGTTCAAGTCCCAGAATGACCACTGTATCAGCCAGGGTAGACTGGAGTACACTCCATTGATTGACCAGTTGCTAATTTACTGAACTGAACTGAACACAGCAAAAGTGTCTATTTTTGCTTATGCTGAATGCCCCACTCAGGATGGCAGGAATAGTCATCATGGTCACTCAGATACTTGCCACACAGATAGTCAGGCCAGAGCCAAGAGAACAGTTTGGGTTTAACACTAGCTCTTAGACGTTTGACCATGAGCCCTGAGGAGAACTGAAACATTTATGAACAGTCTAAGACTTTCATAACTTCTTGCTAGCAGTGTAACTTGAAACACATTGCTTACCTAATTTCCTTATGCCTCAGTTTCCTTTCCTTTCAAATAAGAGTAATACAATAGTATGTCCATGTTGTGAGGCTTAAATGCAATGGCATATGATAAAATGTGTAACAGAGTGTACAACTCATTGTAAATACCATATAAGTGTTAGCTAGTGCTACTTGTAAATAAAGTCAGAGTTCTTTGCTTGATTTTTCTTATTCATATCCCAGCCTATGAATCAAAACTCCTGAAGTTTACATGCTTCAGGGGTGACATCTTGATAGAATTACTTAGTGATCTTCTTTCATCACTTATTCATGTAGGAACAGAAATTTCAACTGGGGATTGTTTGTGTTGTTCATTTGCTTTATAGCTTAGCTTTATTCTAAAAAATCAATTGTACTATAAATGCTCTTTCACTGCAGCACCTATCATGCCTTCTGCGGAAAGCGGCATTCTCAGTAACTGTTGCTGATGTGAAGAAAGGCATGCACACCTGTTAGTTTTTCTTTGTGTCCACAACTGCCTCAGGAAAATGAACGTAACCTCAAGGGCCACATTGAATATCTGCCAAGGTTTGGTTTAGATATTTTTATTTTCAATCTCTGGGTAGACTCCTTTGAATAACTTATCACATCCCTAACACTATCGGGAAGGAGTTCTCTGTACTGGCTCAAATTGCTGTACTCAGCATTGCTTTGGGGGGAAGCACAGGCTTACGAGCTCTAGAAGGTCTGACTTTACTTTCAGGGTTTATATCAGAGAGCATTCTACTCAAACCAAGCATTGGATAGGAAAAGAAAAAAGCTTTTAGAAAAGCTGGTTAGAATTTTAAAATCTCCGGTATTTTAATAGAGAAGAAATGTGGTTTGGCATCAACGAGGGAAGTGGATAAGATACAGTGTAACCGGAAAAATGCATTTTCTAGCCTCATCCTAAGAGCAAAGTAAAAGTGTGCACTTTGAATAGTCAGTTGCTCAGATATTTCCTTTAGAATGCCCACCAGTGGGCCTCAGTGATGTATTTTTTTTTCTTTTCAGGAAGGATGGCAAATAGCACTTCGATCCATCAGGAAAATGTATATTTACATGATGTCTTCAGACTTTTTTTAATTTTAATTTTTATTTAATTCTTGTTCAAGTACAATTTTCTGTCTTATATTCCCAGCCCTGCCCCCCGAGTGCTCCCCACCTCCCTCCCATTTCCTCCCCCCACCTTAGTTATTGTCCATGTGTCCTTTATACTTGTTCATGCGAGTCCATCCCCTTTTCCCTTATGATTCTCCCCCCTCTCCCCTCTGGTCCCTGTCAGCCTGTTCTGTATTTGATACATGTTAATATATCAATTAATATATATTAATGTATAATTATTATCTATTAACTGGGCATTCCAGTTAATATATATTTACATTAACTGGAATTTTAATTGAACTTTTGAACATTCTTCTTTTTTTTAAAGATTTTATTTATTTATCTTTAGAGGAGAAGGGAAGGAGAGAAGGAGAGAAACATCAATGTATGGTTGCCTCTTGTGAGTCCCCTGCTGGGAACTGGCCTACAACCCATGCATGTGCCCTGACTGGGAATCGAACCGTGATCGTGGGGTTCACAGGCCCGCGCTCAATCCACTGAGCTACACCAGCCAGGGCTCTTCTTCTTTTTCTTCTTTTTTTTTGAGGTTTTGTGAGTTTTGTCATCTTTCTTTTTTTAAAAAATTATTTTTCAAGTACAGTTTTCTGTCTATGACTCCCATCCCATCCCACCCGCCATGCTCCCCGCCTCCTTCCCATTTCCACCCTTCTCAGTTGTTGTCCATGTATCCTTTATATATGTTCCTCTAAATCCCTCTTGTCTCACTAACCAACTGAATGGAGTCTCCCTCCAAGCCCAAGAGAAACGGGTGACCCACCTGGTGGTTTGTGCCTCCATACAGGGCCCTGAACAGACGCACCTCAACCTGACTCAGCTGGAGGTTTTCCCTGCTTTGTGCTCTAATTCCTCATGCATGTTGCCCTTGCCTTTCCTGTTTCTTCACTTTCCTTTCAGTCATCATTTGAAACCTCTCTCAACATTTCTCATGATCTCTACTGCCCTTGTTTGAATCTCATATTTTGCTTGCAGGCCATCTGCTCTGTGGGCTGGTATTTTTTGTACTGTCTCTTGATGGAGGAAATAAGGTAAGATTAAATCAGAATGCATGGGTGTCTTGGAGTAGCCTTTGTTTGTGGATCTGGGCTGGAAGTCAGGACTAATCCATGGGCAAGTCACTTATTGGCTGAGGTTTGACAGTGCACCAGCCTTGGTGCCACCAGGTTTACACGCAGCATTTTAATGAACTTAACTCAGTGGAATGCTTCTTATTATCAGCCTCACTTTACAGAAATAGAAAAGGAGACTTGGAGAAGCTATGTGTCTAGCTAAGAGCATACAGATATGAACCTAGAAAGCCGGAATGTAGAACCTGCTGTAAACTGAAGGTCTGTCTACCACAAAGTTCTTATGTTGAGACCTAACCCCCAATGTGAGGGTTTGGAGAGGTGGGGCCTTTGGGGCAGAGCCCTCAGGAATGGGGTTAGTGCCTTTATACACTGGAGGAAGCTCCCTTGCCCCTTCCATTATGTGAGGCACTGTGAAAAGATAGCTGTGTGAGCTTGGAAGACTTGTGTGAGCTTGCGTGAGCCAGTTAAGAGCAGTGCACTCTCAAGCTAATCTTTTGTGCCTGCTCCTACTTTTGCTGCTGCTGGTAAACCGTGGGTCCTGTAATGCTGGCCAGGGTATCTTCGAGATGGCCCAAGGCCATTTATCTTCCAGACATCCACTTGGCTCTCAAGAAATGCATGCATCCTTGCTGGGTAGTCTGTTTTCACCTTGCTCCAGTCAGGCTCCTACCTTGAGGCGGATCCACTATTTATGATTGTGTATGTGAAGTATTTGTGGATGCATATCAAATTCTTCTCAGAAGTTCCTCATCCATCTTCACCCTGGCAGCGGCACCACTTTAGGCCTATTGGTGTCTGCAGCTCAGCAAACACCTGGGCAAGGTGAGTGATGCTAGCCACCATTCACACAGGGGTACTACAATATGGACACTTTTGAACCTCTCTAGTCACTTTGCGGCAAAGGGTAGTAGCATTCTCTCCCCTCTCCAAAGAATGGAGGAAAAAAGAGGCCATTGAACTTTTCACCCCCAAGAAAAAAATCTCCAACCAATTCTCTTCTATTACCTTTGGAATTCCTAGTTTTCCCTTAGTAAGGCTACTAGTAGGTGATGAAGATGAATAATTATTGGGCTAGTTTTTCTGTTATTCTTAGCATGGATGACACTAGCATTCTTCTTTAGTGTTACTATCTGTTGAAAAAACTCATTTAATGTCTTTAATCCCTACATGCAGATATTCTTCGTAATTTCTTTTGTTGGTACTAAATAATTTCTAAAACAATTTCCATTGCTTGACAATCTTTTGTTATGAGGTAATACTGATAGAAATACCTGCCTCATTCATATGCTATTTTTCTTGGGCTCTATTCCCAGGAGGGGTACATCAAGGTGAAAGGGCATTAACAGTTTTCCAGCTTTTGAAACTTTAGAGCTAAAACCCCTATTAAATGGCTGCTAAGTATTTACAAATGAGTTTATTAGACTTTTGAATTAAGGGTAATTGCACAGAAATTAGAATAGTAAGCACTTAGTAGATTTTACATGTAATTTTAGTAAATGGAATTTGACAATTCTTGGCTAATCATTTTTAATTTTATCCACCTAGAGCTGTACCCTCTTACCAGTTATATTACCTGGCTGGGTTGGTTTCCCATACATTCAATTCTCATTTTCATATTCTCTCTCTCCACTCCTCCCGACCTCCCCCCTTCCTTCCTTTTTCCCTTCCTCCCCTCCTTGGCCTGCCCCCAACTCTGTTTTTCCCATTTTGTTGTTTGCTTAATCACACATCTCCATTAGTGTACTTTCCTGCTGGGTTCCTCAGCTGTGAGACTCTTCCTCAATCCCCTTCCCCCATTCTCAGGCTGTCTCCAAGGGCAACATCAAACTGCTGATTTTAACATATTTTGTTTGTGTTTAGCAGGGGCCAGGGACTCCTGTTAACTCCTAAAATGTGTTTATGATGCAAAGACGTATTTTGCTCCTAATTAAACCTTTCATTAAGGGGAAGAATAAAAGGGTACAGAGGTTTAAAGTTTTAAATGACTGCCATCCCAGAACAAGGCAGACACTAGTCAAATAAGTAATACAAGAGTTTAAAGGAGCCTGAAGCCCATAAATCTGTCTCTCAAGAGTTGGGGATAGCATCATTTTCTTGCCTTCATTCAGGCTGGGCTGTCTACTTGGGAAAACCAGAAATGTTAGGCAGGAACCCCTGAAGTGGGCAATGCAAGAAACTCCTCTTATGAAGGCACTGATTTTCATGTCTTCCAGTATCCTGGAGGTATGTTGTAATTTTTCAAACACTCACAACATGAAATGTCAAGAAAAAGACCCTTTGTTAGCTTCATTCAAGGGGGAAAATTGAGATGCAGCTGGGAGAAGCAGGAAGCAACCAGTCAGCAAGATAGCAAGGAGAATTTATATTACATGGCAGCTTGTGAACATATTTGCTTTAAGACAGACACAGTGCTGCTATATGCAAGGCAGGATGTAAATGATTTTTAAAAAAACAGTGTTGGCTCAGATTTTGACTCAAGATGGTACTCCACAAAACTTGGTATTCAATAAAAGTATTCTGAACAAATGAGAAGTTCTGCAACCTAAAGCTTATACGGAGGAAGCCCTCAGTATATTTTCCTGACTTTCTTGTTGGCTATTTCCTAGCATTCCTAATTTGGCACACAAAGAAGCTAATAATGGACATAGTTCTATTATGTCCATTATTCTTGGTAAACCAGTTCACCCCTGATCATGCATGTCCATGAGATTCAGAGAGGCCCTCAGGGTTCTGTGAGCTCCTAGTAAAAGCCCATGAACTTTACCTCAGCTCCACAGTCTACCCCTCTACCCAAGAGTGTTATTTCTCATTCTCCTGAAAAGAGAAAGGAAAGAGGGCAGACGTAGGTGATGAAGGTTTGACATCTGTGAAAAAAGAGGGGGAAAGAGGTAAGATTGAGTAGGAAATCCTCAGACTATATGGTAACCTTTACTAAGTCTTGAGTAGGCCAATTGGGAGGCCCGGAGCAAGAGGAGTCCTGCCTTTGGCAGCAATGGCCTGTTTTTAGTACTCTCTCCATGCTCAGTGTTGTGGGAACAGCCCAGAAAGACTATGGCATTGGTGTGAAAAGGGCATAGATCACTAAGGTGAATCAGCTGGAGGCTGTCAGCTAACTGTAAGGTTCTCTTTTGCAGGGAGATCCGAGCAGTGCACCCTCATGCTGCCATACCATGACACAGCCTACCGCATCACTACCAAATGTGAGGCACTAATCCTAAAAAGGACACTCTCCCTAAAACCAACTTCCCCTTTCTTTGTAGAGACCATCAGACCCAATGCTATTATGCCTTATATTCCCATTTGGCTCATGCACTATGAAATGTTTAAGACTCATGCTGTTGATTATTGTCCAAAATATAATATCCATTCAGTATTCTAAATGTTCTAATGAGACTCCACCATAAACCACTGCCTTTCCACCCAAACCCTTCCACTTGCTCTCTTTGAACTCTTAGAATGTCATGAGCAAAATTGCTCATATCCTGAATATTCCTAAGAACGTTCTCTTATTTAGAACAGAACCTGGCTTACTCCAAGGACCTTGCTTCCTTTTCAAATGGTTATTTTTTTGTATCATATTAATATATGCTGAGTTTGGAGAAGAGTGGAGTGGACCTACTGCTTATTCCTTATTTCTTTTTTTTAAAGGCATATTTACTTTCTCAAAAACATCTCCATTAAAGAACTTATCAGTCTATACCCCCTACTCATTTTTCTTATTATCATCATCTTTCAAATTTGCGGTCACTGTCCTCTTTTATTGAAGAGTTAGCACTATGTTCCTTTTCACTACTACTACACCTGTTACTATTTGGGGGAACTTCATCATCCACGTAGCAGATCTACTCAATGCTGTGGCTGCTCAGTTAGATGAATTTGTCCCGCTGTTTGCTGAGACCAACCTCTCCAATCAGCATTGAGTCTTTCCTCCATCTACTCATGCAAATGATTCCTACAATTATGTCCTCTTTTCTGTCTTCAAAATGTGCCCACTTCCTACTAAATTATTCCTGTCAGCTGTTGTATTTTTCATACTAATTATATAAGCATTAGTAGTAAAATAAATGTCATCCTAAAATAAAGCCACTGTGTTTTTTTTACACCACTCCTCCATTATTCGTAGTTTAGAAATTCTATTTATTGCTACTTTGCTAGAGTTTACCTTCCTGTTTTCAGCAGCCTTATTTAAACCTAAACCTAAATGTTCCAAAAATATACCAAAATTAAATAATCAATTTACCTGCCCACTGGGATGAAATCTTTAACAGACCAGTATATCTTCTAATGTTTACCACTACCCATTCCCTTTAACACATAGATTTGTTTAAAATGATATGAAACTTTAATGTGATGATTTCAATTTTTCTTCAACAAGAGGTAGATGGACACACCCTAGAGTGGCCCCCACGAAATCACACCTTTGTGTAAGTCCTTCCCCTTGAGCATGAGCTTCTAACCAATAACATCTTACAGAAGTGAAGAAAGATGTTTTTAAATTTTATTTTTATTGTTGGCACTGTTATAGGTGTCAAAATTAGTTTATTTTCTATCAGTTCTTTTAGCTATACTAAATATGTGAGAGAGGCTATCATTTTATTTTTAAAAATATTATTGATTATGATGTTATAGTTGTCCCAGATTTTCCTCCCCTTATTCCTCTCTGCTCTGCACCCCCCTCCCACCAGGATTTTCCCATCTTAGTTCATGTCCATGGGTCATAAATATAAGTTTTTTGCCTTCTCCATTTCCTATACTATTCTTCACCTCCCCCTGTGTATTTTGTACCTACAATTTATGCTTCTTATTCCCTGTATCTTTTCCCACATTCTCCCTACTTCCCCTCTCCACTGATAACCCTCTATGTGATCTCCATTTCTGTGATCCTCTTCCTGTTCTAGTTGTTTGCTTAGTTTATTTTTGTTTTTAGGTTCAGTTGTTGGTAGTTGAGAGTTTGTCATATTTACTGTTCATAGTTTTGATTAGCTTCTTTTTCTAAGTAAGTCCCTTTAACATTTCATATAGCAAAGGCTTGGTGATGATGAACTCCTTTATCTTGACCTTACCTGGGAAGCACTTTATCTGCCCTTCCATTCTAAATGAGAGCTTTGCTGGATAGAGTAATCTCGGATGTAGGTCCTTGACTTTCATGACTTTGAATATTTTTATTTAGCCCCTTCTTGCCTACAAGTTTTCTTTTCAGAAATCAGCTGATAGTCTTATGGGAACTCTTTTGTAGGTAACTCTCTTCTTTTCTCTTGTTGCTATTAAGATTCTCTCCTCTTTAATCTTGGGTAATGTCATTATGGTGTGCCTTGGTGTGTTCTTCTTTGGGGCCAACATCTTTGCGACTCTTTGAGCTCCCTGGACTTCTTGGAAGTCTATTTCTTTTGCCAGATTGGAGAAGTTATTCTTCATTATTTGTTCAAATATGTTTTCAATTTCTTGATGTTCCTCTTCTCCTTCTGTCACCCCTTTGATTCAGATGTTGGAATGTTTAAAGTTGTCCCAGAGGTTCCTAAGTCTCTCATCATTTTTGTGAATTCTTGTTTCTTCATTCTGTTCTGGTTGAATATTTACTTCTTTCTTCTGCTCCAAATTATTTATTTGAGTCCAGTTTTCTTCCCTTCACTGTTGGTTTCCTGTATATTTTTCTTTATTTCACTTCATATAACCTTCTCTTCTTCCTCTATTTTGTAACTATACTCAACCATTTCCATGTGCATCCTAATTACCAGTGTTTTGAGGTTGGCATCTGATAGGCTATCTCTTCATTGCTTAATTCAATTTTTGGAGCTTTTATCTGTTCTTTCATTTTGGCTATATATATATATATATATATATAGCCAAACAAATATATATATATATTAAACAAATTATATATATATATATATATATAGCCAAAATGAAAGAACAGATAAAAGAACATTGGGTAATATATATATATATACATATACATATATATATATACATATATATATATATATATATATATATATATATATATATATATATGTCTTAGAATGCCTGTTACCTAGTAAGAAGCAGAGCTTTAGGTATTTGCCAGGGCAGGGCAACCCTCTTCACTGCATTGTGGTGCTGTATGGGGGGGGGAGTCCAAAAGGGAACAGTGCTGCTTGCTAGCTCTTGGCCAGCTTTCAGTCACTCCCACTGCCACTTGCAAGGAAATTGGGCCCTTCTGGTGCTGACTCCCAGGTGGCTGGTTTTGTGTACATTTTAGGATCCTGTGGGTCTCTCCAATAAACTTTCCTGTGAGGCTGGGAGTTTCTCCCACTGCCACAATTCTCACAGGTTTCTATAGCCAAAGGTTTTGAAGCTTTATTTCCTGGCGCTGGAACCCTGGGTTTTGTGGTCTATCTCACCCCCCACCCCCAGTTGTTCCTCCTGGTTTATCTGCAAGAAAATGTGGGACTGCCTGTTCTGCCAGCCTCTGCCTTGCACATTCAGTCCTCTAACCACCCCCTTGCCACACATCCTTTCTGCCCCACTACCCGTCTCTGCCTCTCACATTGGTCTGGATTGTTTCTTTTTTAACTCCTTGGTTATCAGACTTCCATACAGTTCAATTTTCTGGCAGTTCTGGTTGTTCTTTGTTTTAAAAGTTGTTGTCATCCTTCTTTTGTTTGTGTGAGGGGGCACAGCATATCTATCTATGCCTCCATCTTGGTTGAAAGTCCCTCAAGTCCTGTCTTGACTTGCACTGCTGTCACCCCATTTTTCTGTTCCCCTTCAAAATAAAATGCTTCATGTTTATCTCCACTTCCCTGTCCAATCGGGCTTTCACCCCCCCCACTTCAATAATCGCTAATACTGATTTTTCCAAGTTTACCAAAGACCTCCATGTTGTAGACTCAGTGTTAACTACTCTCTTCTCACCTTGCTGAGCTTCTTAGAAGTATTTCGATTTTCTATCATCTTCCCTTTACAATACTTCTTTCACTTAGGCTCAGAATCATCACATTCACTGTTTCTTTCTGCCTACTCACCTTGGCTGACTCTTTCTTCATCCCCTACCCCAGCATTACTGTGATACAATGGACGAATAACATTGGGTAATTTTAAGGAGTACAATGTGATGCCTAGATATATGTATATATTTTGAAATGATTACATAGTATGACAAGTGAATACATTCAAAAGCTTATATAATAGTCATTTTTTGGTGTGTGCATGATTAAAATACTTAGAATCTAATCCTCTTGGTAAATTTCAAGTACATGATGCAATATTGTTAGCTATAGTTACAGTCCTGTACGTTAGATAGTTGGAACTTATTTATCTTGTAAGTGACAGTTTGTACCCTTTGACCATCATTTTCTCATTTTCCCAACCCCTGATCCCTTGGTGCTGACTCTCTACACTCTGTTTCTATGAGCTTGACTTTTTTATATTCCTCATGTTAATGATATTATACAGTAGTTATCTTTCTCTGTCTGATTTACTTAGCATAATACCCTCAAGTTTCTCTAATATCACAAATGGCAGAATTTCCTTCCCTTTTTCTTTTATGGTTGAATAATATTCCTGTGTGTGTGTATATATAAAATCTTCATTTTTTTACCTTTAAGTGTTAGCATGCCAGTGGTTCAGCTCTTGGCCCACGTATTTCCCTGTTTATGCTAACTTCCTAGATGATCTCATTTGACTCTCCACTGATCCCTACTCTTACCTGCAACAGTCTGATGATGCCTCTGCCGAGTGCTACTGAAATGTACTGCAGCCAAACACCATTTTTGGTTTTCTTCCACCTTAATGTGTGTGTGTGTGCGTGCACACACACACACACACACACACACACACACATTTCTCTTGCATTCTTTCTTTATTTGGAAAATGCCATCATATTTCTTCAGTTGCCTAGGTCAAAAACCAGGTGGTACGCTTAATTCCTGTCTTTCCTTTGCAAACCATATCCTTATGCTTTGTCAGTGAGACCTGTCAGTCCAGCTTTAAATTATACCCTGGATCTGACATATTCCAGCTGTCACCACTGCTAGCACCTCATTAGTGGCCACTATCACTTCTCACCTAGGCTATTGCAATAATTTCCTCAATGGTCTTCCTTTTTGCACTTTTACCCTTAATATTGCTTGATCTCCACATTGCAGACAGTGATTTTGTAGAAATCAGATTAATTCATGCCACATGGGGTTCACTCTAATCACTCCCAATAAGCATTTAAATCTAGTTGAAAGAGAAAAACATTAAATTTGATAAAAGCTTACATTGTTCTTTCCACTTTTCTTTCTGTTCATATGTCTGCACCCATGCACATGCTGTCCTGATGCCTAGATAGGTCTTTCCTCTGCCAAACCCACTCAACCTTCACCTGTCTGACCCTTTCTTTACTTGTCAGGAAACACCTCCTTCTTCAATTCTAAAAAGATTCTCCCAGGTGAAGTTAGTTTGTGCCTCACTGTGCATGGTTTTCACCTCTTCACAGCATCTGCCACATTGTTGTGTAGATTCTTTTTATGCATCGATTTTCTTTCACTAGATTTTTACCTACTTGTGTCCCCATAGTTGAACGTGCTGCCTGACACAGAGTAGGACAAACATGTGCTTGAAGAATAATTAAATAAATAATGTAGCATACAATTTTTCCCACATTATAGTAAGAAGAATTTAATCAATATGATATTGAATGATTTTTTAAACATAAGAGCAAAAACAGCCTATTTAGAGCCATTCACTAAGAGCACCAGGGGTTTCTGTCTCTTCACTGAGAGTCATTTGGAAGAAAGACTAAGAAAGAAGTACCCACAATCTATAATCAAAGGTAGTGTAACCAGGTCTATCTAATGAGAAAAGCCCAAGGTTTGTAATATATACTTTAGTTATAATGATATAACTATAACTTTTCCAGCCTTTGAAAATAAAGAATATGAATTTGCTGACTTTCAGCAGGTTTTTAAAAAAATTCTGTGGCTTCATTAATAACTTCTGACTTGGTTTGGGGTAAAAATAAAAACATTAAAATATGTTTGGAAAACATATTTAATTTCAAAATTATCACTAAACTATAAACTCGTTTTCAAAAACAATGTCTGCAATGTGTGGTATACAGTATTTTAATCTTTTCTGCAAAAGTGCGAGTGGTGTGCACACTAAGGGGTAACTCTGTAAGAATAGACTTCTAAATTCAATTCAGCATTTTTATCAAGAATGGAGCTTAAAAATTAAGCCAGCAGGCATCCAAAGCCTGAGAGAACACTACTGGATGCATTCTTAATTAGAGCCAATAAACTGCGTTTTTAGGGAGAGCTTTCCCACAGAAAGCTCAATGGCAAAACTCGGAAGAAACAAACAAATTAAATTCTCTATATTAACTGCTTGGCACACTGCTTCTCATGGAGTCATTTAGCCCAACATGATAGTCATCAAAATTTTACTTTAAAAACTCCAAATAATCCTAAGATAAAGTACCAATGACTTGCATATTTTTCACAAAACAAAATAATCCACGCTAATTTCAAGTCTTACTAGGGTACTAGCAGAAAAGAGAATTCTGGAGCATGAATGTGTTGAATGATGGACAAAGCCTCAAGTATCTTGGATTTTGTTGACATCACTGTTTATATTTTTAATTTGTTTTTAAAAACAGTGGGAAGAAGGGTTTTCAGAACTACTATAAAGGACACATGGACAAAACCAAGGGGGAGGGTGGAAGCAAGGAAGGGGGTAGGTTTGGAGTGGGTAGGGAGAAAATATGAACAACTGTAACTGAATAACAATAAAATAATTTAAATAAAATAGTTTTTATTTTGAAAGTATATTAGATTGATTATGCTATTACAGTTATCCCATTATTTCTTCCATTGCACTTTATACCCAGTAACCCCATACCCTTCAGCAATCCCCCCCTTAGTTCATATTCATGGGTCATGCTTACGAGTTCTTTGGCTTTTCTACTTCCATTACTATTCCCAACACCCCCTGTCTATTCGGTACCCATCAACTATGCTTCTTATTCTCTATACCATTTCCCCTATTCTTTTCCCTCCCCCTACTTGCTGACAACCCTACAGGTGATCTTAATCTCTTGACTGTTCCTATTCTAGCTCTTTGCCCAATTTATTTATTTATTTATTTATTTATTTAATATTCCATTGTTGATAGTTGTGTGTTGTCACTTTTCTATTCATAGTTTTGATCTTATTCTTTCTCTCAGATAAGTCCCTTCAACATTTCATAAAACAAAGTCTTGGTGATAATGAACTCCTTTAGCTTTACCTAGTCTGGGAAGCACTTTATCTGCCCTTCCATTCTAAATGTTAGCTTTGCTGGATAGAGTAATCTGGGATGTAAGTCCTTGCTTTTTATCTCTTTGAAAACTCTAGAAAAACAACTAAAAGACACAGAGATAGCCAACATATAAGATGCAGAGTTCAAAACACTGGTGATAAGGATGCTCAGAGAAATTATTGAGAATAGTCACAAAATAAAGGAAGAAGTGAAGGCTCTACAAAGTGAAATAAATAAAAGTATACAGAGAACCAACAGTGAAGAGAAGTAAGCCCAGATTCAATCAACAACTTAGCAGAAAAGGAAGAGATAAATAGTCAACGATACAGAGAGAAGAAACAAGAATCCAAAAAAATGAGGATAGGCTTAGGAACCTCTCAGACAACTTTAAACATTTCAACATCTGAATCATAGGGGTGTCAGACAGAGAGGAGGAAAAGCAAGAAATTCAAAACTTATTTGAAATAATAATAAAAGAAAGCTTTGTCAATTTGGTGAAGGAAATAAATATATAAGTCCAGGAAGGTCAGAGAATTCCAAACAAGTTGTACTCAAGAAGGATCACACCAAGACACACCATAATTAAAATACCAAATGTTAACTATAATGAGAGAATCTTAAAAGCAGCAAGAGGAAAGAAGAGTGTTACCTATGAAGGAATTCCCATAAGACTATCATCTGATTCTCAAAAGAAACATTGCAGGCAAGAAGGGAGTGGCAAGAAGTTTTCTTTTCAACTTCTTTTTTTTTCAAGATTTTATTTATTTGTCTTTAGAGGGGAAGGGAAGGAGAGAAGGAGAGAAATATCAACGTATGGTTGCCTCTTGTGCGTCCCTTACTGGGAACTGGCCTGCAACCCAGGCATGTGCCCTGACTGGGAATTGAACTGTTATCCTTTGGTTTGCAGGCCCATGCTCAATCCACTGAGCTACACAAGCCAGGGCTCTTTTTAACTTCTTAAGCATTATTTATTTTATGAGAATATTTGTGTGACATAGTTTATGTATTTGTGTAAGTATTTAAATGAGGTCAAGAAAAATGATAGATTCTAAACTGTCAACAATAAAGCTATCTGAACATTAGAATTGCAAGTAGGGAGATGAAATATGTCTTTTAAAATATTTTTATCTATATTACTGTTTTTTAAAAGATTTTATTTATTTATCTTTAGAGGGAAGGGAAGGAGAGAAGGAGAGAAATGTCAGTGTATGGCTGGCTCTCATGAGTCCCTTCCTGGGAACTGGCCTGCAACCCAGGCATGTGCCCTGACTGGGAATCGAACCACAATCATGTGGTTCGCAGGCCCGCGCTCAGTTCGCTGAGCTACACCAGCCAGGGCTATATTATTGTTATTTGAGATTATATAGAATACTTTATAGTTAAAGAAATGAAAATGCATACTGGTTTATTTGTGGAAAATCCTTTTCTGGAATTATTTGCCAGCAAGCACAGAACACAAATATACAGGTCCTTTTTATATGTAGTGCAACTTCTGAGAAATACTGAGTACCATGTTCCAAATATAGTGTAGTAAGTAGCATTTTTATTTTTTCTGAAGGTATATTAGTGGTGCACATAACTCTGTACTAGTTACCAGATGATTAGATCAATCTAAGCATTTCTTTTCATCAAATGTGCAATGGAACTATTTACAAGGCATAAATATTCCTAATGATTTAGATGCAAAATCTTGTAAACCTTTATGTGATAATTAAGAATATTTTAGGATATTTTAATTGTAAAGGTATTGATAAATAGATTGAACTGACATTCACTACACTGAGCTGTTTAAGGCATGTGCTCTATCTTGCCCATCCATTGATTCATTCATTTATTCATCTAATGAATGGGTTTAAAAATCTCATTTCTGAATTTCTAACACCTTGCATAGAGCCTTGCATATGATGGGTGCTCTCCTGTCTTATTGAATATGTGAGTAGATGAGCAATTACTAGTCACCCGCCAAAGCTTAGTTTTTTCTACAAAGGTTTTCCCAGAAGGTATACTGGGAAAACTATTTTAATAAAACTCTGCTTCTGCTAAAAGAATATGCTTCCACCAAACCAGCATTGCAAGGTATGTTAAAGGGATTGCTTTAGGAAGATGAAGAAAACGAGTGAGAGAGAGTGGAAAATAGGCACAAAGGGAGTAAAGTGGCAATGAATAAGTACCCATCAATAATAACTCTAAATATAAATGGATTAAATGCTCCAATCAAAAGACCTAGGGTAGCTGCATGGATAGGGAAACATTACCCACACATATGCTGCCTATAAGAGACCCATCTCAAAACAAATGGCCTTCACAGACTGAAAATGAAGGTTTGGAAAAGAATATCACAAACAAATGGACAGGGCAAAAAAAAAGCCATGATAGCAAACTTATATCAGACAAAATAGACTTCAAAATGAATACTATAAAAGGGAAGAATCCATCAAGGAGCATAAATATTGTAAGCCTACATGCACCTAACAAAAGAGCACCCAAATATATAAGAAAAATGTTGGAGGACTTCAAGAAAGATATAGACAGTAACACAATTATAGTAGGAAACTTTAACACCCCACTGTCAGCAACAGATAGATCTTCCAAACACAATATCAACAAGGATATTGTGGAATGGAATGATGCATTAGATCAAATGGACTTAACTGATATATACAGAACCTTTCATGACAAATAAGCAAAATACACATTCTTTTCAAGTGCACATAGGATATTTTCAAAGATAGATCACATGATAGGACACAAAACAAATTCAAGAAAAATTGAAATCATATCAAGCACTTTCTTGTACCACAAAAGCTTGAAACTAGAAACCAATCTTAAGGAAAAGACTCAAAAACATTCAAACTCATGGAGACTGAATATCATGCTATTAAACAATGAATGGGTTAATAATGAGATCAAGGAGGAAATAAAAATATTCTGGAAACAAATGAAAATAAACAGACAGCAACTAAAAACTTGTGAGACACAAGGAGGGTAGTCCTGACAGGAAAGTTCATAACAATACAGGCCCACCTTAAAAAGATAGAAACATTTCAAATAAACAACCTAACACTACATCTACAAGAACTGTAGGAATAACAAACAGAGACCAGGGGAAGTAGGAGGAGTGTTCAGATGGCGACAGAGTAGCACAGAGGGAACCCAGCTCCCGTGCATCTGCTAGAAAATCCGGGTGGATCTACCGAAGAACAGCTTAATCAACCAACAATTCCCCAACATTTATGAAAATAAGAGACCAAAGAGTGTGACAGAGGAACCAGACACCTGCAGGTCTGTGAGCACTCCAGAAGGCAAGTGAGGACAAAAGCGGCTGTGTGCCTTTGGCCTCCTAGGCTATGGGCTGTGCCTAGGCTCGACCAAGGCGGGCGACCTCCGGAGGAGCGTGAGTACAAACAAGAAGCAGCGGGCAATCTGGGCCGGCACCATCAGTGGGAAACAGAGGCCCCATCTGAATCCAGGGCTGGGGAGCCTGTGGCGGAGGGAACTCCAGAGGCTCTGCACTCGGTGGGCCAGCAACAGACTCTGTGGGAGAGAACCGACTCCCCCCTCCCCGTCTAGGCAGACAGGTTGATACTGGGCAGAGACCTGGGGGCTTAAGTTAATGTAAAGGGTGACTACTGTGGACTCTGTGGTCACCAGCCCACCAGCCCGCCAGCCCAGGGGATTTAAGAAGGACACTGTCATTGCTGGTCTTTTGGGATTGGGCTGGGCTGAGAGGCAGGCTTTGGAGAGAAGTCTCTATTGGAAAGTGAACCGAGGTGCTCTGCAACAGCAGCTTGCCTGACGGCCCAGACACCTAGCAGCCATCCAGGGGAGGGGTGGGAACACCTGGGTCCCGCCACGGGACTGAGAAGGACAGTGCCAGATACCGAAAGAAACAGGCAGCCTCCCAGGGGTGTGGGCGCCCACATCCCAATCAGGCACCCTGCTTGCGCACCTGCATACCTGCCCTCAGAGAGGCCGCAACCAGAAAAACCGGTTTGGACAGTTTGAAACCGACAAAGGAAGGGTGCTTTGTTTTTTTTTTAATGTGTGTGTAGGGTTTTCCCCCCCCTTCCTCCTTTTTTTCTCTCTCAACTTCTTTTGTAAGTAATTTTATATCTTTTAAACTGTATTGTTGCTCTGTCTTTCAATACTCTGTCCCTCATTTCTTTTTCTTTTTGTCCAGTTTTAGTCCTTCTGTTCTTCCCAAATTTTCTGCTTATTCTTCTTTTTTCCTGACTTTTGTGTGTGTGTGTGTGTGTATGTGTGTGTATGTGTGTGTGTCTGTTGGATTGTTTGTTTGTGTGTTGCTTAGTTTTCTTCTAGGTGTCTTATTATTTTTTTGCATTATTCCTACTTCTTTTTTTTATTTTAAGATTATCTTTGTATCCCTCCTCTTTCTGTACATGTTTCTTAGTCCTGACTGGTTATATTGTACTACCTGACAGGTTCCCACTGCTCTTTCCTCCACAGTGTATTGCTAATTTTCTATACTTCACTTGCTTTCCTTTGCCATACTACTCAAGCTCTATAACCCCCATTTAGACAGATCACATAGAGTCTATCACGTGAGTGTTGCTCTAATATTATTGTAAATGAGAGCTGTTCTATACAACAATAATACTTCATAACACATCTCTCGGACCTTAGACCACCTTACAGGTGTCTGAATTCTATTACTCTATTTACTCACATGCTACACCCAGTTACTAACCTGTATTCAAACCTTACCTCAAATCTGACCACCCGCAAACACACTGCTTTCTAGATACAACTCACAAGCTCCCCTCTTCCTAACAAGAGACTTAACTTATGTCCATCCTTTCCTAAAAGTGGAAAGCTGGGTTGAAGAGCATGGATAACTCTATACATAGCCTAAAGATTGTCTATTTCTTCTCTGACCACTGTGTAGGTAAATAACATAAAATAATCTTCTGCTATCATAAACCATTTTGCCTCCCCCTCCAACTGATCACACATGCACAATAAAGAAAGGAGTAGGTGGAAGCGGAGAACACCAAGATACCTGCAGGAGACTGTACCACTGAATTTCACAGGCATCCTACCACAGAAGTTCACACCATAAACCCAGGAAACCAGAACAGATCACTTTAAGAAGCTGAGGACAACAAGAAGAGTATCACAAACAATGGGAAGACAAAGAAACAATCCCCAAATGAAAGAAAAGGAGGAAGCCTCAGAAAGAATGTTAGATGAAATAGAGGCAAGTCAACTATCAAATGTGGAATTCAAAGTACTGGTTATCGGGAAATTCAAAGAGCTTACAACGAGCTACCAGAAACTACAGGGGAGCTAACATGAACTCTCTGCAAACTATACCAACATGAAAAAGGAAATAGAAAACATCAGTAAACGCCAAGAGGAAATGAAGAATACAATTCCTGGACTGAAGAACACAGTAGAAGGTATGAAGAACAGAATCGACACGGTGGAAGATCGCATAAGTGAGATCGAAGACAGGATAGAATCTTCAAGACGGACCAAGTAAGGGAAAAGAGAATCAGAAAGAATGAGGAGAATTTAAGAGAAATGCAAGACAACATGAAACGTAATAATATCCGAATAATAGGAATACCAGAAGGAGAGGAAGAAGAACAAGGGATAGAAAACCTATTTGAAAGAGTAATGATGGAAAATTTTCCTAATTTGATGAGAGAAAAAGTTACACGAATCCAGGAATCACAGAGAGTCCCATTCAAGAGGAACCCAAAGAGGCCCACTTCAAGACACATCATCATTAAAATGGCAAAATTTCAAGACAAAGAGAGAATCCTAAAGGCAGCAAGGGAGAAAAAGGAAGTAACATACAAGGGAGCCCCAATAAGGTTAGCTACTGACTTCTCAATGGAAACATTCCAAGCAAGAAGAGAATGGCAAGAAATATTCCAAGTAATGAGAAACAGAGGCCTACAACCAAGGCTACTGTACCCAGCAAGGCTCTCAATCAAGATAGAAGGCCAAATAAAGAGCTTCCAAGACAAAAGAAGTCTAAAAGAATATGCCTCCACAAAACCAGCTCTATAAGAATTACTAAAAGGGCTGCTTTAAGGAAAGGAAGGAAAAGAGAGAGATGGAGAGGAATGCAGGTACACAAATGGCAATGAATGAGTACCTTTCAATAATAACCTTAAACGTAAATGGATTAAATGCACCAGTTAAAAGACACAGAATAGCTGAATGGATAAGAAAGCATGACCCACACATATGCTGCCTACAAGAGACCCACCTCAGGTCAAAAGACCACCACAGAATAAAAGTGAAAGGATAGAAACAAATTTTCCAAGCAAATGGACAAGAAAAAAAAAGCTGGGGTAGCAATTCTCATGTCAGACAAAACAGACTTCAAAAACAGGGCCATAAAGAGAGACCCAGAAGGTCACTTTATATTACTCAAGGGAAGAATCCACCAAAAAGACATTAGCATCGTAAGTGTATATGCACCAACTCAGGAGCACCCAAATATATAAAGAAAATCCTAGAGGACCTCAAGAAAGATATTGACAGCAACACAATTATAGTAGGGGATTTTAACACCCCACTGTCAAAAATGGACAGATCTTCCAAACAAAATATCAACAAAGATATTGCAGCATTAAATGAAACTCTAGATTAAATGGACCTAATTGATATATAGAGAGCCCTTCATCCCAAAGAAGCTAAATACACATTCTTTTCAAGTGCACATGGAACATTTTCCAAGATAGACCACATGATACGACACAAAACGAGACTCAACAAATTTAGGAAAATAGAAATCATACCAAGCATTTTCTCTGATCACAAGAGACTGAAATAGGAAACTAACCCCACAAGAAAAAACCCCAAACACTTAAAATCATGGAGACTGAATGGTATGCTATTAAACAACGAATGGGTAAGATAGAAATCACGGAAGAAATAAAAAAGTTTCTGGAAACAAATGAAAATGAACTCACAACAACCCCAAACTTATGGGACACAATGAAGGCAGTCCTATGAGGGAAGTTCATAGTGATACAGGCTTACTTAAAGAAAATAGAAACATTTCAAACGAACAACCTAACCCGACACCTCCAAGAACTTGAGAAACAACAACAAAGAGAGCCCAGAACAAGTAGAAGGAAGGAAATAACCAAGATCAGAGCAGAATTCAGCGACATAGAGACTAAAAGCACAATTCTAAGGATCAATGAAACGAGGAGTTGGTTTTTTGAAAAGATAAACAAAATAGACAAACCATTAAGTAGACTCATCAAGAAAAAAAGAGAGAGGACCCAAATAAACACAATCAGAAACGAAAGAGGAGAGATTACAACTGATACCACAGAAATAGAAGGGATTGTAAGGAATTACTATCCAGAGCTGTATGCCAAGAAATTCGAAAACCTAGGTAAATGGACAAATTTCTAGAAAAATATAATCTTCCAAAATTCAATGAAAAAAAGCACAAAACCTGAACAGGCCAATAAAAGCAGATGAAATTGAAGAAGTAATAAAAAAACTCCCATCGCACAAAAGCCCTGGAACAGATGGTTTCACAGGAGAATTCTACAAAGCTTTTAAGGAAGAACTAACCCCAATTCTTTACAGACTATTCCAAAAAATCCAAAAGGAGGGAAAACTCCCCAACTCTTTTTATGAAGCCAGCATCATCCTAATTCCAAAACCAGATAGAGACACAACAAAGTAAGAAAACTTCAGGCCAATATTGCTGATGAACATAGATACAAAAATCCTCAATAAAATATTGGCAAATCTCATCCAACAATACATCAAAAAGATCATACACCACGACCAAGTGGGATTCATCCCAGGGATGCAAGGATGTTTCAATATTCGTAAATCAGTAAATGTAATACACCACATAAACAAAAAGAAAGACTAAAACCACATGATCATATCAATAGATGTGGAAAAAGCTTTTGATAAGGTACAACACCCATTTATGATAAAGGTACTCAGGAAAGCAGGAATAGAGGGAGCATTCCTCAATATAATAAAGGCCATATATGAAAGACCTATAGCCAACATCATACTCAATGTGCAAAAACTAAAAGCTTTTCCACTAAGATCAGGAACAAGACAAGGTTGTCCACTTTCACCACTTCTATTTAATATAGTATTGGAAGTTCTAGCTACAGCAATCAGACAAGAAAACGAAATAAAAGGCATCCAAATGGGAAAGGAGGAAACAGAACTGTCATTGTTTGCAGATGACATGATAGTGTACATGGAAAATCCTATAGACTCTACCAAAAAACTGCTTGAACTAATAAATGAATTTGGCAAAACAGCGGGATAAAAAGTCAATATCCAGAAATCAAGGCATTTTTGTATGCCAACAGTGAAGCCGCAGAAGCAGAAATCAAGAGAGAAAAATCCCATTTGATATAGCAAAAACAAAAATAAAATACCTGGGAATAAACCTATCCAAGGAGGTAAAAGACCTGTATGCAGAAAACTACACAACACTGAAGAAAGAAATCAAGGAAGACACAAACAAATGGAAATATATACCATGTACCGTGTTCATGGATTGGAAGAATTAACATCATCAAAATGTCCATACTACCCAAAGCAATTTACAGATTCAGTGCAATACCTATTAAAGTACCAATGGCATATTTCACAGACATAGAACAAACACTTCAAAAATGTAGATGAAACCATAAAAGACCCCAAATAGCAGCTGCAATGTTGAGAAAGAAGAACAAAGTAGGAGGGATCACAATACCTGATATCAAACTGTATTACAAGGCCACTGCAATCAAAACAGCCTGGTACTGGCCTAAAAACAGGCACATAGACCAATGGAACAGAACAGAGAGCCAAGAAATAAACCCAGGTCTCTATGGTCAATTAATATTCGACAAAGGGGGCAATAACATAAAATGGAGTAAAGACAGCCTTTTCAACAAATGGTGTTGGGAGAACTGGAGAGCTACATACAAAAAAATGAAACTCGAGCACCAACTTACACCATACACCAAAATAAATTCAAGGTGGATAAAAGACTTAAGTATAAACCATGAAACCACTAAAGCCCTAGAGGAGAGCATTGGCAAGAAAATCTCAGATATTCCACGCAGCAATATTTTTACTGATACGTCCCCTAGAGCAAGGGACAGAAAGGAAAGAATAAACAAATGGGGTCTCATCAAAATTGAAAGCTTCTGCATGGCTGAGGAAAACAGTATCAAGATACAAAGAGAAGCAACAGCTTGGGAAAACACATTTGCCAATGACACCTCAGACAAAGGTTTAATCTCCAAAATATACAAAGAATTCACTCGACTCGACTCAAAGAAGACAAGCAACCCGATTAAAAAATGGACAGAGGACTTGAACAGACATTTCTCCAAGTAGGACATACAGAGAATCCAGAGACACATGAAAAGATGCTTGATATCGCTAGCTATCAGAGAGATACAAATCAAAACCACAATGAGATACCACTTAACACCAGTCAGAATGGCTACCATAAACAAAGAAACAAACAACAAGTGTTGGAGAGGTTGTGTGAAAAAGGGGACCCCAGTTCACTGTTGGTGGGATTGCAGACTGGTACAACCACTATGGAAAATAGTATGGAATTTTCTAAGAAAACTAAAAATGGAAGTGCCTTTTGACCCAGCAAGTCCACTGTTAGGAGTATATCCTAAGAACCCTGAAGCACCAATTCAAAAGAACCTATGCATCCTGATGTTCATAGCAGCACAATTCACAATAGCCAATTCACAATTCACAATATCTAGGTTGGAAGCAACCTAGATACCCATTGGTCAATGACTGGATCAAAAAATTATGGTACATTTACACAATGGAATTGTATGCTGCACAAAAGAAGAAGGAGCTCCTATCCTTTGCAACATCATGGTTGGAAGTGGAAAGCATTATGCTGAGTGAAATAAGCCAGGCAGTGAAAGACAAATACCATATGATATCACCTTTAACAGGAATCTAAACAACAAAACAAACAAGCAAGCAAAATATAACCAAAGACAACAGAATGTGCTGACACGGTCCAGAGGGGAGAAATACAGAACGTGCTGACCGGGACCAGAGTGGAGAGGGGAGAGAATCACAGGGGAAAAGTGGAATGACTCACATGAACAAGTATAAAGGACCCTTGGACAATAACTAAGGTGGGGGCAGAGATGGGAGGGAGGTGGGGAGCACTGGAGGGGAGGGGCAGGGCTGGGAATACAAGAAAGAAAACTGTACTTGAATAAGAGTTAAATAAAAATTTTAAATATGACCAGGGGATGTTGACAGAAGGTTATAATCGAGATCAGAAAAGAATTAAGTAGCTAAAGCTAAAAGAACAATTTAAAGGATCAAAAAAGTCTAGAAGATGTTTCTCTGAAAAAAACACAAAACAAAATAGATAAGCCTTTAAGGAAACTCATCAATCAATAAAAATAGAGAGGACGCAAGTAAACACAATCAGAAATGAAAGAGGAGAAATTACAATTGACAGCACAGAAATACAAAGAATTGTAAGAAATTACTATGAAGAACTATATGCCAAGAAATTTGAAAACCTGGGTGAAATGGACACATTTCTAGAAAAATATAACGTTCCAATATTGAAACAAGAAGAAGCAGAAAGCCTGAATAGAACAATAACAGCTGGCGAAATCAAAGCAGTAATTAAGAAAACCACCCAGCACACAAAAGTCCTGGACCAGATAGTTTCACTGGAGAATGTTACAAAACATTTAAGGAAGAGCTAACTCCTTTCCATCTCAGGTTATTGTAAAAAATCCAAGAAAAAGGAAAACTCCCCAAGTCTTTTTATGAAGCCAGCATCATCCTAATATCAAAACCAGATAAAGACACAACAAAGAAAGAAAACTAAAGGCCAATATCACTGATGAACATAGATGCAAAAATCCTCAACAATATTTTGGCAAACCACATCCAGCAATACATTAAAAAGACTGTACACCATGATCAAGTGGAATTTATCCTAGGGATGAAAGGATGGTTCAATATTCGCAAATCAGCAAATGTAATCCATCACATGAACCAAAGCAAAGACAAAATTACATGATCATAGCAATAGATGTGGAAAAACCATTTGATAAGGTACAGCACCCATTTATGATAAAAACACTTAGCAAAGTGGGAATAGAGGGAGCATTCCTCAACATAATAAAGGCCATATATGAGACCCCTACACTCAACATCATACTCAATGGGCAAAAACTAAAAGCTTTCCCACTAAGATCAGGAACAAGACAAGGTTGTCCACTTTCACCACTTCTATTCAATATAGTATTGGAAGTTCTAGCCACAGTGATCAGACAAGAAAGGGAAATAAAAGGCATCCAAATGAGAAAGGAGGAAAAACAAAACTCATTGTTTGCAGATGACATGATAGTGTACATCGAAAATCCTATAGGCTCCACTAAAAAAACTGCTTGAACTAATAAATGAATTTGGCAAAATAGCGGGAAACAAAGTCAATATTCAGAAACCAAAGGCATTTTTATACACCAACAATGAAACAGCAGAAGCAGAAATCAAGAAAACAATTCCATTTCATATAGCAAAAAGACAAATAAAATACTTAGGAAGAACCCTAACCAAGGAAGTAAAATACCCGTATGCAGAAAACTACACAACACTGAAGAAAGAAATCAAGGAAGACACAAATAAATCGAAACATATACTGATTAGTTCCTGGATTAGAAGAATGTACATTATCAAAATGTCCATATTACCCAAAGGTATTTATAGATTAAATGCAATACCTATTAAAATACCAATGGCGTATTTCACAGATGTAGAACAAACACTTCAAAAATTTATCTGGAACCATAAATGATCCTGAATAGCCACAGCAATTCTGAGAAAGAAGAACAAAGTAAGACAGATTACAATACCTGATATCAAACTGTGTTACAATGCCACTGTAATCAAAACAGTCTGGTACTTGCATGAGAACAGACACATAGATCAATAGAAAAGCAGAGAGAACCCAAATAAACTTATATGTCTATGGTCAATTAATATTTGGCAAAGGGGGAAAAGCATAACATAGAGTAAAAATAGCATCTTCCACAAATGATGTTCGGAGATCTGGACAGCTACATGCAACAAATGAAACTAGACCACCAACTAACACCCTACACAAAAATAAACTCAAGAGGGATAAAGGCCTTAAATACAAGTCATGACACCATAAAAGTCCTAGAGGAGAATAGGCATGAAAATCTCAGATATACCACTGAGCAATGTTTGTACCTATATGTCACCTAGAGCAAGAGACATAATGGAAAGAATAAACAAATGGAATTCACCCCCCAGAAAGCTTCTGCATATCTGAAGAAAACATTAGCAAAAGGAAAAAAGGAACTTATTGTATGGGAAAACACATTTACCAGTGATACATTGGACAAGTGTTTGATCTCCAAAATACATAAAGAATCCACACAACTCCACTCCAGGAAGACAAACAATCCAATTAAAAATTGGGCAAAGGACCTGAACAAACACTTCTCCAAGGAGGACATGCAGAGGACCCAGAGACATATGAAAAGATCCTCAGCAGCACTAGTCATTAGAGAGATGCAAATTAAAACCACAGTGAGATACCACTTCACACCAGTCAGAATGGCCATCATAAACAAAGCAACAAACAATAAGTGCTGGAGAGGTTGTGGAGACAAGGAACTCTAGTACACTGTTGGTAGGAATGCAGATTGATGCAGCCACTGTGGAAAACAGTATGAAATTTCCTCAGAAGACTGAAAATGGAACTGCATTTTGACTTGGCAAGTCCACTGGGACTATACCCTAAGAATCCTGAAACACCAATCCAAAAGAACCTATGCACCTCAATGTTTATAGCAGCACAATTTACAATAGCCAAGTGCTAGAAGCAGCCTAAGTGCCCATCAGTAAATGAATGGATAAAAAAACTATGAACATTACACTAAGAGCATTATGCTAAGAGAGCATTATGCTAAGTGAAATAAGCCAAACAGTGAAAGACAAATACCATATGATCCCACTTATAAGTGGGACCTAATCAACAAAACAAACAAGCAAGCAAAATATAACCAAAGACACTGACATAAGGAACAAACTGGCAGTACTGGAGGGGACAGGGGAGGGCAACAATGAGGGGAAGAAGGGGAAGGATCATCAAGGTAGGTGTGGTTGGTGGGGGAGAAGTGGTAATGGGAAAATGGAGACAACTGTATTTGAATAACAGTTCATAATGGAAAAAAATTAAAAAGGAAATTTAAAGAGAAATAATAAACCTTTGCTTCATAGTACTCTCCATTCCAATGATATTTAATAAATATTTATTTTGAGAAAAACTCAGAACTACATCAAATGTGGAATATTTATAAGAGTGAATGCTCAGGTTTAATAGCATGGAGGTCTTCAAATATCCCACATGCAGGTGGAGAAAGCTTAGACTTATTTCTTGTTATTAGAAGGATTCTAATAAGGCCAACAAGTAAAAACTCCAGGAGATTTTATTTCATGGTGTAAGGGTGTCCTCAAACGATTTGAGATACATGAATTTCTACTCACTGACAGCAGGATAAGCAGTTGACAAGCAAAGGAGAGCATTTCATCAGGTGGGTGATTGGACTGGATGATTTTAAGGCCTCTTCTAACTGTAGATAGTACTCTTTGGTTGAATAAGTAATGAACAAGATGATCCCCCAATTAACTCTACTTGAGTATAAGAATCAGATGCTTTTAAATTCCAAGTCCCATGAACTTTCTGGGAAGATTTTTCTATCTTTGTAAAGACCTAGGTAAACACAAAATTAGTCATAAATATTACTTGGAAAGGCATTAATTTTCCCTGCTTTCTTACAATGGTTTGTCTATCATGCTTTTAGTCAGCTGCGCATAAAGTTTGAGTTGCTACTGGGCCAAAAAAATTTCTGTGTGTTAGTGGGGTAGAGATGGTTTTTGTGGTTTCCTTTTAGTTATTTATGGTAGGGAATTGGTAAAATACAGTTTATATTGATCTTTCTGTTTCTCTAAATGTGTATTCATAAGAGGTCAAGAGTTGTTTTGTTATTTCCTTGAGTTTTCCAGCTATGTCTTTTAAGTGTGGGCATATTTAATGTGCAATAAAATATAATTAGGTTTTATGTGAATAGAGAATGCACAGTCTTTTCAATATGTGAATCCAATTACATTTTGAGAAATTTCACATGAGTTTGGGGTTAATTATTAACCACCAGTTATTTTTAACTCAACTCTTTATTTTAAACTATTATTAGTTTGCAAATGATTATAAGCAAAAATATTAATTTTCTCCTCTGAAAGGCAATACTGAAGAGCAAATAACATAATTAGTTATAAATTTCTATTCAGCTGAATTTCCACATTAAATTGCCACAGAAGAATTTAAATAGACTGAATTTAAGTTTATTTCACAGCATAAACCATGTAAACATAATAATATCATGTACTTCAAAATAAGTACCTATTAATAGAATAAGTACCTTAAGAAATACTTCATTATTTTTATGAAATCATAATGATACATGTGGTATTCCACTCTTTTATTCCTTAAGTAATCAATCATTCTGTTACTCTTAAAATGAAAAAAAGGACATTAATGCAGTTTCAGGGGAGACTATTCAAAATTCTAACTAAACCATTGATATAACTTAATCAGTTAACAAACTATTACAAAATTAGAGAAACTTAAGGGAGCCAAGACAAAGCAAATATAAAAGACTTCTGGAATCATTACAAAAGGTTAAAAATTAAGAGAATCCACACTTTTCATAAGTGAAGAAAAAGAGCCACATGAGGCCCTGAGGCTTTGAGTATATCATTATAGACAGTTTCAATAGGTATGCTAAAAACACTTGATAAAAATTTAGTAATCAAAAATACATATGAGCAATACAGGAAATTGATAGAAATCTATTATATTTTATTTTTAATTAGCTTAGACATTATTAGTATTTTTATCTTTTATTTTTTATTTACTTTTACAGAGAGGGGAGAGGAAGGAGAAACAGAGGGAGAGAAACATCAATGTGTGGTTGCCTCTCATGCACCCCTTACTGGGGACCTGGCTTGCAAGTCAGGCATGTGCCCTGACTGGGAATCAAACCAGTGACCCTTTGGTTCACAGGCCAGGACTGAATCAATCCACTGATTCACACCAGTGAGGACTAGTGTCTTAATTTTTCAGTAACCAGTGGGGAGGGAGAGGGATGTAAGAGAGAAAGAAGGGGAAGGGTCTCAAGGAATGTGTATAAAGGACCCACGGACAAGGCCAGAGGGAAGTAGGATTGAAGGTGTGGGTGAGTGGAGAAAACTGTGCATGAACTACAGTTAAAAAATCCTGAAATAAAAGGGTAAAATAAAAATAGACTTCTGGCCAATATGGAGGCATAGTTAGATACACTTTGGCTATTCACACAAATAAAAGAAGGACAAAAATAAATGGCAAAAAATTAATCAGAAGTGCCAGAAAATTGAACTGTTTGGAAGTCTGACAACCAAGGAATTAAAGAAGAAACATTCACCCAGACTGGTAGGAAGGGCAGAGACAAGCAGCCTCGGTGGAGAGGACTCACAGCAAGATGGTGGCTGGAGGACCTGGATGGGCAAGGCAGCCGCTGGCAGAGCAGGTGGTCCCACATTTGCATGTGGATAAACCAGGAGGAACACCTGGGAGTGAGACAGACTGTGCAACCCAGGGTTCCAGCCTGGGGAAATAAAGCTTCAAACCCTCTGACTAAAAATACCTGTCAGGGTTGAGGTGGCAGGAGAAACTCCCAGCTTCAGCTTCACAGAAGAGAGACCCACAGGGTCCTAGAATGTACACAAAACTACTCACCCAGGCATCAGCACCAGAAGGGCCCAATTTGCTTATGGGAAGAGGAGGAAGTGACTGAAAGCCAGCTGAGAGCTGAGCAGTGGCATTGCTCCCTCTCAGACCACTCCCCCACATACAGTGTCACAGCACAGCAATGTGGGTTGCCCTGCCATGGTGAATACTTAAGGCTCCATTCCTGACTACATAACAGGTGCACCAAGACAAAAACATACCGCCCAAATGAAAAAACACATAAAAGTTGAAAAGAAAATAAAACTAAGTAATGAAGAGATAGCCAATCTATCAGATGCATGGTTCAAAATACTGGTAATCAGGATGCTCATAGAAATAGCTGAGTATGGTTGCAAAATAGAGGAAAAAGTGAAGGCTATGAAAAATGAAATAAAGGAAATTGTACAGGGAACCAACAGCGATGGGAAGGAAACTGGGACTCAAATCAACAGTTTGAGTCTGAACAAAGAAATAAACATTCAACCAGAACAGAATGAAAAAACAAGAATTCGCAAAAATGAAGAGAAGCTTAGGAAACTCTGGGACAACTCTAAACATTCCAACATCTGAATCATAGGGATGCCAGATGGAGAAGAGGAAGAGCAAGAAATTGAAAACTTATTTGAACAAATAATGAAGGAGAACTTCCCCAATCTGACAAAGAAAATAGACTTCCAGGAAGTTTGAAAAACTCAGAGAGTCCCCCAAAAGTTGGACCCAAGGAAGCACACACCAAGGCATATCATAATTACATTACTCAAGATGAAAGATAAAAAAAGAATCTTAAAAGCAGCAAGAGAAAAAGGAGACAGTTACCTACAAAGGAGTTCCCCTAAGACTATCAGCTGATTTCTCAAAAGAAACCTTGCTGGCAAGAAGGGGCTAGAAAGAATTATTCAAAATCATGAAAGGTAAGGACCTACATCCAAGATTACTCTATCCAGCAAAGCTATCATTTAGAATGAAGGGCAGATAAAGTGCTTCTTAGGTAAGGTCAAGTTAAAGGAGTTCATCATCATCAAACCCTTATTATAGGAAATGTTAAAGGGACTTATCTAAGAAAAAGAAGATAAAAATAGGAACAGTAAAATGAGAAAAAAAACTCACAATTAGCAACAACTCACCCTAAAAAAACAAAACCAAAACCAGGAACAAATTCTCAGAAATAGAGATCACATGGAGGGTTATCGGTGGGGAACTGGGGGAATGGAGGAAAAGGTACAAGGAATAAGAAGCATAAATGGTAGGTACAAAATAGACAAGGAGAGGTTAAGAATAGTATAGGAAATGGAGAAGGCAAAGAACTTATATGTATGACCCATGGAAATAAACTAATGGGGGAAAATGTGGGTGGGGGGGGTGTGCAGGGAAGAGGGGAAGAAGGGGAGAAAATGGAACTGAAATAGAATAATCAATAAAATATATTAAAAAAGAATTATAAATTTTTAAGAGAGTCATATGCTTTGTCTTAGCAACAAATTAAAGATATGGTGGAAAAAACCTACAAGAGATTTCTGTTTATAGTTTCAATGGAATAGCTTTTTTTGGATCACTGCTACCACTGAGAACAACGATGAATAAAGCCGAATTAAAAAAAATTGTTTAAAAACATATGAGAGCTATTAAAGTAACCATGTCTATCAGGGTCAAGATTGTGGACAAAGGGGAACTGCAGAGTGGTGAGCTGAAGTTCTGCAGTGACGTTTTTCCTGGGGATGTTTGCTGGTTGTGCGTACAGGGTAAGAGGCTGAGAATCCATGGTTTTCCTGGGCAGAGGGGCTGTGTTGAAGGACAAAGTAACCAACATAGTTTTGGGAGGTCTTATGGGACTGGAAGACATAAATAGAGATTTTGGGGGCTAAGATCCCAGTGAGAAGGAGAGTGGGGAAAACAGAGTTCTTTCACTCTTTGAGATACTTGTTCAAATCTGAAGCTTCAAGGAACAGGAGGCTCCAAAGCCAAGGCCTCTGAAAAAAAAAGAGAAGTATATTTCAGCAGTCTCAAGGTAGTGATGCAGAAAAATTCAGGATCCATCAGATAGAAGGCCTCTAGTAGATGCAGCCATCTCAGGAATGAATCCTTGGAGGATTACACCTAGAGGAAATGGGGAAATACAGGTAAGTAAAAACTGAACAGAATTGTTGCCCAGTCTCTTTTGTCTGACTCACTTCAGTCTGAGAGGAAAGGGTGAACCTTTTCTGAAGGAAGATATATTTGGAAACTTCTTTTTTCCAGACAATACCTGACATTAATAAAATATTACTAGATTTGCCAAGCCAAGTTACAGGGCTAAAATATTTTAAAAAATCATCTCACAGGTGCTTCAGATATAGGTGTTAGTAGAACAAGGGCTTTAAATGATATACCCCATAAATAAAGGGAAATATGGACAAAACAGAAGTAATTGCAGATCTCACAAAAGTTTAAAATATATGAAAACAGAATCAAATACAAATTTTAGAATACAAAAATAACTGAAATAAAAAGGTAGTAATAGATTTTTTATTTATTTTTTAACTTTTTTTATTGTTGTTCAAGTACAGTTGTCTCCATTTTCCCTCCACCACTCCCCCCAACCCCAGCCATCCCCACCTTTCACCCTTATTCTACTCCCCCCCGGGTTTTGTCCATGTGTCCTTTATAGATATTCCTGAAAACCTTTCCCTCTCTACCCCACGTTATGCCCACCCACCTTCCATCTGGTTATTGTCGGTTTCTTCTTAATTTCAATGTCTCTGGTTATATTTTCCTTGCTTGTTTTGTTGATTGGCTTCCACATATAGGTGAGATCATATGGCATTTATCTTTCACTGCCTGGCTTATTTCACTTAGCACAATGCTCTCCAGTTTATCCATACTATCCAGAAGAGTAGTAACCTCTTCTTTCTTTCTGCTGCATAGAATTCCATTGGGTAAATATACTGTAGTTTTTTGATCTATTCATTTACTGATGGGCACTTAGGTTGCTTCTAGCACTTGGCTATTGTAAATTGTGCTGCTATAAACATTGAGGTGCATAGGTTCTTTTGGATTGGTGTTTCAGGATTCTTAGGGTATAGTCCCAGCAGTGGACTTGCCAAGTCAAAATGCAGTTCCATTTTCAGTCTTCTGAGGAAATTTCATACTGTTTTCCACAGTGGCTGCATCAATCTGCATTCCTACCAACAGTGTACTAGAGTTCCTTGTCTCCACAACCTCTCCAGCACTTATTGTTTGTTGCTTTGTTTATGATGGCCATTCTGACTGGTGTGAAGTGGTATCTCACTGTGGTTTTAATTTGCATCTCTCTAATGACTAGTGCTGCTGAGGATCTTTTCATATGTCTCTGGGTCCTCTGCATGTCCTCCTTGGAGAAGTGTTTGTTCAGGTCCTTTGCCCAATTTTTAATTGGATTGTTTGTCTTCCTGGAGTGGAGTTGTGTGGATTCTTTATGTATTTTGGAGATCAAACACTTGTCCAAGATATTATTGACAAATGTGCTTTCCCATATGGTTGGTTTTCTTTTCATTTTAATGCTATTTTTTTAGCCATGCAGAAGCATTTTATTTTGATGAGATCCCATTTATTTATTCTTCTTTTATGTCCCTTATTCTAGAAGATATATTAGGGAAAATATTGCTGTGTTTAGTATCTGAGATCTTCCTGCCTATGTTCTTCTATAGGACTTTTATAGTGTCATGCCTTGTGTTTAAGTCTTTTATTCTAGAATTTATTTTTGTGTATGGTTTATGTTGGTGATCGAGTTCCATTTTTTTGCATATAGCTGTCCAGATCTCCCAGCGCCATTTGTTGAAGAGGCTATTTGTATCTACCCTTCCATTCTAAATGATAGCTTTTTTGTATGAAGTAATCTTGGATGTTGGTCCTTGTCTTTCATGGCTTGGAATACTTCTTTCCAGCCCCTTCTTGCCTGCAAGGTTTCTTTTGAGAAATCAGCTGATAGTCTTATGGGAACTCCTTTGTAGGTAACTGTCTTCTTTTCTCTTGCTGCTTTTAAGATTCTTTTTTTATCTTTCATCTTGGGTAATGTAATTATGATATGCCTTGGTGTGTGCTTCCTTAGGTCCAACTTTTTGGGGACTCTGAGTTTTTCAAACTTCCTGGAAGTCTATTTTCTTTGTCAGATTCGGGAAGTTCTCCTCTTCTCCTTCTGGTACCCCTATGATTTGGATGTTGGCATGTTTAAAATTGCCCTGGAGGTTTCTAAACCTCTCCTCACTGTTTTGAATTCTTGTTTTTTCATTCTCTTCTGGTCGAATGTTAATTTCTTCCTTCTGCTCCAAATGGTTGGTTTGAGTCCCGGTTTCCTTTCTGCCACTGTTGGTCCCCTGGACATTTTCTTTTATTTCACTTTTCATAACCTTCACTTTTTCCTCTATTTTGTGACCACACTCAACCATTTGTGTGAGCATCCTGATTACCAGTGTTTCGTATTGTGCATCTGATAGATTGGCTATTTCTTCATTGCTGAGTTGTATTTTTTCTGGAGCTTTGATCTGTTATTTCATTTGGGCATATTTTTTTTTGTCGTAAAAACACCCTACTGGATGTTTTTACTTCCTCATATATGTAATTTGGGTATAATGTTTTCTTGGTGGCAACTTCACATTAAGTTTATATTTATCCAATTGTATTTATTGATTCCCTTCTTAGTACCAGACACTGTGCTAGATAGTGTTAGGTTGGCCAAAAAGTTTTTTTTCTTTCTCTGTGATGGCTCTAGTAGTGCTTAGGTGTCTTTAACTTTATTTGAAACAATTTTGTTAGATTGTATTGTGGCAGCTGTCATATCAGTGTGCATTTAAAAAACTTATCAAAATTGGTGAATTTTTGTATAGCTGTTTTAATATTGAATATGGAAGAAAATGCAACACTTTCAGCATATTATGCTTTTTATTTCAAGAAAGGTAAAAACATAAATGAAATGCAAACAAAATTGGGTAGTGTATGGAGAAGGTGCTGTGACTGATCAAATCAGTCAAGGGGTTTGCAAAGTTCTTGGTACTATTGCTATTTTGGCCGAATAATTTTTTTTTTATGGGGCTGTCTTATGCATTGGAAGATGTTTAGCAGCACCCCTGGCCTCTATTCACTAGAAGCCAATAATGGAAAATAGCTGATATACTCAAAATATCCAAATCAATAAAGTTATTGGTGAAAATAAAAAATGTCTTTTATTTATGAAAAAACTAAACTGACTTTTTGGCCAACCTAGTAAAAATAAGAATAAGCCAGACAGACATGTTTGCTATCTCTATGGAACTTGGTATAAAATGCAAATACATACAGTGAATGTTCTCTAGTAATATATAAAAAGATCCAGTGTAAGGAGGGGTGATGTTGGAATAGGGCTTCCTTAAGAAGAGTATGAATGGAGTTTCCAAGCAAATAGGGACAGGGAAAGGGAATACATATTTTGGGAGAGATAACGAGATTCCGCAAGGCTATCTCATATAATCTCAGAGCTTCATACAACAAAATTCCCAAAGGAAACAATTGTTTTCTATGAATTCAAGGGACCAATGTATATATGTTGTGCTACTATAGAAAGCTTCTTGACTATTTAAAGGTGAAATGGTTTTATATGTAATATGGATATAAATGACATTCAGGTAAACATATTCTTTTTTTTCAAAGAATTTTGGAATATTTATTGATCAGAAATCATAAGAACAAGATGCCCTAAACCAAAAGTATATTTAGAAGTCTGGTTTAAGACACTCTGCATTTAAATCGCATCCAACAATACATCAAAAAGATCGTACACCACGACCAAATGGGGTTCATCCCAGGGATGCAAGAATGGTTCAATATTCATAAATCAGTAAATGTAATACACCACATAAACAAAAGCAAAGATAAAAAACACATGATCATATCAATAAATGCGGAAAAAGCTTTTGATTAGGTACAACACCCATTTATGATAAAGGCACTCAGCAAAGTGAGAATAGAGGGAGCATTCCTCAACATAATAAAGGCCATAGATGAAAGACCTACAGCCAACATCATACTCAATGTGCAAAAACTAAAAGCTTTTCCACTAAGATCATGAACAAGACAAGGTTGTCCACTTTCACCACTTCTATTCAATATAGTATTGGAAGTTCTAGCGACAGTGATCAGACAAGAAAAGGAAAAAAAGGCATCCAAATGGGAAAGGAAGAAACAAAACTGTCATTGTTTGCAGATGACATGATAGGGTACATGGAAAACCCTATAGCCTCTACCAAAAAACTGCTTGAACTAATAGATGAATTTGGCAAAACAGCGGGAAACAAAGTCAATATCCAGAAACCAAAGGCATTTTTGTATACCAACAATGAAATAGCAGAAGCAGAAATCAAGAAAAAAATCCCATTTGATATAGCAAAAACAAAAATAAAATATCTGGGAATAAACCTATCCAAGGAGGTAAAAGACCTGTATGCAGAAAACTACACAACACTGAAGAAAGAAATCAAGGAAGACACAAATAAATCGAAACACATACCGTGTTCATGAATCGGAAGAATTAACATCGTCAAAATGTCCATATTACCCAAAGCAATTTACAGATTCAATGCAATACCTATTAAAGTACCAATGGCATATTTCACAGACATAGAACAAACACTTCAAAAATTTATATGGAACCACAAAAGACCCCGAAGAGCAGCTGCAATGTTGAGAAAGAAGAACAAAGTAGGAGGGATCACAATACCTGATATCAAACTGTATTACAAGGCCACTGCAATCAAAACAGCCTGGTACTGGCCTAAAAACAGGCACATAGACCAATGGAACAGAACAGAGAGCCAAGAAATAAACCCAGGTCTCTATGGTCAATTAATATTCGACAAAGGGGGCAATAACATAAAATGGAGTAAAGACAGCCTTTTCAACAAATGGTGTTGGGAGAACTGGACAGCTACAAGCAAAAAAAATGAAACTCGAGCACCAACTTACACCATACACCAAAATAAATTCAAGGTGGATAAAAGACTTAAATATAAGCTGGGAAACCATTAAAACCCTAGAGGAGAGCATTGGCAGGAAAATCTCAGATATTCCACGCAGCAATATTTTTTACTGATACGTCCCCTAGAGCAAGGGACATAAAGGAAAGAATAAACAAATGGGATCTCATCAAACTGAAAAGCTTCTGCATGGCTAAGGAAAACAGTATCAAGATACAAAGAGAAGCAACAGCTTGGGAAAACACATTTGCCAATGACACCTCAGACAAAGGTTTAATCTCCAAAATAGAGAAAGAACTCACACGTCTCCACTCAAAGAAGACAAGCAACCCGATTAAAAAATGGGCAAAGGACTTGAACAGACACTTCACCAAGTAGGACATACAGAGGATCCAGAGACACATGAAAAGATGCTCGATATTGCTAGCTATCAGAGAGATACAAATCAAAACCACAATGAGATACCACTTAACACCAGTCAGAATGGCTACCATAAACAAAGAAACAAACAACAAGTGTTGGAGAGGTTGTGTGAAAAAGGGGACCCCAGTTCACTGTTGGTGGGATTGCAGACTGGTACAACCACTATGGAAAATAGTATGGAATTTTCTAAGAAAACTAAAAATGGAAGTGCCTTTTGACCCAGCAAGTCCACTGTTAGGAGTATATCCTAAGAACCCTGAAGCACCAATTCAAAAGAACCTATGCACCCTGATGTTCATAGCAGCACAATTCACAATAGCCAAGAGTTGGAAGCAACCTAGATGCCCATTGGTCAATGACTGGATCAAAAAATTATGGTACATTTACACAATGGAATTCTATGCTGCAGAAAGGAAGAAGGAGCTCCTACCCTTTGCAACATCATGGATGGAACTGGAAAGCATTATGCTGAG